>NC_064571.1:54737554-55040585 GCF_937001465.1 Orcinus orca
TTTAATTTCAAGTCACAAGGGACCTTAGAGGTCATTTAGTTCACACTAGCAGGTATAAGCATGTTCATTGCCTTCTGCTAAAAGGGAGGACAGAAGAATCTGCAAGGAAAACTTCCAGAACAAAGGATCAGAGTGGCGGCATTGCTGTGCTCATAATCCAGGAATGAGGAAACAGGCCCATTGCCTGAGCTGCCTCATATAAATAGTAATGACAGGACGTGTTGCACAGGGAAAGATAGGCATTTGAAGTTGAATTAGAAAGTACACTTTAAACTTCTGTTAGTTATTACCTAGAGAATGTTTTGTAAGTCTGTAGTGCTTTACTTGTTATCCTTGCATATCTGATTCTTCTGTTGTGGTTCACATCTAATGTTTAAATTGACTCAGTATTTTGGAGGTGGGAGGGGAAGAGGGTAGAACAGTCAAAAACAAACACAACAGAAACAAACTCCTCACTTGGTTGGGATGCATGATCTGGTTATGGATTGTCAATAAGAAACAGCTGTTTGTTTGTTGACAGCCTGCCTTGCCTCACCCATAATCAAGCTGTTTCTCATCATATAATTACCAAGTCTTTAGTATTTGAGGCTTGTTGTAGATTTATAGTTGGTTATATAGCATTTGCCAAAACGTCATAGTTTAGATAAAAAATTAGTGATTCCCCTGTAGTGATTCTACTGAAATATGAATGTGGGTTGTAATAAAAGAAAGATGCCTGAAGAGGTTTCTGAAATTCATTTCAGGCTTGAGGGAATGTAGAGGGTGTCTTGTGTGTGTTTTCTAATGAGGGAGTTTCAGTGTAACTTCCCCGTCTTGTAGACTACTGCCAATCAGAAAAGGGTTCTGTGTTCTCTCATTTTCTCTCTCTTCCTCCCTCCTTCCTTCCTTCCTTCCTTTCCTTCCTCCCTCCCTTCCTTCTTTCCTTCCTTCCTCTTTCCCCTTTCTTTCTTCCTTCCTTTCCTTCCTTTTTTCTTTTTCTGTCTTTTCTTTCCTTTGTTTTCTTTTCCTGAGTGTAGTTAGGCAGCACTGATGTGGGCAGCAGGATAGACTTTTTTTTTTGGTGTGGAAGGACATGGTTTTGTTCCTTTGTTCCTTCTTTTTCTGTCTTCTTACAATCCTGTTCCAGTGTCGAAGCCAAGAATGAAAGGAAAGTTAAATTCTGAGAGTCCAAGGTGATGTTTCAGCCTCCTGGGTAGCTTTACTAGCTGAAAAAAAAAAAAAAAAAAAAAGCTGAATGTGCCTCTTACCCTAAAGAGAACCTATCGAGGACATTTTATAAACAAACCCCTTTCAATCTGGATTATGCTGAGTGAGGTCCATTTTGAAATAAGAGTAACCCTGGGTTTTAAGAAAACAAGCCAGAAAGGTGAGGTTTCTGTTGCTTCATTTAGTTTTATTCTTCAAAATAGAGCAAAAAGGGTTTCTAATCATGATTAAATCGCAGCTTCTCTAGGAATGGAAAAGTTTCTCTCTTAATGAATCTTTTCACAGTGCAGTTACTTCAAAAAAACACCCCTTTAAAAACTACGGTGCCACGAATTTTTATTTTCATAAACTCCAAAGTAATGTAACAATTTCTTCTTCCTTTGATAGGTTTAAGATTAAAATGGAATTTAGAATATTTTTAGTAATTTTTTTCTCTTTGATCTCAAAGGCATTACATAAATGATAGTCTTTCTCTATATAAATATGTATTTTTAAAGATAAAGTAATGTGGGAAGAGTGCTTTTTTGTTATAGACGGTGTGACTACAAAAGGGAATACTTTAAAATTTGTAAAAAGTAAAATTTTGAGAAAAGTATATGTGTATATATATATATAGTTTTTATTTCTATTTGCATGTGTTTATGCTCTATCTTTCATTAGAAATCCACATATACTTTTTTCTAAAAGCATAAATCATAGAAATAGTTTACTTTAAAAGAGTGTGTCAAAATTGCTTGATCTCTCATAGCCAGATGATCCCAAACGTCAGTGGGAATTTGACTAACAATGATTTCACCAGGTGGCTAGTGGTCAGTACTTAAGATCATTAGCAGAATATGAAATGTTCTGAATTTGCATGTGTGTTTTAATATACCATGAGAATGACATTTCATTTTCTAATAGCTACTTTAAGCTATTTAATTACAATTAGTATCAGGGCAAGACTTAATTCTTTATCTTAACACATGAACTATACCATGAAGTTGGAGTCCAAAATTAAAAGGTTATGTATGGCTTAACTGGAACAGGTAGGATGTGGTGGGGTGTAAAGATGAGTATTTTTATATGTGCAGCTGTGCATATATTCTTAGGGCCCTATTAGCCAAAATCTGTTGTCTTAGTAGTACTCAGGTACATAATTCGATCAAATGAATCACAGATGATCCATTTTAGAAGCACTTTACTATTTGGTGTCAGGGGAAGAGAATTTAGTTGTAATTTTAAGAACTTCATCCCCAAATTATTTAATGGTATATTAAATTTTAGCTGCCCAAAATCTATGTGGACAAAAATTATTGTTATAAAGAAAAGATGTGCAAATTCTTATTCCAGCTGCCTTTTAAGGGGGGAAGGGAGAAATTTAGGAGATGTCACAGGCTATTATTACAGCTTTTTATCTTGTTTCTCTGTGTTACACTTTTTTCGGTGAAGCTTTCTCAAAAACTATGCTAAAAATCCATTATTATAGAGCTATTAAAATTACTGTTTTAGTATCCAGTGATTAATACCCATGACCTTTATTTTTGGATCAGCTTCATAAATATATACATTTTTCTGTGTCAGTCATTGTCTAGAATTTCATTTTTGTTCTGCTTTCTATTACATACCATGAATTATATGAAATTAATTTAATCGCTACTGCAAACAGAAATTAAATGTGCCCTAATCCAGAGTTACGTTGTTTGCTTTTACAACTGTAAGTCATAAGTAATTAATTTTCCTTGGAAAATTAATTCACTTACCATTCCCAGTAGCATCATATGTTGACACAGGGTTATAGATAGTTTAATATTTTTCTTCAGCATGCTGGCCTCAACTTTAGAAGACCTTAAAGGAAAACAAATTAAAATTTACTCAACTGTATATAATTTGGAGTTATTTAAAATAAGTATTGTTGTTATTGCTATTATACAGGTGATGACTTGAAAATTATATTCAAACTTTACAAAATCTCCATTAGTATATTAACAAGTATGAAATTATATATTTTTTAAAGTTGTTCATATGACAGTAGCCATTAAAATTTTTATTCCTCAATTCTGAATGAAACAGTTTACTTGACAAGCAATCTGACAGCAGTAACATGAAGAGTTTTACCATCACTTAATTGATGAGGAAGCAAAGTGAGTAACTTACTTGCTGAACATTTTGACCACTTAGGATAGCAAGCCATCATGTCTGATTCTTATAGAGCTTATTTTCAATATTTAACCCCAGTCAATAGAAAGATTTCCATCAAGGTCATCTTAAAACCTAGACTATGAAAGATATCTAGTTTTAAACCCCCAGATATTTTTTATTACATTGATTGCTCTTCTCTACTTCTTTCATCCTTTCCTGTTTAATACTTTTTTCCCCTTGCTTTCCAGAAAGGCTAATGTGGAAAATGAAATAGGTAAAAGTCTTTCAGTTAAATAAGTTAGGTTTCCCCTAGCTGCTTCTTATATTCTGGGAACTCAGAAAATATGGGCAAACCAAACTTAGCTTTTCTTTTGCATTTGCCAGGAGGTTATTTTGTAAGGTGATTTTTTTTTTTTTTTTTTTTTTTTTGCTGGTTCATAGAACTCTATAAAACATATAGTGTTTATTACTTTATTTATATTTATTTAAGTCACTAAGGTGAAACTCTAGTGATGGTGGCAGTGTTACAGTTTTAACAAGTGGGGGCTTATTTTATAAATGTGTCTTTGTGGCCATAGCTTTAAAAAATGCGGGGAGTTAGCAGTGAAATGCTCTTTATGCCTTTTGGAAAGCAAATTTGCTGTTTAATTCCAGTATAAAAGTACTACCAGAATACAAAATCACCACCATTATTTTTTGTTACTATTCATTGTCATACTCAGTTTTTGGATCTGTACTCTCAGGATTGAACTACATATATTCCAAAGCTGTATCAGGAAGAAAGTGTTTTACTTGCTACTTCTGTCCTAAGGAGGATGACAGAGGAGTCCTCTTCCCTGTACTTTGGAGGGTTTCTCTATCTGAGTGGCCTTCAGAATTATGATAATAATTTTCTTTTTTATCATCATCAGACAAAATGAAAAAACTACAGGTGTCAAGTCATGTACATTTATGTTTGTGCTCTGACCCAAATATGGATTGTTTCACAGTCAGGTTTAAGGGAAAGCAGGCTTTCAAGTATAATTTATGTAGGCATCCCAGGCAATGGTTATTTTTAAAAACTTTATCCCTGAGTCTATTACCATATACCTGCAGTGTGATTATGTATAAACATGTATGATAATTCTGCATGCATTTTTACACAGTTTTAAAAAATGCCTCTGCCTTCTTTCTGAGATGAACACGACAGCTTTAGTTTATCCTTGTTTTGAGTGGAAAAGTAAATGTGTGTTTACAGAAAGTTGCTATTATCAATCTGCATTTTATTTCACAATATATTCTCTCAAAAATTACATTTAAATGAGAAGTTTTGTCACATTGTTATTACCTTTTATTTTGTGTCAAAATGAATATCTTAGAGAAACATTTCAGTTCAGAGTGAGCTAAGGAATGTAGAGGGGTTGCGTTTATGGTATGTGTACAAAAGAAGGCTGCAAGGGTGTGGAGAAAGGAAGTGCTGAACTTAGGCTATATGGTATTTTACTCAAAGCTGGCAAAGGAACATTTTATGTTAAAATATATGTAAATTATGAATTCAAGAAACAGAGTTTGGAGAAGCAAAATTTTTTATTTTGCATGATTATTTTGTTGATTCTGATTATAATAGAAATGATAAGACTTGATGGTGGAAATATGAATTTTTAAAAATTGTATAATGTGGAGATAGTACAAAGTTTATAATTTGCTGAATAATAGTTGTGATATACATTAAAAACCATGCTGTTTGTGGCAAGTAGACAAACAAGTGCATGTGTCTCATGAGGTTCTGAGGAACTTCGAGCAGACTCTGGTTTGAGTTTGGTCAGTAAGATTTTATTTTTAATCTTTAAGCAGGGCGTAAATAATCTTGGTTATTTCTGAATAGCTCCCTGAAGTAAGGTAAAAGTGGGGTTTGCAGAATGCTGGTACATGTTGAAGAAAGATATTGATGTTTTATAACATGTTACTATTCAGTAGGGTCCCTAGAAATGCCACTGGGCAGAAAAGTAAATTTGTACCTAAAGAAATGTACAGCTATTAATTTGCATTCTCTTCCACACTATTCTCTCAAAAGACTAAATTTAAATTAGTTTCTACTTCTATTCACAAAGGTAATAATTAAACTAAGGTGATATATAGAAAGGTGAAATGGCAATTTACCAACCATCTGAGAATGACAGAACTCTCCCACGTCCTTCAAAGTTGAAATCATGTTCCAAATCATTATCCCATATGACCTTAATCTTACACATTGACAGTGGGATAAATTGGGTTATATTTTTGCTTTTACTAGAAACTCAAATCAAATCACAGTCAAGGTAGGGAGTACTGCGTTGGAATATCCTGCTTTTATGTTTCTGTTAGGTCCAAACGTTAACCTTTGGCTATAAAAAACAGCTCACCTAGACGCTGGCCTTTTCTTTTTTAGCACCATTCATAGTTTGGGGCCATTTTCAGTCTGATGTTTAAGAACTGTGCTTCAGAAGATGGTGTGTCTGTATAAAAATGTGAAACAATTTTATGATGAGTTTAAATGAACTGTTAATTGTGGTGGATGGATTTCCACATTTGTCTTACTAAACCTGCTAATCAGAATGTGAAAATGGGCAGGAGAACCTTTAAATAATGACCTGTCTCCAAATTGTTGTTTCATGTTTCCATATTAATCCAGAGCATTTTTTCTCTAGTATATATATTAGAAGAATCATTTTTGAATTGAGGTTTTTATTAAATTTGCAAAAACTCAAAGAACCTCTTAATAAACATTTACTACAGTAAGCTTATCATTTAAAAGAAAGGAACACTATTTAGAAGCTATTTAATTTTTTGGAGTTTTAGTATGTACCAAATTTATAGGAACCCTCAAAACATTACTGTTTTATCTTTTTCCCTCATATATGTAAACAGAATGAAGTCAAAATTAACCAGTGATTCCTCCTCTGGAGTGATTAAAAGAAAAGTAATGTATTGTTGTGTTTGCTAATAAAAAGTCTGGACTTACTTTGAAGTTATCCTACATTCTATTATGCTATAATGTGGGGGGAGATACTCAAGGAATATGGAAGGAAAGACTGTTCTAGCTAATAAGAGAACTTCATTCTAGAGAGGCCACCAAGGAATCTGTCGTGATTGACAAGCATTCTAGTAGAGTCTTACTTTTCTCTCTGTCTTTCTCTGTCTCTTTCTGTCTCTCTGTCTCTCTCTCTCCGTTTCTCTCTTTTTTCCTATAGCAGTGTTGAAGTCAGTCAAAGTATATATACAAAGCTGAGTGAATACCAGTTTACCCAGTACAGGGGCTATTTTTTCAGGAAGTCTAACTCAAACCAGATGTTTTGCCTAGACTCGGAGTTTGTTGCTGCCAAGCATCTCATCAGAGGTCAGAGTTCTGGGCTCGGGGCCCTGCTAGAATTCTTTCACAAATTGCTATTCGGTGATGTTTTAATCCTAATGGAAAGAATAATGTGCTTGTAAAATCTGCAGTTATTACAAACACAGTATACATATTGTGGACTTCAAATGACTACATATTTCATTCCCATAAACAGGGAACGCAGATGAATGCCTTGTGTAATAGCTTTAGACATTCTAACTAAAATCTAGTGTACAGTTTATACCACATTAACCATTTGCATTTGTAATACCCCAGTAAAAGTAACTGTTGTCTTTGGGTGACAACTGGTTACCAACTCATGCCCACCCCCCGCCCAACAATTTTTTTTTTTAAACAAGCTCTACAACCTCATACAGCTGTTTGAACACAAGAATTAAAAGCATTCGGAACTAAATATTGGATGCTCTCTTAGGAAGACCTATGGATGCTGTAGTACTAAGTGAAAAAGTTCTTAAAGTAAAGCAAAAGGTACTACTGTGCCAAGGCTTAACTATCACATATTTGGAAACATCTGTTAAAACTGAATTCATTTACTCATTCAGATAAAGAGGATGTATTTTCTCTTTATAATGGAGAATGTGTGTAGTATATAGCTGAACATGAGTGTAGCTCTTTTGGAAAGATTAAGAGAGATTAGTGAGATTTATTATATCTCTGCTTAATTTTATATACAAATACTGTTAGATGTTTATTTGAAGGCTTTGCTGTTGTTGAGTCTGAGCCCAAGAGAAATTCTCAGGTATACAAAGGTGAGTGAAACCAGGGAATCACAATTTGGGCTAGAGATAAGTATGTTAATGAGACCATACCTACTAAAATTAAATAAATCTGCATTTGGGATAGATGTGTGTTAACATTTGTGTCAACAAAACACAGAAAGTCCAAATTTCTGAAAATGAGAGAAATTGAACTTTTTTATGAAGTAAAGGAAGACAGATTCTAGTGTCCCTGAATTATCTCATACCATATGAAAGCACTTTTTGGTTTGAACAGTTTGTAGCATTTATTTGGGGTTGGGAAGTCTACTTTCTAAATACTGCTTTTTTTGTTTTCATATTTAAGTGACAATAATATGGGGTAAAATAAGTAAACAAGATTCAAACAAGCTCTCTAAATCTTACAAATAGATAAAAATTGGTCAACTGTGGGAGCCCCCAAAATTCTAATAGAACCTTATGGTATGGGTAGTGCCTTTTAAACTAGTTTTGATTTTACCTTTCATTTCTGTAAAAGAAAATCAACATTGATATCATCTTTACTGCACAGACAATTGCATTGGTATTGAGAGGAGTCATCATTTCTATGAACTTTAATTCTCCTATTAGCTGCCAACAAATTTTTAAAAAAGATTTGTTGAAATGTGTGATGTAAAAAAGAAAATGGGAGGGTATTTGTGTTGTATCACTTTCTTCAAGTTGTGGAACAATTTTTTAAAGTTATTTTCTGATTAATCTTCATGCTATCTTATGCCTCTGGAGGTCTAGCATGGTGGCAGATCTTCTGTAGAGTTATTTTCTAATGTGCATCTCCCTGAGTAAGTCCTATCTCCTTTCTATATAAACTCTCATAGTATATCATATTTACTACTCTGTTATTTAGTTTCACTTTATTACATCATGCTTATAAGGGAATTTCTCTTGGAAGAAAGGTGCAATATTAATGCATGGTATTTTTATCATCTTTGACATTCTGAAAAGTGAAATAATGTTTCTTTTTTATTTGTTCATAAACTATAATTGGTGGATTTTCCCCCCATAAAGTCAGGTGATACCCTCATCAATTTCTATAAAGAAGTTGAAATAAATGTCAAAACTTGAGGCAACATTTCATTCTGTATGGCATAATCATTCAAGTGCAATTAAAAGAATAGTCTGAGACTGTGATCAGTTAATGAGAAACAAACAATTTCATATTAATGAGTTCCCATTTGCCAATAATTCTGTCATTTGTAACTTGAATCAGTCATCACCCCTGCAAATAGCCCTTTCAAGACATTATTTGCAATTTTGTCCTCTGTTTTCTGTCCTTGATGTTGTGAAAATGGCCGTCTACTGTTACAGGAATGAAAAGAGATCCCATTCAAACATCTTTTGTGTTTCCACTTTCAGTGAAAAATGTTTTTCAAACCTGCAGCTGGTTATTTCTGCAGGAGTTCCCACTTATGCTCAGATTTGATTGACATTTTGAAATGGCAGCTTTTCATGAAAAGCTGTTAACTTGTAGAATTCAGTTATGGTACTAAGACAGACTGACTTTGTTCTGTGGCTGGGACCTGTCCAAGCTAAATAGAACCCTGCATCTGAATTTAATAGTGCTACTCAGCCAAGATAGGGCACTTTTGCCTTTTTTCCCCCCTCCAAAACTCTGATGCTTCTTATGTGTTCTAAAACTAACTTGATGGATATTCATCCCAACATCTTTCTGTTCTATAATTGCTTTTATTGACATATATAGTCATTCCCTTGTTCCCTCCCTTGAACATCTAATGGACTAGGACAGTGCTTTACTTTATGATGCTAATTGAGAAGAACTTATTTTGCAATTAATGTTACAGAGCACAGAAAATTTAGGAATATTGCTATTGTTTCTCCCAGTATAGAGGATCTAACATGTTTGTAAACATGTTGCTACAAGGACTTATAGATTCATTCATTATGTGAAAATATTTTGAAAAACATTTTGCATATACTATACAAATATAGTTTATTAATATTATTTATTAATTTACCTAACAAATAATTATGCCTTCAATTTCAAGGGCAATATACTATAAACCATAGGAGTCACAAAATACATGATTCCCGCCTTTAAGGAACTTTGAATTCAGTATCTTCTTATTATAGTTCACTGATAATTAGTGCTTCAAAATGCAATAATTTATTAACATCTAATAGTAATGATTTTTAGTTTTTCAAATGCGTAGCTGTTACTGTATTTGATTTTCATATAACAGTCTTATGAGATGAATAAGAAAATTTAGTATCCTGGGCCTGTGGGTTTTTTGTGTCTCATGCTATCTGTTGGGAAATGGAAAACTCTGGTTTCACTTCCAGATTTTTGGGCACTACTTGTTGTGCTATGTGGAGCTATTAACCCTAATATCTATACGTGATACCTGGTTTCACCTGTCTTAAGACAAGGAGCTGAGATAGGTAATCACTATAGATCCTGATCACCTTTATGAAGCTTTGATCTTCACCATCTCAGCTCACACCCCTGCACATTTAATTTAAATAGCTGATTCAGGGTGATTATACAGTTTGTATTAACTGTAGCTGGCATGTTGCTGCTGCTTTACTTTTAGGTACATAGACTACATTCTGTAGCATATACACAAGAGTGTGAGCTAGTGCTGGACAGTATGCCCTCTGAGAATGTTGTTGTAAGATTCAGTGTTTTAACTTACAGCTCTGAAACAGAGAGAAATTCAGGGTTGATATTGGTTGAAATTATTGGCTAAAATGATAATTTTGATATTATCCCTAAATTTCAATATCTCACCCTGGTTTTGCTCCCCAGTAACTTAGATAATTGAAATAAAATCATACCATATCCATTTGTATTAATATAGAAGATTTCAGAGGATCAATACATTATAACACATTATTAGTAAAATAATATAACTTTTTTTTTTTTTGCGGTACACAGGCCTCTTACTGTTGTGGCCTCTCCCGTTGGCGGAGCACAGGCTCCGGACGCGCAGGCTCAGCGGCCATGGTTCACGGGCCTAGCCGCTCCGCGGCATGTGGGATCTTCCCGGACCGGGGCACGAACCCGTGTCCCCTGCACTGGCAGGCGGACTCTCAACCACTGCGCCACCACGGAAGCCCTAAAATAATATAATTTTGAAGTCATAGTGGCATTGATTTCAGAATCACTTTTTAAATAAGAGTTTAAATTCTTTTCCCCTATTTTGATGATGTGAAAGGAACAATTTTGGAATCTTAATTTGATATAAGTGTTACGAATACTCATAGACCCATAGTTGGTGAACAGGTAGCCAAAAAGGCATTCCTCTGTCCTTTTGGGGGAATGTCATCCTTTGTAACTATTTCAGTGTACAGATTGACACTATGTATAAAGGACCTTAAATTGTCCTTTTTTGTTTTGAACAATTCTTTTTTGGGGATTGTATCCCAAGGAAGTAAGTTAATTTAAAATTTTATGCATAAACATATTCTTATAGTATTACCTATAATAATTGAACTGAGAAAGAAAAGGAAAATGTTCAATTAGAAAAAAGACTGGATTAACTAAAGTGTGTCTATATAATTGAATAATCTACAATCATTTAATGTTTCCAAAGAATCTTAAATAAAATGTTCAAATAGTCAAAAAGCTGGATTTGTACTTGTATTATGGAAGAAAAATATACCTAGGAAAAGTTGAAGGAAAAATCCCTAAAAGTTGAGTTGCTCTGAATGATAAGGTTGCGTATATTATTTTCTTCTCCTTTATGCACCTGTGCACTTTCCTAATTTGCTATAATTAAAGCATGTATCTTTTATTTGCTGGAAGAAAAACGGGTTTATTAAATGAGAAACTTAGAAAAAAATAGTAGTGACACATTGGAATCTAGGAATCCTGTTTTCTAATTTCTTTCGGTGCAGCTTGAGGGCTTGAATAATGGTTGTAGTTCACAAGGTGAAAAACAATCACCTATGGGCCATATTCCACCAGCGGAGGATTTTGCTTGGCTAGCACTGGAATTTTATTTTACCTTTTTTGAAAGAACTTTAAATATATATATATATATATTTATTTATTTATTTATTTATTTATTTATTTATTTATTTATTTATTTATTTATTTAGCTGCACTGGTTCTTAGTTGCAGCACGCGGGATCTTCGTTGTGGCATGCAAACTCTTAGTCGTGACATGTGGGATCTAGTTCCCCGACCAGGTAACGAACCCGGGTCCACTGCATTGGGAGCATGGAGTCTTAGTCACTGGACCACCAGGGAAGTCCCTGGAATTTTAAAATAATTTAAGTTTGGATGCCTTTAGGAGAGGGCACAGTCCTCTCCAGTGTACCACCAGCCCCTACCCATCTCTGTCTCATTCCTGGCCTGATTCATACATTTATGTAACCTCCCAGGCCTCTGAGATGCAGATGTTTTTATTTGTACAGCTTTGTGCCTAGTGCTGAATTCTTCTGTCAGTAGTAGAAGGTCCACTTCGGTGCTTGGGTTTTGTTTTTGGTTTTGCTCACCCAGCACGTGATAATAGTGGTAGTGGTGATGATGTTGATCATAAGTTACCATTTGCTGAGCCCTTAGTATGTGCCAGTCTTATAATAAAACTTAAATTAATCATGTAATCTAATCTTCACCATTCTACAAGGCTAGGTGCTGTTTCTCCGCCATCTTTTTTATTTATTTATTTATTGGCTGTGTTGGGTCTTCGTTGCTGCGCACGGGCTTTCTCTAGTTGCGGCGAGTGGGGGCTGCTCTTCGTTGCAGTGCGCAGGCTGCTCATTGTGGTGGCTTCCCTTGTTGCAGAGCACGGTTTCTAGGGCGCGCGGGCTCAGTAGTTGTGGCTGGCGGGCTCTAGAGCGCAGTCTCCATAGTTGTGGCGCACAGGCTTAGTTGCTCCGCAGCATGTGGGATCTTCCAAGTCCAGGGCTTGAACCCGTTTCCCTTACGTTGGCAAGCGGATTCTTAACCACTGCGCCACCAGGGAAGTCCTCCCCTCCAATCTTAATGAGGAAACAACTGAAACTCAAAGAGGTTAAGAATCTCCTAGTAATAGGGGCAAGATTTGAAGCTAAGTCTACTTGGATTCAAAGTCAGTGCCATTAATAGTTAAGTTGTATGCATAATGATTATACTTTAGCATCACTGAAAATCTTTAACCATCCTGTTTATACTATTGAGGAGGGGACTTTACAGTAACAATTGCCATTCTTGATTATGCATGAATGGAGAGAAGGTTTTTAGTATTATTCTTGATACTTTATTAAACAATAAACCATGTTAATTCATTTTTAGTTTGTAATTTTACATTATGTGTTAAGATATAGGGAGGAAATACTGGTGTATACCATGAAAACTTGGTATAAACGTTGTTCTTTATACTAAGGAATAGTATACCTATTTCTCATAAAATTCTGTTGACTTCAAATATGTTAATTCTGATATACTCAGTTTCTGTTACATAACGTATTCAGGAACATAACGTAACCCCTACAATAACCATCTGAGTTTATAAAAACAAAGCTCTCTGTTAAATACTTTGATATACACCTTTCATAGTACTATATACCTAACGCCTAATATCTTAAATATGTTTTGTTTTACCCTTTGGTTTTCTTTTGACAAAAGAAACCAATGTGGGGGATTCTGATTAGAGGTAGAAAATTGGTTTCTATATGGAACAAAAAATATATGCTCTCCAGAATGTGTAATAATCTCATGAGGGTTAAGTCACTTAACTTTCATATCTAGGAAACGTGATGTGCCATTTAAAAATTATTTACGAGTGATGGGAAAAGGAAGAAAGTCGCAGAAGTAACCTCTGCTTTAAACTCTTTAGGGAAAGGGTGTTCATTAAGCAAGTACTTTTATAATAAATATAACAAATACATTTATAAATATCTTGATGATAATTTTATCATAATTTATAACTTTATAAATACTTTGATAATGAATACACTTATTATACTAATAGTACATGGAAAGTTAGAAAAGAAGACAAAGCAGTAAGTAAAATCCTACCACCGATGGGTAACTGTTTAGAGGTGTGTAAGAGGTAAATGTTCTGAGTTTGTGCATGTCGAAAAGGTATTTTATTCTTACACTTGAATAATATTTTCACACGGTGTATAATTTTAGGTGGTTGAGATAATTTTTCTTCAGAGATTATATTGCATCCATTCTGTTGTCTTCTATCATCTGGTGGTATTGGTGGTGATCTGAGTCTCATTTCTTTGAGAGTGACCTGTTCTTTGCATCTTCCTTTATAAGCATGGGTGCTTGTCTTTTTCCATTCTTTGGGCTGGATGCTTCTTGTACCTTTATATTCTGAAGATGTCCTTCCACTCTGGGAAAATATCTTGTGTTCTGTATTTGATTTCTTGTCCTTTGTTTTCTCTAATTCTATTAAGGTAGGAATGGGAGCTCTTAGATGGAACCTCTCTGTCTCTCTTTTCTAAAATTTTCAGCTCTTGATTTTTGTCATTGTCTTTGCTCTGGTGGAGCCCTCAATTTTATCTTCTAGTCATTTTATTTTAAATATTTCATTTTGGTAATCATTTTGAACTTCTAAAAAATGTTTTCTTGTTCTCTAATTCCCTTTTTATGTAATATTATGTTCTTATTTTTTGTTCTTTTTTTTTTTTTTAGCTATCATATTTTCTTTGATTTTCCTAAGAATACACACCAAAGAGATTTTCCCCTCTATCCCCATTCCTCCTGCTTTTTTTTTTTTTGGTCATTTATTTTTCTGTTTGTTACCTTGATATCTCTTAGGACAGAGACTTTTTCACTTTCTTGGGAGAACCTTGATGATCTCTTCCTGTGTAAGGATATGGCTTCATAGAACTGAATGGAACTTTGCTATATGCAGGTAGAGTTTGTTTTATTAGCAGGTTTTGATTTATCATGATCTCTTGAGGGGAGGTAGCTATTCTTGAACTGAGGAATGTGTACACGCCACATTTCAGAAGACTTTTTCCTTGGGGCAAACTTTTTAGTTTCTTTAGTGAAGAACCCTGCATTTTTTTCTTTTTTGGTGAGAGAAGAAGAAGTAAATATTTGGCTGGAAAGATGGAATAAATATTTTGGATGCTGCTTTTGGTGAATTTGGAGGTGTACCGGGTTGAGTAGCGTCTCCTCAAAATTCATGTCTACCCAGGACTTCAGAATGTGGCCTTATTTGGAAATAGGATCCTTGTAGGTATAATTAGTTAAGATGAGGTCATACTGGGTTGGGGTGGGCCCTAATCCAACAACTGGTGTCCTTGTAAGCAGAGAAAACAGACACACAGAGAGAACACCATGTGAAGGTGGAGATGGAATGTGAAGTGATGCAGCTGCAAGCCAAGGAATGCCAAACGTTGCCGGCAATGCTGGAAGCTAGGAGAGAGGCATGGAACAGATTGTCCCTCAGTTTCCAGAGAGAACCAGCTGCCAGCGTCTTGATTTTGGACTTCTACGCTCCACAACCGTGAGAGAATAAACTTCCGTTGGTTTAAGCCACGCAGTTTTTGGTAATTTTTTTTGGTAACCCTGTGAAACTAAAACAGGTGTGCAGCAAACAAGCCTTAATGACCTGACCAGCGTACTCACCAGAGCTTTGAAGCATCTTTTGCCTCCTAGCCTCTTGCATTTGAGGACTGTACACAAGAATTTCAAAGGACCAGACCACACATTTGAAAACTCAGACTCGAGAAAAGGATTCCCAGTCCCTAGACTGTGAGATTTTAGGTTTAAGGAGTAGGCAAGGATCATTTCCTCCTCTTGTATAAATAGGGCCTGGGGAGACTCAGTCGTGTTATAGTGTAGCAGAGCTTTTGTCTCCACTCTTGTTATGCTAGCTGGCATTTGTGGTTGGGGGACAAATCCCTGGCCTGATAAAGAGGACTGGGCACTCCGGACTTGCATTTCCAGCACTGGGGACATTTTGAAATAGTGGCGTGATTCACCAGCCCAACTTTCTATCAGGTTTGTCTTAAGCACTGGACTACTCCTTCCATGATATTCTGTGCTGAAGGCCATCTCCTTTTGTGTGAAGTCAGCTTGCTGGGAATCAGTCTATGGCATGTTAACTCTTACCTCTCTCAGAAGGCAACTGTTTTATAGTCTGACTTTGAATTAATACTCCAGGTTTTATACAATGTGATCTCTGACATATCCCAGGACAGAGCCTCTCTAGAGCTTCTGCCTGACTTAGGGCAACTCGTAAGTCCCCCTCAACTGGGTCCCCAGCATGAATGCATCAGCTTGCAACTTCCTCCTTCTGCCAAAAGACACCTTGAGGAAAACGTTGTCTTAGCCGTTGAACTTTCTATAATAGCAGGTACCTCACAGAGGCTTAGGAAAGGAAAAAAGCCCTGGCCTTGTTTCTTTTTGAACTACCTTTCCATTTTTGTTACACTTTCCTGGGGAAAAGTTGTAGAACTCAAGCCTTTAAATTCAATCCCTGTTGAGATTGGAAAAGTTTCCTAGGTGAGTTATCAATTGAAAAGTATGTCTGACTTTTAGTAATAGCCATTATTAAAACAAGCATGGGCCCAGGCATGGATTTAAGTCACAGACAACATATGGTTTTCTGTGCCATCTATGCATTGGTTTCTGTAATGTGTTTCTAACTTCATGCATTGGCTTGACTAGCACTAATTCCTTTTCTACTTTTTCTTTACTTCTAGGAAGGTATTGCTTCTGTAGATTTCACATTGTACAGAGAAACTCACCTCATTGTGACCCCTAACCTGTGTAGTAAATCCTCTGAAATTAATTTTGGTTCTTTCTGATCTGTGCCCCCCACATGACTTCCCCCAGATTTCATTATTAGATTCTGACAGCCTTTTAAATTTGTAAGTGCCACAAATTTGTCACTAGAGATGAATGGGTAAAAAGAAAATTCCTTGCAGTAGAGGATATGGGTAAAATATTTCAAGCGACGGATCTGCATCAATAATGTTAATGTTTATAGGGTGATGAAAACCATATAAGTCTTAAGCCAGAATCTTGTTTCAGCTGAGTCTCAGAAATTTTGACCACAGAAGCCAAGGCACATTCCATTTATTCCAACAACTGTTTTTTTCAAGTTCTTTCCAACTAACTGAAAGACAGTTGTCACTCTTGAATGCCTGAAACCTTAAATGCTTTTTCCTACTATCTTAGTTAAAAGCAAGAGAAATATTGTCTACTATTCCTGAGATGCCTCTTGTCTTCCTTGAGTTCCTAAAATGGAGAACAACTTTGACAGCGTTATTTTGCCCCCATTTTTCATGTTCATCCCCTGGCAAGGTTTCTGAGAAATTTCACTTCGTTTTTTCTAGCTGACTTCTGGCCTCGCTTTCATGCCGGAAGGTTGCCTTTACTGAACACGAAACAATCACAGAGTTGTAGATTTTCCTTGTTTCTTACTGGTACCAAAGGAGTTCCCCCAGTAGTTTCTGTTTCTGGTGTAGAAGAGCATTAGTATTTGGGGAACTGAGAAGGACAATCAAAGGAAATACAGAAAAAACATAACTGAAATTATTCTCAATATGATTCCAGTTAGCATATGTATATTATTATTGTTATTTTAACTAAAAGAGAAAGATAAGAACTCTAAACCATTATAGTATGGTCTTTGGTCCATTTATTTGCATAATATTTGATATTTTCTCAAAAAACATATTAACTGGAAAAAAAGATTCATTAAAAACTAAGCTATTATAAAGTTTCCCTGCGAAATTAAAAGTAGTTCTTAGGTTAGGAAAAAGAAGAAAGGAATGTACAGGAAAGAAAAATACTAAGATTAAAAATTACCACTACCCCACCTCCATTCTAAGCCTGCACAGAAGGTTTCCTGACTGTCGGTGTTCTTTACCAAAGTCGTCTGGAAGTGATACCATAACAATATAGTAAGCATGATGATTTTACAATGGAAATTTCACATTACAAGAAGCATTATTTTATTACAAGTTGATTTGAAGACAGGTTTCTTAGAGCGGGCTGTTACATTACATTATCCTAAGTCAATAATAATAAAATAGTTAATTAGTGTTTATGAAGTACTTAATAGGGATAGGATGATATTACCCTCTCCTTTTTACAGTTGATGAGAGTAAGGCAGCAAGATGTTATATGACTTGATTGGTCTTCCTCATTACCTTTCATTCTCATTTGTTTCCTAAGGTTAGGATAGCATAGGCTCTGCAGTCTAGCTGCCTGAGTTCAAATTTTGGCTTTACCATTTACTAGCCTACTGACTTTGGGCAAGTTATCAAGTTTGTCATAGTCTTTGTCATTGTCAGAGTCATCATCATTCCTAGTGTAGAATTGTAGTCTGTTAGCACTGAAAGTTATCTAAGGACTGTCAAACCCAAACCCCTTAGTGTCTAAGGAAACTGAAGCCTAAAAAATTAGGTGATTTATCCGTCACTAGCTAGTGTTTTACTTACAACTAGAGCAATGATCTTTTAACTTTTTTTTAAATATAAATTTATTTTATTTATTTATTTTTGGCTGTGTTGGGTCTGCGTTGCTGCACATGGGCTTTCTCTAGTTTTGGCGAGGGGGGCTACTCTTCACTGAGGTGCGTGGGCTTCTCATTGCGGTGGCTTCTCTTGCTGCGGAGCATGGACTCTAGGCGTGTGGGCTTCAGTAGTTGTGGCTCACGGGCTCTAGAGTGCAGGCTCAGTAGTTGTGGCGCACGGGCTTAGTTGCTCCGCGGCATGTGGGATCCTCCCAGACCTGGGCTCGAACCCGTGTCCCCTGCATTGGCAGGCGGATTCTTAACCACTGTGCCACCAGGGAAGTCCCTGATCTTTTAACTTTTATGTCCTTTCTACTCCAGGCAGTTTCTATACTTTTGATTTCAGGGCCTGATAAAATAATTTTTTAAAACATCTGTGGTTCTGGTAGCCTGTCTCCAATATGGCCCTCAATAATCCCTGCCTCTTGGTACTAACACTCTGGTGTAGTCTCTTCCTGCGTTGTACTGGTCTTTGTGACCATAGGATATGGCAGAAGGAATGGTATATCACTCCTGAGACTAAGTTATAAAAGACACTGTAGTTCTGTCTTGGATGCTTTCGTTTTCTTGGATCACTTCCTGTGGGGGAAGCCAACTTCCATGTCATGACCAGCCCTGGTAGATACTCATATGGAGAGGAATTGAGGCCTCTGGCCAACAGCATATGAGGAACTCAGGCCTTCTGCCAACAGTGATGTGAATGAGCATCTTAGGAACGGATCCTTCACCCCACTCAGGTCTTCAGGTGATTTCAGCCCCAGCTGACATCTTGACTGCAACCACATCAAGAACTCTCACTGAGAGTCAGAACTACCCAGCTAAGCTGCTCCTGGACTCCTGACCCTCAGAAACTGTGTGAGATAATAAAAGTTTGTTGCTTTAAGCTGCTAGATTTGGGAGTAATTTGTTACACAGCAGTAGATAACTAATGTAGTAGAGTTGTGGAGAACTGACATGTTTCCAAATTTTTTCCTTATCACAAACAAGGAAAAGGGAACGGACTATTTTAGTACCAAAACAGTAGGAAAGTCATAATTCTATAGTAAAGGACGGTTGCTTAGATTGAATAAATTGATCTTGTTGAAAAACTTTCACATTGTTCTTTTTCTCATTTTGTTGTTGATCACTGAAAACTTTGTCATGAACTGGTATTTGGGAACCATGGTACTTCATCATACTGTGTTTCTATTAGTAGCTTTCAACTCTGCCTTTTTTTGTGTCCTCAGGTGTTTGCTGAATAAAGGAAAATTTGTTGTCTTTTGAAACGTGGCTATAGAAACACCAAACTGAGGAAACTCAGGTTGTAGTTATTTTTCGTGGTAGAAGGTATATTAACAGGTAAAGTTCATCTGGGTTTAGATTTTCTCATCTGTGAATTGATGGGTTATACTATATATGATCTCTTATAAACCTTTCCAGTTCTAAAATTTTGAGATTCCAATGGAAGACCTTTGGACGTCATTCTTTTCTCCTTCACTGTTTGCCAACAGAAGGGAGGTGGATAATCATAAAATCTTTGCTTTTTCCATTTTTAAAAATGCAGTTGTTTACAATCAAAATTGGAACTTGATCAGGACTAATATCGTTACCCAGGAGAAAGAAGGAAAACTGCGAGTGGCTGGAACATACTCCTTTTCCTCTGACTCCGACTTGTGGATACTTATGTCCCAAACTCTGTACTTACTGTGCTGCTACTGTGAAGGAACCAAGCAGGAATGGAAATGTCTTAAAGTTTTCTTTGAGAGAGATTTGCATCTGTCATTCATAGCTGAGCTGGTTAGGTGACAAATCATAATTATTTTCAGTCTGTCAAGTAAAATGCTACAGTGGATCCTTCTTAGTGACAGAAGGATAGAAAAATTAGAGGGAAAGTGAAAAGGAGAAAGTAAATTATAGTTTCATGATAGAAAAGACTAGTGTCCTGTCAAAGTAAGTTGCCATGTTTCTTCAGAAATCTCCTTTTTTTTCTGTTATGCATAGACACTGTTACCATTTATATAAGATTTGTAATAAGAACAATGTAATACAGAATTTTAAAAACATGTCTATTTTGTCAGAACATTTTTCATCATGATAAGCCTTATGAATGAAGAGAAAATATCTTATAAGCAAAAAAATGTATTCCTGATTGATACATAACTTTCCCTTAAAAAATAAAATAGCTGAAGTCAGTGGAGTTTTTTTGCAACCCAAGTAAGAGAGCTGGAATTTGCATTGCTAGATCAACTGATACTACTTATGCGAAACAGGGGGGCATGGTGTTTAGAGCTCCAGCTCAAGAGATAGACCCTTTGCATTCAACTATACCCTAGCAGTGTGACATTGGGCAACTTACTTAACCTCTCTGTGCCTGTTTCCTCTTCTGTAAAATGGAAATAATAATGTAACAATAATAAGAACCACAGGGTTGTGAGGATAAATTAAGTTAGCATTGTAAAATTCCCGATATATATTATAGTACCCAATCTAAATATTTTCTGGTATTATCACTACAAAATGGGTTTTCTTGTACAAGGATTTTGAAGAACTTTGACAGCTTAGTATAGCTTCTCTGTAACACTTTGTATTTTGCTCCCTTGTGGTAATAACAACTGTACCAAATTATGAAAATTCAACCCTGTCACAGACATTTACTTACGAAGTACCTGTCATTAAAGATTACATACCTCACCCAATGAAAATTACTACATGTACATAAAAAGGATTCTGGAGGCAGCATTTCTTATAAAACAAGTAGGTAGTTACCACCTTCTCTTCTTTTTTAAAGATGAATTTCAGAATTATTTGCATATAGGAACTGCAAAAGGTTTTTGTTTATTTAGCTATTTACAATATGCACATTTCCGCTTCTGTTCCTTGATGTTGCCAGATCCTCTCCCTACACTCTGCCTCCCTCTCAAGGTTTTCTATGTTTATTATGTTCCTCCCATTTGCGTGCTAGACAGTTTATACTTAGAATGCTTCACCGCAGATCTCTCCCCTGAACTCCAAACTTCATATATCCACCCACCAACCGGAGCTCTCAATTTAGAGGTCTAGTAGACCTCTCAAACTTAATGTGTCTAGCAAAGAACTCTTGTCGTCCCTCTACTAACCTCCCTGCCTCCTCCAAATTTGAAACGAAAACGATTAACCTGTTTCTCTTTCATCTTACCCTATTTCTGTAATGGCATCATCATCCAACCAAATAGTAAAGCTACAAACCTGTTCTCATTTTTTAAAAATCACTTTTATTAAAATCCTTGAGTCTCCCTTTTTTTGCTTTCTCACCCCCAATATTAATTTCATCTACCTCTTTCCACCCCAGCCACCTGACTCTAGACAACCGCCATCTCCCTCTAGATACACTGAAAAGTCTCTTACCAGGACTCCCTGCTTCCACTTTTGTCTTTTGTCAATCCATGTTCTGTAGCATACTTTTTTGAACATGTGTGTCAGATCTTGTCTCTGTTCTCATTGTAGTTAGAATAAAATTCTAACTCCTTGCCATGGGACCTATACGATCCTTGTCTGCTTCTCCAGGCTTATTTCTGACCACTTTTGCCGTCCTCATTGTGTTTTGGCCACACTGCCCTCCTTTCATGAACACTGTAGTTTGTTCCCACCTCAGGGCCTTTGCACTTGTTTTTCTTCATCCTAGAATAATCTCTCTGGCTCTTTCCATGACTGGCTCCTTCTCATTCCTCGTGTCAGTTTTAATATATTTCTTTAAAGAGTAAATTTCCAGTCACCCAGGTAGCCACCTTTAACTCCTTGGACTATCATGTTACTCTATTTATTTCCCGTATAGCATTTATCACAAGTTATAATTTTAATTTGTTTATTTAATGATATATGCTATCTGTGTGTTTGCTGCTGTACTCTCATTAATTAGAACAAGGCCAGGTACAAAGTAGACACTCAGTAAACATTTGTAATGTTTATTGAATGAATGAATGAATGAATTCTTATAGAAAGTTTATTTTTTATTTGCTTGCTTTGAGTCTATTCAGGGCACTTCTAAGCTCATTCGCGGTGTTGACAGAATTCATTGCCTGGCTGAGTGACTGAGATCTCCAGCTTTTTACTAGCTGCTGACTGTAGCCCGCTGTCAGGTTCTAGAGGTCACTCACAGTTCCTTTCCACATGGCCTTCTTCAGCATGACTGCTTATTTCATCAAGGCATTAGGAGAATCACCTTTCCTCCATAATGTAACCTAACCACTGGAGTGACAGCCTATCACCGCTGCCATATTCCACAGCTTAGAAGCATGTCGCAGGTCTTGCTCGCACTGAAGGTGAGGGGATTACACAACGAGTGAACAAGAGGAGGTGAATATCACGGAGGTCACCTCAGGGTCTGTCTGCTACAGTAATTAATGATAAAGTGTTGGTTTTCTTAAGTGATACCTGGGTCAAAGTGACTTTTAAAGAGAGTGAAACTTACTACTTCTTCCCATTGGAATGGGGGACTTTGGTTGATTCTGAAGTTTTCCATTCAAAACAGCAGATATTTATTACAAACCTACTCTTATGGACAAAAGACACTCCTGCCTCAAAGAGAAGGAAAGAAGTTTTGTTAGAATATTATAAAAGGGAGGCACGTAAAAGAAGACAGCTAGACCACCTTTCCCTCCCATTTCTTCTCAATATCAGAAAAAAAAAAAACTTTCATACTAAAATGGAAATAAGTTGCTAATTCACTTTAAAACCCAATTTATTTAAAATAAACTGTCAGTTCTGAACTGAGATTTACTCCAACAGAATATTCCCCTTGGTGGTTTGAGGAATGAATAAGATGAATTATTTGCACTCTGGTCTTGCTTGCATAGCTGATCCTATAAGGACCAGTGTTTAGTTCTTATGCCCTAGAATTCTTTCCTTGGTAAAGAAGAGTTAGGAACATCTGTCTCCCACTTCTAAATTATAGAATTCTCTAATTTGTATTTTCTTTAACTTTATGACCTAACCCTTGTCCATGGCCTGGTTACTCTGGGGGTCAAATGGGTTTGATTTTGCCCAATTCTGCCATGACTCATACAGATACTTTGCGAAAATGAGTCATTATACTACACTGAGCTTTAAAGAAAAGATTATGTCTAAATGCAACATTTTCATATCAAAAAGTATTTTCTTCCCCAAACCCATTAGTTGTATCAAGGTATGTATCAAGGTATGCTTTTTGACCTTTCTGCTAGAGGTGCCTAGTCAGTTTCTAATCATGTTGACTATGAGATTGTCTATGGTAAATAAATGGATTCCCATAAATGAGTCTTACAAGTCTTGACCTGGGAGCTGGTGAGTCAGGACTTTCTTCCTAAGGGTTTCTTTGCATTCTGGGTCCAAATCTTCCAGCTTCTTTGGTCTTCTTTTATTATATGACAGGATGCTTGTACTTTAGCTCATGTTCAAAATGACAGAAGCTTAAGTTTAACTCAATTCCCAGGAAAATAAATACTTAAGCTTTTCTAATTAGAAGCATCAGCGATTAGTCTGTGAGTAAGGTCTGAGTTAACAGGACTCTTTATTGACCTAGAAACCTACCAGAAACTATTTGCCAGAGGATTTGGTGGCTTGGAGTGAGAGAGCCTGTGGCCATGGTCAGTCTTAACATGTTATGTTAGAGCATCTTAGATTTTCATCTTAAAATATCACCTTCTGAGCTTGCTGTTGATTGACTCCTGCTAAAAAAGTTTTTCTATAATATGAATTTAAATTGTATTGCTGTAATGCCCTCAAGCAATTCTATGTCACTACTGTCTCTTTTTATTTTAAGGTAACTCTTTTTTCTTAAACCAAATTCCCAACTTCAGCAAGAAGAATCCAAAAGCAAAACTGCTAGAAATTTGCCCCTGGTGTTCCTCCCTTTATCCAATTAAGTTGTAATTTATTGAGTACCTACCATGTGTTATGAAGCATGGTGTTAAGAAGTGGGAATGCAGAGAAAAGTCTAAATGGCCAGAAAACTCACAGAGAGATCCTCAATTAAACCAGTTTTCAAGGAAATACACATTAAAACAGTAGTGAGTGCCTGCTATGTGCTAAGATACAGCAGTGAACAACACATAAATATTTATTAACTTATACACACAACAAACCTGTGTGAAGGAGATGATAAGTACTATGGATAAAAAAATAAAATAGGCAGTGGGGTTAAGAGTGGTGTGGGGGGCAGAGTTTTGGATCCCTGTCTTCACTCCCACCAGCGCAAGAGGCTAGGTGTAGAGTAATCATTTCACGTTCCGTGGAGCCCTGGGCTCTCTGTTGTCATAGTCGTGTAGAGGCAAGGGACTTGCAAACAAAAGGGAACCTTACTTTACCGTATTAACCTTCTACCCCCATGGAAACACATTGATGTGGATCCTGTGCTGGTGGTGTCAGCCTCAGGTGTGATTGGGGAAAATTTACTGTGTAGTATTAATGGACTGGAAGCCAATTCATATCTGGCGGCATGTGTGGCCACGAATGAGTAAATGTATGTGTATTTGGGGAGAGAAAATGTATCTTTAGAACTTATTAATTAAATATTAACAAGGAACCTAGTTTCTACCATTTGGGCAGGAAAAAACCTTTTTTATTACTTTGCATTAGTACCTCCTTTTAACGCTAACCCCTGTCCCTCACTCCCAAACAGTTTAAACACCAGGCTGTCAGAATTTCTGTGCAGAAGGATTTCTCTCCCTCTCTCATATATGTACCATACAAACAATAGTTGCAGATCAGACTTCCTACACACCATGTTTTAACTTATTAGAAGGGAAATTTCCCTCTTGTGGCTAATCTTTGCACCCTAAATTTTTCTGAAGTCCATGTTTATGACTAAGCTATAAATCTATAAAAATGGAGATTTACAGTGGAAATGTTGACTCCTTTGTATTATGTTAGGTCAAAATGTCTAGCTAATTGGTATGCATTTGTTAGTGCATATGTCCTAAGCCAGGATTATGTTTTAGCCCAGGCCCTGTACATGGCCACACATGGGACAGATAAGTGTGGCTTAAGTTAGATGTGTTAATGTTTTTCTTTGTTTACAGTAAATTAGATGGTGTGAGGCACTGGTTTGGAAAAGTCTGTGGGCAAGGCAGACATTTAGGATTTATGGACCTTTACGTAGCCAGTATTGCCCCTGTCTTTCTTCCACCATGTCGACCTGTATCCACTAGGGGACATAGGAGCACCTACTAGAAGATGGAATGAAAGCCTGACTAGATTAAAATTTAAACACTGGGCTGTTATGATAGCATATGAAAAGACTCATTTTTTAGCTTCGTGATTCATGAAGAATTATACATTTTGTTTAAATTTTAGTCATCATGGGAAACTTCTTAAGGCAGGATCAGTATCTTATGTTAATAATTATGGAATGATAGCCAAACAAGCAGCTAACTAGCATGCTTGAGCCATTTAACTGCATGCTTTTTTTCATTAACTAAGTTCCCATGTGGTCTACTAAAACTATGCTGAGAATGATTCTGGCTTTGAAAATTACTGTATATAGAAAAGAATTACCTTTTGGGTTCAGGAGGTGAGCCACCTTGGGAGGACCTCTTCTATCAGATTCCAAAGAACAAAAACCCCAGATACCTGCTCTAGAGTTATGAATCCTGAGAGAGATCTATAGTTAAGGTATCACCAATCCCTCCTAAAATGATTATCTGGTCTAATTAGTTTCTAGTTCAGAAACTTAGGTTGGATTTTTGTTTATAGTTTTTTTTAAGTTATCATTTACATACAGAAAAGAGCAAAGTGATACACTGCAATGAATTTTGACAAATGCATAACCCACATCTGTGAAAATGTAGAGCATTTCTATCATCCCAGAAAGTTCACTCCTGCCCCTTCCCACACACAGAGCACTGTTTTGATTTTTTTTCAGCACACATTAGTTTTGTCTGTTCTAGAATTTTGCATAAATGACAGTATACAGTTTGTATCCCATTGGACCCAAGTTCTTTCAATTCATCCATGTTTTTGTATGTATCAGCAATTTGTTCTTTTTTGTTGCAGAATAGTATTCCATTATATGAAAATACACATTTTAAAATCCTTTCTCCTATTGATGGCCACCTAGGCTGTTCCTAGTTTTTGACTATTAATGAATAAAAATGCTATAGACATCCTTGTATAAGATTTGGGGGGGCCATATTATAAAATTTTCCCTTAGGTAAACATTTAGCAGTTGAATTGCTGCAAGTGTTTTGAAGCTCTTGAAGTGATTAGGTAATACACATTTTCTCTGTTTTGTTTGATATTAATATAGCTGCTTTAGTCCTTGTAGTCTTAATGTTTGCGTGACACTTTTTTTTCCATTCTTTTAATTGTAACCCATTTGTTTGTATTTATTGTGTCTCTTTGGGACAATATATAGTTATATCTTGATTGACAATCTTTGCCTTTTAATTGAAGCATTTACATCATTAACATTTAATATAAGTATTAATATAGTTGAATTAAGGTCTACAGTTTTGTTGTTTCTTTTCTTATTTGCCCCATCTGTTTTTCTATCCTGTGTTTTTCCTTTTCTGCCTTATATTGGCCAAAAAAAATTAAATAATTTTTAGCTTTCCATTTTAATTCTTCTATGGACTTTTCACCTAGACTTTCATGCTTTTTTTTTTTGCTTTTTTTTTTTTTTTAATGGTTACTCTAGGGATTACAATTTATATTCTTACCTTTTCATAGTCTGAGTTAATATTATACCACCTCACTACCCTCCATTCTTTGTTTGATTGTTTTCATATATATAAATCCCAAAGTATAGTGCTATAATTTTTGCTTTAAATGGTCATATGCCTTTTAAGTAAAATTAGGATACATATGCACACACATAAACATGTGCATAGTCAAATATTTATCCACATACTTACCATTTACCACCTGGTATCAATTTTCTTTAGCGTGAAGAATTCTAACATTTTTTGTAGTGTTGGTCTGTTGGCTGGGAGTTCTCATTTACCTGAAAATGCCTTTATTTTTCCTTCATCTTTGAAAGATGCAGGATTTGGGGTTGACAGGTTGTTTGTTTTATTTTTGTTTTTTAATGCAACATTTAAAGATGTCATTTCATTGTCTCTTGACCGCTGTTGTTTCAGATAAGAAGTTAGCCATTTCTCATATTGTTGTTCCTCCATATGCAATGTGTTCTTTCTCTCTGCCTGCTTTCATGATTTTCTCCTTATATTTGTTTTCCAGCAGTTTGACTCTAATATTCCTAAGTGTGGTTTTCTTTGTATTTATCCTTTTTGGAATTCACTGAGCTTCTTGGATCTATACATTATGTTTTTCAAAATATTGGGGAAATTTTAGTCACTACTTCTTCAAATATTTTTCTACCCTATTCTCTCTTCTCTGATTACACATATTTAGATATTTTGATATTGTCTCACAGGTCACTATGGCTCTGCTTTTTTCCCCCCTCTCTGTTTTATCGCTGTTCTTTAGAAAGGATAATTTCTGTTGGCTCTCTCTTCATGTTCACTGACCCTTTCTTCTACTCATCTCTAAGCTGCTGTTAAACCCTTACAGTAAATTTTTCGTTTCAGATACTATATTGTCGGATCTGGAATTTCCATTTGTTTATTTATTATAGCTTCCATTTCTCTGCTACTATTTTTTTTCCCATCTGTTCATTTATGACCTTGTTTTCCTTTAAGTACTTCAAAGTTCTTGTCTGCTATTTTCAACATCCGGGTTATCCTACATTGGTTCCTATTCACTGACTGTTCTTCACTTTCACTCTGTTATGGATCATATTTGTCTGCTTCTTTCTGTGCCTAGTTATTTTTTATTATATGGTGGACATTGTGGATGTTATGTTCTTGGGAGTGCAAGTTTTGTCTTCTTTTAGAGTGTTGAATTTTGTTCTGGCAATCAGTTAATTTATTATCAGATCAGATTGAATCTTGCAAGGATTATTATGTCATCTTAAATAAACTTTAAACTTTTTTTAAGAACAGTTTTTAGGTTTACAACAAAATTGAGTGGAAAAACAGAGTTTCCATTACCGCTCGTCCCCACATATGCACAGTCTCCCCCACTATCAGCATCCCACACTGGAGTGATACATTTGTTACATTCGGTGAACCTACATTGACACATCATTATCACCCAAAGTTCATAGTTATATTAAGGTTTATTCTTGGTGTTGTACAGTCTATGGATTTTGACAAATGTATAATGATATGGATCCACCATTATAGTATCATACAGAACAGTTTTACTACCCTAAGATACTCTGAGCTATGCTAATCCCTTCCTCCCTCCTCTCTGACCCCAGGCAACCACTGATCTTTTTATTGTCTGCATAGTTTTGCCTTTTCCAGAATGTGACAGAGTTGGAATCATACAGTATATAGCCTTTTTAGATTGGCTTGTTTTCATATAGTAATAATATTATTTAAGGTTCCTCTATGTCTTTCCATGGCTTGAAAGCACATTTCTTTTTGGTATTGAATAATATTCCATTGTCTGGTTGTACCACAGTTATTTATTCATTCACCTGCTGAAGAACATCTTGGTTGCTTCTAAGTTTTAGCAATTATGAATAAAGCTGCTTTTATCTTCTGGAAAAGATTGTAGAGAATTGGTATGATTTTTTTCCTTAAATGTTTGGTGAAGTATACCAGTGAACCAGTCTGGAAAGGATTGTTTTATAGAGTTTGTTAGGATGGGTGTAGAGTAGCCCTTACTCTAGGACTAGAGTAGGCCCACTTCTAAGCCCTGGCCTTTCTGAGGTATCAACAGAGTATCTGAGTGATCAGTGAGGTCTCCCCACTGTGACTGGTAGAACATCCTATGTCTTCCAGCTCTGCAATCACAGGAATCTCTGTATAGCCTCAAACTTCCAGACAGCTGTTTTTTGCCTGGTTTGTAGAGTCTTGTCCTGGTGCCCTGGGTATATGTAGCTTAGTATTTAGCTAAATACATTAGGGGCCTCATACAGATTTCTGGAGCTCTGCTCTTCAAAGCTCCATTCCCTCTGGTATACTACTCTTAAAATTCCAGTCACTTCAGCAATCTTGAACTCTAGTCTCTGCTTCCCCAGCTCAGTAAAACTGCTGTGATCTGCTTCTGCCACCTCCCTGTGCCACAGTCTATAAAGTCTCTTCAGAAAGAGATTGTGGGCAATTGTGGAGGCTCAACTTATGTAGTTCCCCTCTCTCTAGAATCATAGTCCTGCACTGCCAGTTGTCTAACATCTAAAATTAGTCACCAAATATATTTCACCCAGTTTTCTAGTTGTTCATGGTGAGAAAAGTACTCTGGTACCAATTACTCCATCATAGCTAAAAGTAGAAGTCTTGTTTGTTTTTTTCAAATAGGTCTTTGACCAGATATTAAGGTGCACATTTGTAGGCCAGGACTCCATAATGCCAGCGAATAAAAACTGCTGAAGTTTTGTGCTGATTGGAGATTCCAGAGGTTATACAGTGTCCTGGAAACAGAAATTCTGGTCATCCAGAGTGGGGAGACCTCACTGAACAGCTGTGGGGGCTCCTTTGAGACCCAGAAGATCTACGCCTTAGGAGTGGAGCTACTCTAGCCCCAGAGTCAGGGTGGAAGTTTCATTTAAAAAAAAATAGCTTCCATTTGTCTTCTGCAGAACAGAGAAGGCAATCATTGTCCTAGGGATCTTTCTGTCAAGTTAGCCCGAATAAATTGACTTACATTAAATGGTATAAGTTAATGCCAACTGGGTGCCTAAATACTGAGTTAGCAATAAAGGATTCTTCAGCATACCCTTCATCTGCTTTATCAGAGGAGGAGGATTTACAAGGAGAACCTCTTCCTATGTTGTTTTTACCTGTTATGACCACTGGCCGTACTTTAATCTATGTTTCCAGATCTTTCAGAAAAGTACCTCCAGTGCTGAAATGCCCTTTGCCATCTTAATCCCAGAGCCCCATAGGCACAATGAACTGTTCATTGTAACTATAGTTTATTCATTTAAAAAACAAAAATGTTCTCCTAGTGTTAAAAGAATTTTTTAAAACACTGTGCTTATGAAGAAATATTTTTAAAGTCTTTTTCCAGACTTTTTTCAAGAATGTCTGTCTGTTACATGTAAATATGTATGATCCAGTAGAGTTAGGACACATATGTTTTTAGAAAGATATTATTATGAGGAAAATATGGAACTTTGTTTAATATTCCCTCCCCTAAACATATGCGATTTTTACTTTTAGGAAATAGTGTTAAATACAGTATTTCTATGGTACTGAATGTTGTCTTAATCTTTAAAGGGACTATATAATGACCTCGTATGCTGGATTTGAAGATTTGGAGGAGGAGCTACTCTTAAGAATACATATTCTGTTTTCTCAAATGCTTTCCATTCTTCTGTCAGTCCTGTTTTTCATGGGTCATTCAACCCACACACCTCTGGGTGACTCTTTTAAACTGTCACATGTCAATCAAAGAAAAGTAAATGTAAGATGAGGAAATAAACTTGTCTTATTTGAAATTGGCTAGACTTTTCCTGTAAAGCTTTTTTGCATCTTCAGTTTCCAACTGCATTTTATATTTTGGCAAGAGTAAGGGATAGGAAGGGACATGAGTGAGTAATAATTGCTAAAGAAAATACTCAAGAATATTGTATCAGAAAACCACTTGGGAATAAACCTAAAATTTATATGGAATATGCAAAGTGAAATTTTGTTGCTATAGTCCATAGCCAGTGTTTCATCTGGAAGGATTTTTAAAACTAATTGTGAGATAATTTTAGTGCTTAGGACCAAAAAAAAAGAGCAGTTTGGATCAGCAATTCTTTAGAAGTTTGTGGTAGAACAATAATAACAATGTGGATTCTGACCTCAAAAAAGCTGACTAGCATAAATGACTGCTTATATTCCTTTTTAAAAATCTCATAAATTTTAGGTAAAAATCTAATTGCCCAAATAATGTTTCCTTGAATTTGAACAGTCTGTTTATAAAATTCAAATAATTTGCCCTGAAATTCAGAGTTAGGTTACTTTTTAAAAATGGAACAATTCATCTTTCCTGGCATCAAGTCTTTGACAGTTAGCACAATCAGTCCTGGGGTCCTCTTGCCTCTTATACTCATGACTGCCAGTAGAATGATGTGTCACAGCCCAACTTTCAGCAAATGTAAACTGAGCTTCTTGAAGACATGAAATTCATATGCTTTTTCCTGTACTTTCAACACCGAGCACAACTAGCACAGTGTCTGGTACATAATAGTTGCTTAGAAAATGTTTTTAGAATGACAGAATCAATGCTGCTACTTTAATGTCAGAAACATTATTATGAGGACAATATGGAACTTTGTTCAGTATTCCCTCCCCTAAACATATATGATTTTTACTTTTAGAAAATACTATTAACTCTTTAGTGCTTTTCTAAGCAAAAAGTTGGAGAAGAATGTAGGCAAAATCCAGGATTATAGATGACAGCAGAAATTTTTCTTACATGAGTCTAGATGCTAGAGGACTTAAAAAGTATTTCAACTCAGTATGTTGTTATCTTGGATCTTTTTTCTTACAGGGCATTTTGGTAAGATAGCTGTTCTGCCTTATGTTTTTTAATGACTTCATAATAGTTCATGTTGTGGTTGTTCCATAATTTATTTGTATCGGTACCTTCTGGGTGAATTTTTAGATCATACACACACACACACACACACACACACACACACCTTTGCACATTTGTCTTGCTCTTTCCTTAGAATAAATTCTTATATATGAAGGTGCATGAAATCATACACATACGTCTTATAATTCTTTTGAGGATTAAATTAAGTAATATTATAGAAGACATAACAGTGCCTGACAGTAAAATCTCAAGGGCTTTGGTATATGGTCATTGTTAGTTGTTTTCATTGCTTTAGTCTTCCCACTGGACTTCAAGCCCCTAAATAAAATGACTGCTTTAGTTAGAAAAACATCGGAGATCCCAACTGGGAGTGGCTTGAAAGATAAGGAAATGTATTATTCTTTATTAAACAATAAGGAAATTTCATTACTAGAAGGTCAGAGGAGGGGTAAGTCCAGAACTTGTCAATACAGGATTTCAGAAAAGAGAACCAAAGTCTTTCCATGTGTGCCACCTGCCATACTCATTGAGTCAGCTTTGTCCTGAAGCTGGTCCCAGTCACATAATATAATGCTTACTTTGGCTGCAGGAGTCGTACTTGAATGAAAAGAAGAAAAGACCAGCTCTTCATAAAGGTATATATTTACGAGAGTGAAGTCTTTCTGAAGGCCCCATCAGATTTACCCTCACGTTTCATTTGCCCTAATTGAGTAAATGGAATGGGACCACTATGATTGGCTTATACCATTATTTTTCATACCTTTTGATCATGACACACAGTAGGAAATACATTTTATACCATGATCAAGATACTCATCACACATATATTTGTGTATATGTACATGTCTCTCTATACAAACATAATTCACAATAAAAGCTTCTCAATATAATACTTATCCTTACTACCTATGATAAACTTAAACACTATTTTATTTATATTTAAATATAAGGTTTTTAAACCCTCAAATGCAAAAATTTGGAAAGACTTAATATATAGTATAAGCTATTCATGAATTTGTTCCAGTCCAGAACACATGAGGACAGTAAGACTGTATGGTACACTAAGCCTATTCTAAATTTTGACTGAGTCAAGATAAATACTTTTTCACACAAATAGGTAATTGTGAGTAGTAAAATAATCTTAATAATAATTGATACATGCAAGAATCATCAGTGAATTCTACACTCAAGGAGACAGGATACACAAATGCATGAAAATCAGGAGTTGGGGATCATTGGGAAGCATCTTGGAAGCTGCCTAGCACAGAGTATAAAAAGATACATCTAAATGCAATGTGTGACCCTGGATTGAATTCTGGACTGGGAAGAAAATGATGTTAAGTAGAATTGAGACAATTGATGAAATTCGAGTATGGCCTATGCATTAGATAATATTACATTCTTGGTGACTTACCTTATTTTATTTATCATACAATGGTATGTAATACAATGTCCTTGTTATTGGGAAATGCACACTGACGTATTTATTTGAAGGAAGGCTATAAGGAAATGCTTTATACTACTATTGCAGGTTTTTTCTAAATTTGAAGTTATTTCAAAATTAAGTTATAAAATGCCAACAAATTGTTTTTCAACTGAAAAAAATATGTATCTAGTTCTTGAGTTTACATCCACTGAATGCATGATATGTATTCTATGTCATGGTGTTTAATTCTTTCAATACATTGTTCGATTTGGTTTGCTAGTATTTTGTTGATGATTTTTGTACCTATATTCATAAGGAATATTGATCTATAGCTTTCTTTTCTGGTGGTATCTTTGTTTGGCTTTGATATCAGAGTAATGCTGACCTCACAGAATGAGTTAAGAGATGTTCTCTCCTCATTTATTTTTCTGGAAGAGCTTAAGAAGGATTAATGTTAATTCTTCTTTAAATATATGGTAGAATTCATTAATGAAGCTATCCAGTCCTAGACTTCTCTTTTCTGGGAGATTTTTGATAGGTCTGTTAAGATTTTCTTATTTCTTCTTGAGTCAGTTTTGGCGATTTCTTTGTTTCTAGGAATTTTCATTTTTTATTCCTTTGCAGTTACTTAGTTTAATTTATATTGAACAATAATGCATTTTTACATTGTGTACATATATTTGATTCAGTTTTATGTGAAGTTATATTTAAACCATACAAAATAAATCCCCCATACAACAGCCTTGCCTTGCATATCTGACCTAACATGCATTTATCATGATGATATTTTGAGCATTCCAGCTGCTTCACATCCTTATCAATACTTGGTATTTTTCATATTTTTCATTTTAGCCATTCTGGTGGGGATGTTTTTCTTTGGTTTTTAATTTTGAAGGTTTTAAACTGTCATCTATAAGAACATCATTACTGACAATACATCTGGGGTCTGTCATTCTTATTGTTTTCTGTGTTTGTAAAATTATTATTACAATCAACTTTGTTCATAGGCAGAACACTGTATGCCATAAATCACAGCAAGATCCTTTTTGACCCACCTCCTAGAGAAATGGAAATAAAAACAAAAATAAACAAATGGGACCTAATGAAACTTAAAATCTTTTGCACAGCAAAGGAAACCATAAACAAGACGAAAAGACAACCCTCAGAATGGGAGAAAATATTTGCAAATGAAGCAGCTGACAAAGGATTAATCTCTAAAATATACAAACAGCTCATGCAGCTCACTCAAAAAAACAAACAACCCAATCCAAAAATGGGTAGAAGACCTAAACAGACATTTCTCCAAAGAAGACATACAGATTGCCAACAAACACATGAAAAGCTGCTCAACATAACTAATCATTAGAGAAATGCATATTAAAACCACAAAGAGGTATCACCTCATATCAGTCAGAATGGCCATCATCAAAAAATCTAGAAACAATAAATGCTGGAAAGGGTGTAGAGAAAAGGGAACCCTCATACACTGCTGGTGGGAAAGTAAATTGATACAGCCACTATGGAGAACAGTATGGAGTTCATTAAAAAACTAAAAATAGAACTACCATATGACCCAGCAATCCCACTACTGGGCATATACTCTGAGAAAACCATAAATCAAAAAGAGTACCACTCCCTGTGTGGTACTTACCCTTCCCACTCCCTGTGTCCTCAAGTCCATTCTCTACTTCTGCGTCTTTATTCCTGTCCTGCCCCTAGGTTCTTCAGAATCTTTTTTCTTTTTGATATTCCATATATATGTGTTAGTATGCAGTACTTGTTTTTCTCTTTCTGACTTACTTCACTCTGTATGACAGACTCTAGGTCTATCCACCTCACTACAAATGACCCAATTTCGTTTCTTTTTATGGCTGAGTAATATTCCATTGTATATATGTGCCACATCTTCCTTATCCATTCATCTGTCGATGGACACTTAGGTTGCTTCCATGTCCTGGCTATTGTAAATAGTGCTGCAATGAACATTGTGGTACATGTCTCTTTTTTTTTTTTTTTTAAACATCTTTATTGGGGTATAATTGCTTTACAATGGTGTGTTAGTTTCTGCTTTATAACAAAGTGAATCAGTTATACATATACATGTTCCCATATGTCTTCCCTCTTGCGTCTCCCTCCCTCCCACCCTCCCTATCCCACCCCTCCAGGCTGTCACAAAGCACCGAGCCAATATCCCTGTGCCATGCGGCTGCTTCCCACTAGCTATCTACCTTACTACGTTTGTTAGTGTGTATATGTCCATGACTCTCTCTCGCCCTGTCACAGCTCACCCTTCCCCCTCCCCATAACCTCAAGTCCGTTCTCTAGTAGGTCTGCGTCTTTATTCCTGCCTTACCCCTAGGTTCTTCATGACTTTTTTTTTTCTTAAATTCCATATATATGTGTTAGCATACGGTATTTGTCTTTTTCTTTCTGACTTACTTCACTCTGTATGACAGACTCTAGGTCTATCCACCTCATTACAAATAGCTCAATTTCGTTTCTTTTTATGGCTGAGTAATATTCCATTGTATATATGTGCCACATCTTCTTTATCCATTCATCCGATGATGGGCACTTAGGTTGTTTCCATCTCTGGGCTATTGTAAATAGAGCTGCAATGAACAATTTGGTACATGACTCTTTGAATTTTGGTTTTCTCAGGGTATATGCCCAGTAGTGGGATTGCTGGGTCATATGGTAGTTCTATTTGTAGTTTTTTAAGGAACCTCCATACTGTTCTCCATAGTGGCTGAACCAATTCACATTCCCACCAGCAGTGCAAGAGTGTTCCCTTTTCTCCACACCCTCTCCAGCATTTATTGTTTCTAGATTTTTTGATGATGGCCATTCTGACTGGTGTGAGATGATATCTCATTGTAGTTTTGATTTGCATTTCTCTAATGATTAATGATGTTGAGCATTCTTTCATGTGTTTGTTGGCAGTCTGTATATCTTCTTTGGAGAAACGTCTATTTAGGTCTTCTGCCCATTTTTGGATTGGGTTGTTTGTTTTTTTGTTATTGAGCTGCATGAGCTGCTTGTAAATTTTGGAGATTAATCCTTTGTCGGTTGCTTCATTTGCAAATATTTTCTCCCATTCTGAGGGTTGTCTTTTGGTCTTGTTTATGGTTTCCTTTGCTGTGCAAAAGCTTTGAAGTTTCATTAGGTCCCATTTGTTTATTTTTGTTTTTATTTCCATTACTCTAGGAGGTGGGTCAGAAAGGATCTTGCTGTGATTTATGTCATAGAGTGTTCTGCCTATGTTTTCCTCTAAGAGTTTGATAGTTTCTGGCCTTACATTTAGGTCTTTAATCCATTTTGAGCTTATTTTTGTGTACGGTGTTAGGGAGTGATCTAATCTCATACTTTTACATGTACCTGTCCAGTTTTCCCAGCACCACTTATTGAAGAGGCTGTCCTTTCTCCACTGTACATTCCTGCCACCTTTATCAAAGATAAGGTGTCCAAATATGCGTGGGTTTATCTCTGGGCTTTCTATGCTGTTCCATTGATCTGTCTTTCTGTTTTTGTGCCAGTACCGTACTGTCTTGATTACTGTAGCTTTGTAGTATAGTCTGAAGTCAGGGAGCCTGATTCCTCCAGTTCCTTTTTTCGTTCTCAAGATTGCTTTGGCTATTCGGGGTCTTTTGTGTTTCCATACAAATTGCAAAATTTTTTGTTCTAGTTCTGTGAAAAATGCCAGTGGTAGTTTGATAGGGATTGCATTGAATCTATAGATTGCTTTGGGTAGTAGAGTCATTTTCACAATGTTGATTCTTCCAATCCAAGAACATGGTATATCTCTCCATCTATTTGTATCATCTTTAATTTCTTTCATCAGTGTCTTATAATTTTCTGCATACAGGTCTTTTGTCTCCTTAGGTAGGTTTATTCCTAGGTATTTTATTCTTTTTGTTGCAGTGGTAAATGGGAGTGTTTTCTTGATTTCACTTTCAGATTTTTCATCATTAGTATATAGGAATGCCAGAGATTTCTGTGCATTAATTTTGTATCCTGCCACTTTACCAAATTCATTGATTAGCTCTAGTAGTTTTCTGGTAGCATCTTTAGGATTCTCTATGTATAGGATCATGTCATCTGCAAACAGTGACAGCTTTACTTCTTCTTTTCCGATTTGGATTCCTTTTATTTCCTTTTCTTCTCTGATTGCTGTGGCTAAAACTTCCAAAACTATGTTGAATAAGAGTGGTGAGAGTGGGCAACCTTGTCTTGTTCCTGATCTTAGTGGAAATGCTTTCAGTTTTTCACCATTGAGGATGATGTTTGCTGTGGGCTTGTCATATATGGCCTTTATTATGTTGAGGAAAGTTCCCTCTATGCCTACTTTCTGCAGGGTTTTTATCATAAATGGGTGTTGAATTTTGTCAAAAGCTTTCTCTGCATCTATTGAGATGATCATATGGTTTTTCTCCTTCAATTTGTTAATATGGTGTATCACATTGATAGATTTGCGTATATTGAAGAATCCTTGCATTCCTGGAATAAACCCCACTTGATCATGGTGTATGATCCTTTTAATGTGCTGTTGGATTCTGTTTGCTAGTATTTTGTTGAGGATTTTTGCATCTATGTTCATCAGTGATATTGGCCTGTAGTTTTCTTTCTTTGTGACATCCTTGTCTGGTTTTGGTATCAAGGTGATGGTGGCCTCGTAGAAGGAATTTGGGAGTGTTCCTCCCTCTGCTATATTTTGGAAGAGTTTGAGAAGGATAGGTGTTAGCTCTTCTCTAAATGTTTGATAGAATTCGCCTGTGAAGCCATCTGGTCCTGGGCTTTTGTTTGTTGGAAGATTTTTAATCACAGTTTCAATTTCAGTGCTTGTGATTGGTCTGTTCATATTTTCTGTTTCTTCCTGATTCAGTCTTGGCAGGTTGTGCATTTCTAAGAATTTGTCCATTTCTTCCAAATTGTCCATTTTATTGGCATAGAGTTGCTTGTAGTAATCTCTCATGATCTTTTTTATTTCTGCAGTGTCAGTTGTTACCTCTCCTTTTTCATTTCTAATTCTATTGATTTGAGTCTTCTCCCTTTTTTTCTTGATGAGTCTGGCTAGTGGTTTATCTATTTTGTTTATCTTCTCAAAGAACCAGCTTTTAGTTTTATTTATCTTTGCTATTGTTTCCTTCATTTCTTTTTCATTTATTTCTGATCTGATTTTTATGATTTCTTTCCTTCTGCTAGCTTTGGGCTTTTTTTGTTCTTCTTTCTCTAATTGCTTGAGGTGCAAGGTTAGGTTGCTTATTTAGATGTTTCCTGCTTCTTAAGGTGGGCTTGTATTGCTATAAACTTCCCCCTTAGAACTGCTTTTGCTGCATCCCATAGGTTTTGGGTCATTGTGTCTCCATTGTCATTTGTTTCTAGGTATTTTTTTATTTCCTCTTTGGTTTCTTCAGTGATCGCTTCATTATTAAGTAGTATATCGTTTAGCCTCCATGTGTTTGCATTTTTTACAGATCTTTTCCTGTAATTGATATCTAGTCTCATGGCGTTGTGGTCGGAAAAGATACGTGATACAATTTCAATTTTCTTAAATTTACCAAGGCTTGATTTGTGACCCAAGATATGATCTATCCTGGAGAATGTTCCATGAGCACTTGAGAAAAATGTGTATTCTGTTGTTTTTGGATGGAGTATCCTATAAATATCAATTAAGTCCATCTTGTTTAATGTATCATTTAAAGCTTGTGTTTCCTTATTTATTTTCATTTTGGATGATCTGTCCATGGGTGAAAGTGGGATGTTGATGTCCCCTACTATGATTGTGTTACTGTCAGTTTCCCCTTTTATGGCTGTTAGCATTTGCCTTATGTATTGAGGTGCTCCTATGTTGGGTGCATAAATATTTACAATTGTTATATCTTCTTCTTGGACTGATCCCTTGATCATTATGTAGTGTCCTTCTTTGTCTCTTGTAACAGTCTTTATTTTAAAGCAATTTTGTCTGATAGAAGAAATGTTATTCCAGCTTTCTTTTCATTTCCATTTGCATGGAAAATGTTTTTCCATCCCCTCACTTTCAGTCTGTATGTGTCCCTCGATCTGAAGTGGGTCTCCTGTAGACAGCATATATACAGGTCTTGTTATTGTATCCATTCAGCCAGTCTGTGTCTTGGTTGGAGCAGTTAATCCATTTACATTGAAGGTAATTAGCGATATGTATGTTCCTATTACCATTTTCTTAATTGTTTTGGGTTTGTTTTTGTAAGTCTTTTCCTTTTCTTGTGTTTCTGGCCTAGAGAAGTTCCTTTAGAATTTGTTTTAAAGCTGCTTTGGTGGTGCTGAATTCTCTCAGCTTTTGCTTGTCTGTAAAGGTTTTAATTTCTCCGTTGAATCTGAATGAGATCCTTGCTGAGTAGAGTAATCTTGGTTGTAGTTTTTTCCCTTTCATCAATTTAAATATGTTCTGCCACTCCCTCTGACTTGTAGAGTTTCTGCTGAAAGATCAGCTGTTAACCTTATAGGGATTCCCTTGTATGTTATTTGTTGCTTTTCCCTTGCTGCTTTTTTTTTTTATTTTATAATTTTATTTATTTTTTTATACGGCAAGTTCTTATTAGTTATTCATTTTATACCTATTAGTGTATATATGTCACTGTTTGGGACTCTTTATGCTTCCTGGACTTGATTTACTATTTCCTTTCCCATGTTAGGGAAGTTTTCAAGTATAATCTCTGCAAATATTTTCTCACTCCCTTTTTTTTTCTCTTCTTCTGGGACTCCTATAATGTGAATGTTGGTGCGTTTAATGTTGTCCCAGAGGTCTCTGATACTGTCCTCAATTCTTTTCATTCTTTTTTCTTTATTCTGCTCTGTGGTAGCTTTTTCCACTATTTTATTTTCCAGGTCACTTATCCATTCTTCTGCCTCAGTTATTCTGCTATTGATTCCTTCTAGGGAATTTTTAATTTCATTTATTGTGTTGTTCATCATTGTTTGTTTGCCCTTTAGCCCTTCTAGGTCCTTGTTAAACGCTTCTTATATTTTCTCCATTCCATTTACAAGATTTTGGATCATCTTTACTATAGCTACTCTGAATTCTTTTTCAAGTAGACTGCCTATTTCCTCTTCATTTGTTTTGTCTGGTGGGTTTTTACCTTGCTCCTTCATCTGCTGCATATTTCTCTGTCTTCTCATTTTGCTTAACTTACTGTGTTTAGGGTCTCCTTTTTGCAGGCTGCAGGTTCATAGTTCCCGGTTTTTTTGGTGTCTGCCCCCAGTGGGTAAGGTTGGTTTAGTGGGTTGTGTATGCTTCCTGGTGGAGAGGACTGGTGCCTGTGTTCTCATGGACAAGACTGGATCTTTCTGGTGGGCAGGATCATGTCCGGTGGTATGTTTTGGGGTGTCTGTGAACTTATTATGATTTTAGGCAGCCTCTCTGCTAATGGATGGGGTTATGTTCCCGTGTTGCTATTTGTTTGGCATGGGGCATCCAGCAGTGGAGCTTTCTGCTCGTTGATTGCACCTGAGTCTTAGTGTTGAGATGGAGATCTCTGGGAGACCTCTCGCCAATTGATATTACGTGGGGCCGGGAGGTCTCTGGTGGACCAGTGTCCTGAACTTGGCTCTCGCACCTCAGAGGCTCAGGCCTGACACCCAGCCAGAGCACCAAGACCTTGTCAGCCACATGGCTCAGAATAAAAGGGAGAAAAAAGAAAGAATAAATAAATAAATTAATTAAAGTTATTAAAATAAAGAATTTTTAATATATTATTAAAATAAAAATAGTAATAAAAGAAAAAAGGAGAAGAGAGCAACCAAACCAGTAAACAAATCCACCAATGATAACAAGCGCCAAAAACTAAACTAGGGTAAACATAAAAATCAGAAACTAGTCAGTCGCATACAGCAAACCCCAAGTATATAGTTGCTCCCAAAGTCCACTGCCTCAACTTTGGGATGATTCGTTTTCTATTCAGGTATTCCACAGATGCAGGGTACATCAAGTTGATTGTGGAGATTTAATCTGCTGCTTCTGAGGCTGTATGGAGAGATTTCCCTTTCTCTTCTTTGTTGGCACAGCTTCTGGGGTTCAGCTTTGGATTCGGCCCCACCTCTGCATGTAGGTTGCTCTCTGGCGTCTGTTATTTGCCCAGACAGGAGGAGGTTAAAGGAGCAGCTGATCAGGGGGCTCTGGCTCACTCAGGCCCGGGGGAAGGAGGGGTACGGGATGCTGGGTGAGCCTGCGGCGGCAGAGGCCAGTGTGACATTGCAACAGCCTGGGGTGTGCCATGTGTTCTCCCAGGGAAGTTGTCCCTCGATCACAGGACCCTGGCAGTGGCGGGATGAATGGCCTTCCGCGAGGGGAGGTGTGGATAGTGACCTGTGCTTGTACACAGGATTCTTGGTGGCTGTAGCAGCAGTATTAGAGTTTCATGCCGTTCTCTGGTGTCCGCGCTGCTAGCCGCGGCTTGTGCCCATCTCTGAAGCTTGTTTAGGTGATGCTCTGAATCTCATCTCCTCACACACCCTGAAACAATATTCTCTTGCCACTTAGGCAGTTCAGGAGCTTTTCTCGGACTCCCTCCCAGCTAGATGTGGTGCACTTGCACCCCCGCTTCACGCTGTGTTCACGCAGCCAACCCCAGTCCTCTCCCTGGGGTCTGACCTCCGAAGCCAGAGCCTCAGCTCCCAGCCCCCACCCAATCCAGCGGGTGAGCAGACAAGCGTGTCAGGCTGGTCAGTGCTGGTTGGCACCAATCCTCTGTGCAGGAATCTCTCTGCTTTGCCCTCTGCACCCCTGTTGCTGCACTCTCCTCCATGGCTCCGAAGCTTCCTCCCCGCCACTCCCTGTCTCCGCCAGTGAAGGGGCTTCCTGGTGTGTGGAAACTTTTCCTCCTTCATAGCTCCCTCCCAGAGGTACAGGTCCCGTCCCTGTTGTTTTGTCTCTGTTTTTTCTTTTTTCTTTTGCCCTACCCAGCTACATGGGGAGTTTCTTGCCTTTTGGGAAGTCTGAGGTCTTCTGCCAGCATTCAGTCGGTGTTCTGTAGGAGTTGTTCCACATGTAGATGTATTTTTGATGTATCTGTGGGGAGGAAGGTGATCTCCACGTCTTACTCCTCCCCCATCTTGAAGGTCCTCCCTAGTTACTATTTTATACATAGTATCAATAGTATGTATGTGTCAATCCTAATCGCCCAATTCCTCCCACCCACCCCCCTTTCCCCATTGGTATCCATACATTTGTTCTCTACATCTGTTTCTCTCTTTCTGCTTTGCAAATAAGATCATCTATACCATTTTTCTAGATTCCACATATATGAATTCATACATACAATATTTGTTTTTCTCTTTCTGACTTACTTTTTAAAATACTTTGCTTTATAACTCTGTAAAGTTACTCTTTAACCTCTCTATCAATCCGTGGTCAAAGGGACCATCATTTACCAAAAGATCAAATGAGACATCAGTGAACGAAACACATGTTCCTGGCCAGTTTATATATTCTTCTCACATGATAATCTCAGTTGGCTGCATTTTTTTATTACACTGTTCATTCCATGTTAAGGATATGTGCAACAGGCTTGATGTGGTCTATTCTGTTTCTTTATTGATTTTTTTAATGCTGTGTGGCAAGCAACCAAATTAACTTTATGATCCACTAATTGGTCACAAGCCTCAGTTTGAAAACCATTGGTTTTAACCGGTCATTATCATCTGCTGGAAATAGGGCCAGCTTCCCTAAAGCATATGGCCTTACAGAGGTTGAGTGGATGCATGAAACACAATCAGGCTTCTGTCTGGAAGGAGGAAAAGGGGGTTGGAGACTAGAGGTAGGATGGGCAACCAAGATTGTCTGCTATAGGGACTGCTACTCATTTAGATATCCTATGCATCTGGTGTGTTTGGAAGTGTGTGGAGTTGTTTGCATTTATTCTAGTGACCCCTAACTATTACTCTTAGTTTTTCCTATTTGCTTAAAGTTATGTCTCTTTCCTCAAATATTTTTTCTCGTTACTTTCATTGTACTTGCCTCTATATTGTCACCCATCTTCTACCCTCTCATTTTGTAAAGTCCCCTTTTCATTTTGCTGATTCTCATCTACTTAGACACAGAAAAGACTATCCAGCTTCTTAAAAGCTGTGGCTCATAAATAATCAGGTTCTTAGTGACGTCTTGGGTTTTACTTTATGATATTTTTCATGATTATATTTGCTTATTAGATTTTTATAATTGTGTCTATATTTTTAAGCTGTGGTCTGAGTAGTTACCAACTAGGTTATCTCTGAAAAACAAAAACAGTCTGGCAGATCAAAAACTTCAGCTGTTATTAAATGATAATAGTGTAATCACAATACCTAGAGAGTCTACTTACTATATTGTCTTCCTAAGAATTTAAGGTTATCAAACCTATCCTTGATTCCTTAAGACATATGGAGAGGAGAAGAATGCTGAATTACAGTTTCATGTCTGGGAACATTAACGGAGGATCTTTAATTTTAGAATTGTGAATAACATCAAGTGTTTTGAACCATTCACTATGGTAATCTGGCTTCAATTAACGAACAAATAGTTATTCAGATACTGCATTTCATCAATTCTAAGATGCATATTTTCTCACATTTTAACACTCTGATAGTAGGATGCATCTTCCAATTAATGATGTCCTCTGGTTGGCCCTGTGGCAAATCATGGTGTAGCATCTTCGTGAATTTGATTGTGAATCCTGGAGACATGGCTGAACTGCAGGCTCTTCACTGTTCTAGTCAATAAACTATTGAACAATGAAACATTTAAGGACCTTTAAGGAAAAGTAGGAGTTTTGTTGCTGTCTAAAATCTCTTGTGTTGAGATTAAGGTAGGACTACAGAATGAGCGTCTGACAGCTTGAAAGAAAATCTCAGAAACTATAGAGTATTACTCTTTTAAGAAATGCTGCATTATCTAGGTGCTCAGCAGCATAAAAGATAAAATGGGTGGAAGAATTTGGACATCTATGACTCTGACTTTACAAAGTGATACAGAAAAGTTGAATGTTTAATGTGAAGAAATTTCAGGAATACCTTAATCAGATTAAATTGCTTATATTTTCCTTTTTGTCTATGCATGATATATGATTTTAAAACTTTCTAAATAAGTCTAAAAGAGTTCTTTTAATTTTTATAAAACAAAAATTCTGAGTAACAAGAAAGCATTGTGTTATGATTTAATTGGTGGTATATCTTCTTTCTTAGTGGTATATAAAATAATGGTGCTTCTTATAAGCAGTAGTATCTTCAGTTTCATGAAATATGAGAGTTTGGTTTACTGTCAAATTTACTGAGTATTTGTGTTCTGCTTCCTATTATAATTCACTCTCTCCTGTTAAGAAGAACTAAGGGACAGAATACATATGCAAGTGAAGATAAGACTACAAGGCAGTGCGTGAATGATAGTGACCAGTATGGCTCAAAGTGTGCTCCCAGAACCAACAGCAACAACATTACTGGGGAGCTTCTTAGAATGCAAATTCTCAGGCCCCACCTCAGACCTACTGAATCAAAGACTGTGGATGTGGGGCCTAGCAACCTGTGTTTTAACAAACCCTGCAGGTGATTTTGATGGCAAGCTAAAGTTTGAGAACCCTTGCTCTGGCAGAATTTCACAAAAGGGAAAAATACTGGTGCTGTTATATTTGAGTCAAGTGTATGAGTAATTTAGAGAGTAAGAACAGATTCCTTAAGTTCAGCTCAATTACATTGGCTAACAATGTGTCTAAAAGAAATGAAGAAATTTAGTTTGCTGTGTCTCAGCCTGCTACCAGTAGTATACGCAAAGGGACTAGTCCAAGAACTGTATGTTCTTTACTTTTTTTTTTTTTTTGCAGTGTAACATAACTTTGGTTTTTTTTTTTGAATTTTATTTTATTTACTTTTTTATACAGCAGGTCCTTATTAGTCATCAGTTTTATACACATCAGTGTATACATGTCAATCCCAATCTCCCAATTCATCATACCACCCTCCCACCCCCCCGCCCACCGCTTTTCCCCCTTGGTGTCCATACATTTGTTCTCTACATCTGTGTCTCAACTTCTGCCCTGCAAACCGGTTCATCTGTACCATTTTTCTAGGTTCCACATATATGCGTTAATATACAATATTTGTTTTTCTCTTTCTGACTTACTTCACTCTGTATGACAGTCTCTAGATCCATCCACATCTCACAAATGACCCACTTTCGTTCCTTTTTATGGCTGAGTAATATTCCATTGTATATATGTACCACATCTTCTTTATCCATTCGTCTGTCGATGGGCATTTAGGTTGCTTCCATGTCCTGGCTATTGTAAATAGTGCTGCAGTGAGCGTAGGGGTGCATGTGTCTTTTTGGATTATGGTTTTCTCTAGGTATATACCCAGTAGTGGGATTGCTGGATCATATGGTAATTCTGTTTTTAGTTTTTTAAGGAACCTCCATACTCTTCTCCATAGTGGCTATATCAATTTACATTCCCACCAACAGTGCAAGAGGGTTCCCTTTTCTCCACCCTTTCCAGCATTTGTTGTTTGTAGATTTTCTGTTGATGCCCATTCTAACTGGTGTGAGGTGATACCTCATTGTAGTTTTGATTTGCATTTCTCTAATAATTAGTGATGTTGAGCAGCTTTTCATGTGCTTCTTGGCCATCTGTATGTCTTCTTTGGAGAAATGTCTATTTAGGTCTTCTGCCCGTTTTTGGATTGGGTTGTTGGTTTCTTTAATATTGAGCTGCATGAGCTGTTTATATATTTTGGAGATTAATCCTTTGTCTGTTTATTTGTTTGCAAATATTTTCTCCCATTCTGAGGGTTGTCTTTTCGTCTTGTTTATGGCTTCCTTTGCTGTGCAAAAGCTTTGAAGTTTCATAAGGTCCCATTTGTTTATTTTTGTTTTTATTTCCGTTACTCTAGGAGGTGGATCCAAAAAGATCTTGCTGTGATTTATGTCAAAGAGTGTTCTTCCTATGTTTTCCTCTAAGAGTTTTATAGTGTCCAGTCTTACATTTAGGTCTTGAATCCATTTGGAGTTTATTTTTGTGTATGGTGTTAGGGAGTATTCTAATTCCATTCTTTTACATGTAGCTGTCCAGTTTTCCCAGCACCACTTATTGAAGAGACTGTCTTTTCTCCATTGTATATCCTTGCCTCCTTTGTCATAGATTAGTTGACCATAGGTGTGTGGGTTTATCTCTGGGCTTTCTATCTTGTTCCATTGATCTATGTTTCTGTTTTTGTGCCAGTACCACGTTGTCTTGATTACTGTAGCTTTGTAGTATAGTCTGAAGTCAGGGAGCCTGATTCCTCCAGCTCCGTTTTTTTCCCTCAGGACCGCTTTGGCTATTTGGGGTCTTTCGGGTCTCCATACAAATTTTAAGATTATTTGTTCTAGTTCCGTAAAAGATGCCATTGGTAATTTGATAGGGATCACATTGAATATGTAGATTGCTTTGGGTAGTATAGTCATTTTCACAATATTGATTCTTCCAATCCCAGAACATGGTATATCTCTCCATTTGTTGGTATCATCTTTAATTTCTTTCATCAGTGTCTTATAGTTTTCTGCCTACAGGTCTTTTGTCTCCCTAGGTAGGTTTGTTCCTAGGTATTTTATTCTTTTTGTAGCAGTGGTAAATGGGAACGTTTCCTTAATTTCTCTTTCAGGTTTTTCATCATTAGTGTATAGGAATGCAAGAGATTTCTGTGCATTAATTTTGTGTCCTGCAACTTTGCCAAATTCGTTGATTAGCTCTAGTAGTTTTCTGGTGGCATCTTTAGCATTCTCTATGTATAGTATCATGTCATCTGCAAACAGTGACAGTTTTACTTCTTCTTTTCCAATTTGTATTCCTTTTATTTCTTTTTCTTCTCTGATTGCCGTGGCTAGGACTTCCAAAACTATGTTGAATAATATTGGTGAGGGTGGACATCCTTGTCTTGTTCCTGATCTTAGAGGAAATGCTTTCAGTTTTTCACCATTGAGAATGATGTTTGCTGTGGGTTTGTCGTATATGGACTTTACTATGCTGAGGTAGGTTCCCTCTATGCCCAGTTTCTGGAGAATTTTTATCATAAATGGGTGTTGAATTTTGTCAAAAGCTTTTTCTGCATCTATCGAGATGATCGTATGGTTTTTATTCTTCAGTTTGTTAATATGGTTTATCACATTGATTCATTTGTGTATATTGAAGAATCCCTGCATCCCTGGGATAAATCCCACTTGATCATGGTGTATGATCCTTTTAGTGTGTTGTTGGATTCTGTTTGCTAGTATTTTGTTGAGGATTTTTGCATCTATATTCATCAGTCATATTGGTCTGTCATTTTCTTTTTCTGTAGTATCTGTGTCTGGTTTTGGTATCAGGGTGATGGTGGCCTCATAGAATGAGTTCGGGAGTGTTCCTTCCTCCACAATTTTTTGGAAGATTTTGAGAAGGATCGGTGTTAACTCTTCTCTCAATGTTTGATAGAATTCACCTGTGAAGCCATCTGGTCCTGGACTTCTGTTTGTTGGAAGATTTTTAATCACAGTTTCAATTTCATTACTTGTGATTGGTCTGTTCATATTTTCTGTTTCTTCCTGGTTCAGTCTTGGAAGGTTATACCTTTCTAAGAATTTCTCCATTTCTTCCAGGTTGTCCATTTTATTGGCATAGAGTTGCTTGTAGTAGTCTCTTAGGATGCTTCGTATTTCTGCGGTGTCTGTTGTAACTTCTCCTTTTTCATTTCCAATTTTATTGATTTGAGTCCTCTCCCTCTTTTTCTTGATGAGTTTGCCTAATGGTTTATCAATTTTGTTTATCTTCTCAAAAAACCAGCTTTTAGTTTTATTGATCTTTGCTATTGTTTTCTTTGTTTCTATTTCATTTATTTCTGATCTGATCTTTATGATTTCTTTCCTTCTGCTAACTTTGGGTTTTGTTTTTTCTTCTTTCTCTAGTTCCTTTAGGTGTACGGTTAGATTGTTTATTTGAGGTTTTTCTTGTTTCTTGAGGTAGGCTTGTATAGCTATAAACTTCCCTCTTAGAAGTGCTTTTGCTGCATCCCATAGGTTTTGGATCATCATGTTTTCATTGTCATTTGTCTCTAGATATTTTTTGATTTCCCCTTTGATTTTTTCAGTGATTTCTTGGTTATTTAGTAACGTATTGTTTAGCCTCCATGTGTTTGTGTTTTTTAGTTTTTTTCCCTTTAATTGATTTCTAATCTCATAGCATTGTGGTCAGAAAAGATGCTTGATATGATTTCAGTTTTCTTAAATTTACTGAGGCTTGATTTGTGACCCAAGATGTGATCTATCCTGGAGAATGTTCCGTGCGCCCTTTAGAAGAAAGTGTAATCTGCTGTTTTTGGATGGAATGTCCTATAAATATCAGTTAAATCTATCTGGTCTTTTGTGTCATTTACAGCTTCTGTTTCCTTATTTTCATTTTGGATGATCTGTCCATTTGTGTAAGTGAGGTGTTAAAGTCCCCCACTATTATTGTGTTACTGTCGATTTCCTCTTTTATAGCTGTTAGCAGTTGCAGTTGTCTTCTGTTTGGTGCAAAAATATTTACAATTGTTATATCTTCTTCTTGGATTGATCCCTTGATCATTATGTATTGTCCTTCCCTGTCTCTTGTAACATTCTTTATTTTAAAGTCTATTTTATCTGGTATGAGTATTGCTACTCCAGCTTTCTTTTGATTTCCATTTGCATGGAATATCTTTTTCCATCCCCTTACTTTCAGTCTGTATGTGTCCCTAGATCTGAAGTGGGTCTCTTGTAGACAGCATATAGATGGGTCTTGTTTTTGTATCCATTCAGCAAGCCTGTGTCTTTTGGTTGGAGCATTTAATCCATTCACGTTTAAGGTGATTATCGATATGTATGTTCCTATGACCATTTTCTTAATTGTTTTGGGTTTGGTTTCATAGGTCCTTTTCTTCTCTTGTGTTTCCCACTTAGAGAAGTTCCTTTGTCATTTGTTGTAGGGCTGGTTTGGTGGTGCTGAATTCTCTTAGCTTTTGCTTGTCTGTAAAGCTTTTGATTTCTCCATTGAATCGGAATGAGATGCTTGCCCGGTAGAGTAATCTTGGTTGTAGGTTCTTCCCTTTCATCACTTTAAGTATATCATGCCACTCCCTTCTGGTTTGTAGAGTTTCTGCTGAGAAATCAGCTGTTAACCTTATGGTAGTTCCCTTATATGTTATTTGTCGTTTTCCCCTTGCTGCTTTCAATAATTTTTCTTTGTCTTTAATTTTTGCCAATTTGATTACTATGCGTCTCAGTGTGTTTCTCCTGTATGGGACTCTCTGTGCTTCCTGGACTTAGGTGGCTCTTTCCTTTCCCACGTTAGGAAGCTTTTCAACTATAATCTGTTCAAATATTTTCTCTGGTCCTTTCTCTCTTCTCCTTCTGGGACCCCTATAATGTGAATGTTTTTGTGTTTAATGTTGTCCCAGAGGTTCTTAGGCTGTCTTCATTTCTTTTCCTTCTTTTTAGTTTATTCTGTTCCACAGCAGTGAATTCCACCATTCTGTCTTCCAGGTCACTTATCCATTCTGCCTCAGTTATTCTGCTATTGATTCCTTCTAGTGTGGTTTTCATTTCAGTTATTGTATTGTTCATCTCTGTTTGTTTGTTCTTTAATTCTTGTAGGTCTTTCTTAAACATTTCTTGCATCTTCTCGATCTTTGCCTCCATTCTTTTTCCGAGGTCTGGATCATCTTCACTGTCATTATTCTGAATTCTTTTTTTGGAAGATTTCCTATCTCCACTTCATTTAGTTGTTTTTCTGGGGTTTTATCTTGTTCCCTCATCTGGTACATAGCCCTCTGCCTTTTCATCTTGTCTGTCTTTTTTTAAATGTGTTTTTTTGCATGTTCTTTACTTTTGATTCATATTTGATCTTTGTCTTTTCAGCACGATGTGTCTCAGACTCTACTCAAGGCCACACTGGATAGTGTTGTAGAAGAATGTGTCAGCTTTGTGGGAGTGGATATTAACATCTGTTCAGAAGTTTTGTTAAGGTGAGACAAGAAGTCTGTGGCTGAAGATCACAGAATCTTGAGTTTTACTTGCTATCCAGTTCAAACTCAGCTAGAGCAAGGGGACACGTGTATAAAGTTGTCAAGTATAGAAAAATCTGTGAGTTCATACATTGCTTCCGATAATCAGTCAGAGCGGAAGGCATCATTTAAGAAAAGAGTTATAACAATTCATGTTATTTTTAATACTGGAGATCTAACGTGAAGAACATATGGTGACTATCGAGTGCATTAATGTCGCTAATAGAATTTAAATTAGGTTAACATGGAAAAGAGCTGTTTCCCACCACAGGAGAGTAGATATTTTTCACTAGTTCAGTCTCTTGCTTACATCTGTCAAAGCTGGCAGTCACCAAAAGATAAATCCTGAGGGTTCAAGGTATGCTTACCATATTTTTACCTTGATTCCACAAGTCACATCTCAATATCTTCATTGTACTGTGATCATGTCTTATATGTTCTTTTTTTTCCCCCTGTGGCTGTAGAAGAGCTGATTTTTTGTTCCTCGTCTTGCATTTATTATACAGTTCTGCTGATGCAGCATGAAATTCTGGACCTCTGGAAAAAATATGGATCTTTCTGCTTTAAATTGGAATAGCAGAAAATAACCCTTGCATTGTTAGGTGTTGCTTTTCTACCACAGTGACAAACATTCCATAATGCCATATATGGAATTCTGTAATAAAATTAAGATTCTCTAATTAACACCAAGCCAACTGTGTAATGATAGAGTTTTTATATCATGAATAAGTACCTTTCTATAGTTCAAGTCTTTACTAATGAGAACAGGCTGATCAAAAAAATAGAATAGTACAATGCAGCTGTAGCTATTGTAACTTCTACTGCTAACTCACTTTGTAAGCTAACCAGCAATAGGCAGAATTATTACTTGATTCAGAAACACAAGGAATGTGACTAGTGTAGAGACATATGACAAGATGTAATTATAGTTGCTTTTATGATGCAAATGTTTTATCATTGTCTTTTCAGATGAGATCTTTTCTTTCAGTACTCTTAGAACAATTACATTGGCCACATAACTCATTTTGTTTACTTTTTTAGGCATATTGCTGGACTCAATGCCAACCGAGCCAAAAATATTATTGAATGGCGTGAGAAGAATGGGCCATTCATCAACCGAGAACAGCTGAAGAAAGTAAAAGGGCTGGGTCCAAAATCTTTCCAACAGTGTGCTGGTTTCATCAGAGTCAACCAGGATTATATTCGAACATTTTGCAGGTCATTATTGAAGTGTACGCTGTCTGTTCTATTATCAACCTCCTCTCTTTCTGTTACCCATCCTTCTCACTGGCATAAATCCTAGCTGTCTATTTGTTCATTCCTTCATTCAATATGTGTCAACTGTCTAATCTTTGCTAGGCACTGGGAATACAGCAGTGAGCAAATCAACAAATTCCCTGGCCTCATGAAGTTAAATTTTAATGAATGAGACAGACAATAAATAAACTAGTAAAAATAAATAGTTTCAGATGTAATAAGTGTTATAAAAATTAAAACAAAGCAATATGATACTGCCTTTGGGGAGCAATAAACTGCTTTATATGAGTTATTCATTGAAAAGTTATTTGAGCTGAGTTTTGAATGAAATGAAGGAGCCAGTCACACAGGGATCAGAAGGAGGGCATTCCAAGCAGGGGAAACAGTACATGTGCAACATCCTAAGGCAGGACCAACTTTGGTGTATTCAGGAAATGAAACTGAGGCCAGTGTGATTGGAGCACCACAAGTGGGAAGGACTGGTATAAGATGAGGTAACAAAGAGGACTTCTCAATGACCACTTCATACTGACAGCTTTTACCCTAAGCATAGTTGGGTTTCCCCACTCCTTCCTCACTGAAAACTGGCCAAAGCATTAATTATCAGATGTGTCGATTAAGAGCTAAATCCTTGCTTTGTAATCCTGGTAGCACAAATGCAAAGAAATTTGGTAAGCTTCTTAGCATTTTGTAATCATGAAAGAATGGCTTTTATTTATTTGCTTCTTTGGGACTACCTGGTTCATTCATGTGTATTTTTTTCTTTTGACAAAGTTATAATAATAATTTTTTTTTCCTGGAAAAGACTGAGGAAAAACCAGCCCCACTGGATAGTAGAATATATTATAAAGCCATAGTAATTAAGCAGTTTGGTTTGATGTAGAAGCAGGTAGAACAGGAGTCTGAAATATATCAAACCCAGAGGGAATTTAATTTATGATAAAGGTGATATTTCAGATAGTTGGAAAAATTGATTAATTATCCAGTAAGTGGCATTATGACAACTGGAATTTGGTATGTGTGGGAGAAAATACAGTCCTACCCCATACCTTATACCCAAATAAATTCCAGATGGATCATACACTTAAATGGAAAAAGTAAAACTGTAAAAGTACCAGAAAAAAACATGGGTAAATTTTGCAGACCGCTGGAGTAGTGGAAGTTCTTTCTAAGTAGACCACCAAACCCAGAAGCAAAAAAAACTGGGTTTCTTACTTTATGTTTTTTGAACACTTGGTTAGAAAATTCAAACAGTATAAAAAAGAATAAAATGAAAAGGGCACCTCAACTTGTCACTTCAAAATAGTTTCTTATATATTGCTTCCTGAAAATAAATTTATATAAAGTAATAACGTATTTGTTATTTTTAAATGCATACAGAAGGAATCATGCTATACCACTATTTGAAACTTGTTTTATTAGTTTCAGTAAAATATCTTGGATCTCTTTCTAAATATTACATATTGATTTATATATTTATCTATATCATTATATATAAATTATCATTTATATATAATGCCTGCACAGTATTTAATTTATAGATGGACTATAATTTAATCTAATCAGTGCCCTGTTGATGAACATTTGGGTTGTTTTAAAGACTTAAATTTTTTCAACTGGTAATGAAGGACTTGAAGATTCATGACTATTATACCTCCTTGATAGGTCATACTTTTATTCAGAATGCCTCTTGCTATCTCATTGAATGTTTTTTACTTTGAAATCTGTTTTGTTTGCTGGCATTGTTGCTATATCTACCTTTTCAGAATATGCTTGGTATTTTTTATTTTCAAACTTTCTATGACATTCAATTTTTTATGACTCTTATAAACAAATAGATTTTCTAGGTTTGCTCAGTCTTACTAATACATTCACATTTATTATATTTATTGATGTGTTTGGACTTGATCTTCCATCTTACTATATATTTGCTCTTCATGCCTTCTGATTCTTTTCCTTTCATGCTGTTTGTTGGATTTATCAGTTAACACGTTTTCTCCCTGTTTCTCTTCTTGTCTTCCTTACTCATCTTTATCTCCTCTTAGTGATTTCAGTTTGTATATCTTACTTTTATTCTTCTGGTGATTATCTTTAAATTTGATTTGGATTGGTCTCTGGAGTTAATATGTTTCTCTGTCCTCCTCCTGGAGAAGACTAGAACCTTAGGTCTCTTTACCAATCTTCCTCCCTTCTACACTATGTGCTATGGTGAGATCATCTGGGATTTTAGTTTCAGACTGTGTCCTTTTAATATATTTTCTACATTATTCATGAGCAGTTATTTAACCTAATAATTTTTTTATGGTTTCTGTGCTCATCACTGTTTCTTGTAGCCCACATTATCATTTTTCGTGAATTCATTGTTTTTGCTGGAGTATATACTTAAGAAACTCTTTTCAGAGAGGGTATATTATATGGGTTGTACTTCAGTCCTTACATGTCTGAAAATGATTTTAATTTGAATGCTACTTTGGCTAGGTATATGATTCTAGATTCAAAATCATTGTGTCTCAGACTTTTAAAATATTATTCCACTGTGTTCTGGCATCTGATGTTTGTCAGTAAGAAAACTGATGCCAGTCTGATTCTAGTTCCTTTCAATAATCTGTTTTATTGTTTTCTCTTAATTTTAAAAATTATATTCTAAAGTTTCCCCATGATATGTCAATATGTCTTTTTCATTCTTTTCCCATTCATTCTATTTTATACTCAGTAGATTCCTTTGGGGAGCTTTTTCTTCAGCTCTGAGAAATCACCTTCGCCTTCTCCTTATTTAATTAATTTTCCTCCATTTCTCTCTGTTCTCTCCTAGAATGCCAGTTATACAAGCAGAATCACTTAAGAATGTTTTTGGCTTTAAGTAACGGAAAACCCTATTAACAGTGTTTAAGCTAAGTGGTAATTTCTGTGAAGTGAATGGTCAGAATCTGGTTGCTGTTTGTGTATATTTGTATGGCAGAGAAATAAGCACATTTTTAATGAAAGACTCTCTTCTGCCCACCCCCTAACCCTCCCTCCCCCCACCGCCCCCATGTTGTTTTGAATGGTTACAGTAGTCAGCAAACTGAATCTGCTGGTGAAATGCAGGGAGTTGCTGTGGCATCTTCAGCAGGTGTTGAAGTCACAAATGAGAAGCAAAGCAAGAAGAAGAGCAAAACTGCAGTGAATGCTGTACTAAAGCCAAATCCTTTGGACCAAACTTGTATTCACCCGGAATCATATGACATAGCGATGAGGTAAGTCTGAGGCCCATGTGAGAGTTTTCTGTGCCCAGAGTGAGTTCTCTACAGCAAATGGCCTTTGTTTTGGCATAATGGAGACTTTAAAAATATGACCATGTTTAACATGACAACATTTTTCAGAAGTTCCACATTGCTGACTTATGTGGCACATTATTTTATTTCAGTGAGGAATGAAACCATTATTCCTGGAGCAATGTCAAGCTCCTAAACCCTGGTCCTAACGGTGAAGTGGGTGTAATGGAAATAGCATGGCACTCTCCTCTGTTTGTTTTGGAAATTAACAAGACACAAATGACTAGCACCTGGCTTAATGCTTGTGCTTATCTAAAGATAAAGCCCTTTAGTAAACAGCCAACTCTCAGATTTCTTAAGAAATGTTGCCCTGCTTAGTTATTATAGAGTTTAATAAATGATGTACTTTTAATGAGCATACATTAATTAACACAGGGGGAAGTTTGAGTAGAAGGGAAAGTTTAATATTAGACATTAAAAGAGAAAACTTTGATACCACATTTGATTAGTTGAAAAATTTTAATTAGTTCAAAAACCATGACTTTCTACATAACTAAATATTTTAAGGCTTTTAGTGAATTAAATGACAGTGAGTTTAAAAATAGTGGATATTTTAATTTTCATTGAATCTAAAGTAAGATTTTTAACTTGTTTTAAAAATAATTTATATTTGATTATTTTAAGAAATATAATTTTAATTTCTTTTAAAAATGTTTAAGATTGTAAAGACTACTGCACATTATAGAAAACTTAGAAAATAAAAAAAGGAAGTAAAAAATAATATTCTGTCAACATCAAAAGCAGTCGTATCTGTTTTTCTCCCAGCATTTTATTGTGAAAAAATTTAACATAGAGAAAAGTTGAAAAAAAAATTTTGCAGTGAATTCCTGTATACCCACATCCAGATTTTATCATTTACATTTTACTATGCCTGTTTTTCCACTTGTCTACCCATCTATTTGTCCATGAGTCCATCCCTTTCTTTATACATATTTTAAAGAAAATTGCAGACATCAACACACTGTCAGCTAATACTTTGGCATGTATATCATTAACTAGAACTCAATAATTCCTATTTTTTTTCTTTTGAAGTAAAATTCATATACATTTTAATTATAAGTGTTCAAGAGCTGAATTTTGGCAAATAAATACCTACATCTGTGTAACCCAAACCTCTATCAAGATAAAAAACCTTGCCATCATCCTAGAACGTTCCCTTGTACCTCTTCCTAGAAAATCCCTGCCTAGCCTCTCAGCACTAACCATGTGTTCTCATTTCTTCAGCCAGATTAGTTTGCCTCTTCTTGAACTTCATGTAAATGATATCACACAGTGTACTCTTTTGTATAAAGCTTCTTTCAACATGTTTAGAGATTTTTAATTCATGTTGTAACATGGATAAGTATTTTTATTGCTGAATAATATGCCATTGTATGACTGTACCATAGTTTATTCTCCTTATTGAAGGAAGCTTGCCTATTTCCAGTTTTTTGGTTATTCCAGTTTTTGGTTATTATGAGTAAAGCTGCTATGAACATTCTTCTATAATTTTTTGTTGTTGTTGACATTTTTTTTCATTTATCTTGGAAAATTACTTAGGAGAGGATTTGCTGGGTCATAAATCAGGTGAGTGTTTAGTTTTCTTAGAAACTTCTAGACTACGCTCCAGTGTAGTTGTACCATTTTACACTTCACCAACAATGCTAAGCGTTCTCTTTGCCATCATTTGATGTTAGTCTTTTTAATTTTAGCGATTCTAGTATATGTGTGTATGTGGTAGTATCTCTTTGTGGTTTTAATTTGCATTTCCCTGGTGACAGTGAGCACTTTTTCATGTGCTTATTAGCCATTTTTGTAGCTTCTTTTGTGAACTATCTGTTCATATCATTTAGCCATTTTCTAATTGAGTTGTTTACCTTTTTTATTATTGAGTTGTGAGAATGTTAAAAACATATGCTTTTTCTTTTTTAATAGATCTTTATTGGAGTATAATTGCTTCACAATACTGTGTTAGCTTCTGTTGTACACCAAAGTGAATCAGCCATATGCATACATGTGTCCCCGTATTCCCTTCCTCTTGAGCCTCCCTCCCATCCTCCCTTTCCCACCCCTCTAGGTCATTGCAAAGCACCGAGCTGATCTCCCTGTGCTATGCTACTGCTTCCTGCTAGCTATTTTACATTCGGTAATATATATATGTTGATGCTACTCACACTTCACCCCAGTTTCCCCCTCCTACCCCATGTCCTCAAGTCCATTCTCTATGTCTACATCTCTATTCCTGCCCTGCAACTAGGTTCGTCAGTACCATATTTTTTTTTTTAGATCCATATATATGCGTTAGAATACAGTATTTGTTTTTCTGACTTACTTCACTCTGTGTGACAGACTCTAGGTACACCCACCTCACTAAAAATAACTCAATTTCATTTCTTCTTATGGCTGAGTAATATTCCATTGTGTAAATGTGCCACATCTTCTTTATCCATTCATCTGTCAACGGACATTTAGCTTGGTTCCATGTCCTGGCTATTGTAAGTGCTGCAGTGAACACTGTGGTACATGTCTCTTTTTGAATTATGGTTTTCTCAGGGTATATGCCCAGTAATGGGATTGCTGGATCATATGGTAATTCTATTTTTAGTTTTTTAAGGAACCTTCATACTGTTTTCCATAGTGGTTGTATCAATTTACATTCCCACTAACAGTGCAGGAGGGTTCCCTTTTCACCACACCCTTTCCAACATTTATTGTTTCTCGATTTCTTGATCATAGCCATTCTGACTGGCATGAGGTGATACCTCATTCTAGTTTTGATTTGCATTTCTCTAATAGTTAGTGATGTTGACCCATCTTTTCATGTGCCTCTTGGCCATCTGTATGTCTTCCTTGGTGAAATGTCTATTTAGGTCTTCTGCCCATTTTTAATTGGATTGTTTGTTTTTTTGATATCGAGCTTCATGAGCTGTTTGTATATTTTGGAGATTAATCCTTTGTCTGTTGTTTCATTTGCAAATATTTTCTCCCATTCTGAGGGTTGTCTTTTTGTCTTGTTTATGGTCTCCCTTGCTGTGCAAAAGCTTTTAAGTTTAATTAAGTCCCATTTGTTTATTTTTGTATTTATTTCTGTAACTCTAGGAGGTGGGTCAAAAAAGATCTTGCTGTGGTTTATGTCAGAGAGTATATTTCCTATGTTTTCCTCTAAGAGTTTTACAGTGTCTGGTCTTACATTTAGGTCTTTAATCCATTTGGAGTTTATTTTTGTGTATGGTGTTAAGAAGTGTTCTAATTTCATTCTTTACATGTAGCTATCCAGTTTTCCTAGCACCACGTATTGAACAAGCTGTCTTTTCTCCATTGTACGTTCTTGCCTCCTTTGTCATAAATTAGGTGACCATATGTGCATGGGTTTATCTCTGGGATTTCTATCCTGTCCATTGGTCTATATTTCTATTTTTGTGCCAGTACCATACTGTCTTGATTACTGTAGCTTTGTGGTATAGTTTGAAGTTGGGGAGCCTGAGTTTTCCAACTCCGTTTTTCTTTCTCAAGATTGCTTTGGTTATTCAGGGTCTTTTGTGTTTCCATATGAATTGTAAAATTTTTTGTTCCAATTCTGTGAAGAGTGCCATTGGTAGTTTGATAGGGATTGTATTGAATCTGTAGATTGCTTTGGGTAGTATAATCATTTTCACAATATTGATTCTTCCAATCTAGAACATAGTATATTTCTCCATCTGTTTATGTCATCTTTGATTTCATTCATCAGTGTTTTATAGTTTTCTGAGTACAAGTCTTCGCCTCCACAGGCAAGTTTTTTCCTAGATATTCTTTTTGTTGCGATGGTAAATAGGATTGTTTCCTTAATTTCTCTTTCTGATTTTTCATTGTTGGTGTATAGGAAAGCCAGAGATTTCTGTGCATTAATTTTGTATCCTACAACCTTACCAAATTCATTGTTTAGTTCTAGTAGTTTTCTTGTGGCATCTTTAGGATTTTCTATGTATAGTATCATGTCATCCGCAAACAGTGACAGTTTTACTTCTTTTCCCATTTGTATTTCTTTTTCTTCTCTGATTGCCGTAGCTAGGACTTCCAAAACTGTGTTGAATAAGAGTGGCAAGAGTGGTCATCCTTGTCTTGTTCCTGATCTTTGTGGAAATGCTTTCAGTTTTTCACCATTGAGTATGATGCTTGCTGTGGCTTTCTCATATATGGTCTTTATCATGTTAAGGTAGGTTCCCTCTATGCCCATTTTCTGGAGAGTTTTTATTGTAAATGAGTGTTGAATTTTGTCGGAAGCTTTTTCTGCATCTGTTGAGATGATCATATGGTTTTTATTCCTTAATTTGTTAATGTGGTGTATCACATTGATTGATTTGCATATCTTGAAGAATCCTTGCATACCTGGGGTAAATCCCAGTTGATCATGGTATATGATTCTTTTAATGTGTTGTTGGATTCTGTTTGCTAGTATTTTGTTCAGGATTTGTGCATCTATGTTCATCAATGATATTGGTCTATAATTTTCTTTTCTTTTTTTTTTTTTTTTTTTTTTTGCGGTACGCGGGCCTCTCACTGTTGTGGCCTCTCCATTGCGGAGCACAGGCTCTGGACGCACAGGCTCAGCGGCCATGGCTCACGGGCCTAGCCGCTCCATGGCATGTGGGATCTTCCCGGACCAGGGCTCGAACCTGCATCCCCTGCATTCACAGGCAGATTCTTAACCACTGTGCCACCAGGGAAGCCCCTCCCCTATAATTTTCTTTTTTTGTGATATCTTTTTCTGGTTTTGGTATTAGGGTGATGGTGGCTTCATAGAATGAGTTTGGGAGTGTTTCTCCCTCTGCAATTTTTTGGAAGAGTTTGAGAAGGATAGGTGTTAGCTCTTCTCTAAATGTTTGATAGAATTCGCCTGTGAAGCCATCTGGTCCTGGACTTTTGTTTGTTGGAAGATTTTTAATTATGGTTTCAATTTCATTACTTGTGATAGGTCTGTTTATATTTTCTAATGCTTCCTGGTTCAATCTTGGAAAATTGTACCTTTCCAAGAATTTGTCCATTTCTTCTTGGTTGTCCATTTTATTGGTATATAGTTGTTTGTAGTAGTCTCTTATAATCCTTTGTGTTTCTGCAGTGTCAGTTGTGATCTCTCCTTTTTCATTTCTAATTTTATTGATTTGTATCCTCTCCCTTTTTTTCTTGATGGATCTGGCTAAGGGTTTATCAATTTTGTTTATCTTCTCAAAGAACCAGCTTGTAGTTTTATTGTTCTTTGCTATTGTTTTCTTCATTTCTATTTCATTTATTTCTGCTCTGATATTTATGGTTTCTTTCCTTCTACTTACTTTGGGTTTTCTTTGTTCTTCTTTCTCTAGTTGTTTTCAATGTTGGGTTAGATTGTTTATTTGTGATTTTTCTTGTTTCTTGAGGTGAGATTGAATTGCTATAAAGTTCCCTGTTAGAACTGCTTTTGCTGCATCCCATAGGTTTTGGGTCATCGTGTTTTTGTTGTCATTTGTTTCTAGGTATTTTTTTATTTCTTCTTTAATTTCTTCAGGGATCTCTTGGGTATTTAGTAGCACATGTTTAGCCTCCATGTATTTGTGTTTTATACAAAATTTCTTCCTGTAATTGATTTCCAGTCTCATAGCGTTGTGGTCAGAAAATATGCTTGATAAGAATTCAGTTTTCTTAAATTTTCCAAGGCTTGATTTGTGACCCAAGATGTGATCTATCCTGGAGAATGTTCCATGTGCACTTGAGAAGAAAGGGTATTCTGCCACTTTTCGGTGGAATGTTTTATAAATATCAATTAAATCTATCCGGTCTATTGTGTAATTTAAAGCTTGTGTTTCCTTATTTATTTTCTGTTTGGTTGATCTATCCATTGGTGTAAGTGGCGTGTTAAAAGTTCCCTACTATTACTGTGTTACTGTCAATTTCTCCTTTCATGGTTGTTAACATTTGCCTTATGTATTGAGGTGCTCCTGTGTTGGGTGCATAAACATTTATAATTGTTATATCTTCTTCTTGGATTGATCCTTTGATCATTATGTAGGATCCCTCCTTGTCTCTTGTAACAGTCTTTATTTTTAATTTTATTTTGTCTGATATGAGTATTGCTACTCCAACTTTCTTTTGATTTCCATTTGCATGGAATATCATTTTCCATCCCCTCACTTTCAGTCTGTATGTGTCCCTAGGTCTGAAGTGAGTCTTTTGTAGACAGCATATATATGGGTCTTGTTTTTGTATCTGTTCAGCCAGTCTCTGTCTTTTGGTTGGGCATTTAATCCATTTACATTCAAGGTTATTATTGATATGTATGTTCCTATTACCATTTTCTTAATTGTTTCGGGTTTGTTTTTGTGGGTCTTTTTCTTCTCTTGTGTTTCCCGCCTAGACATGTTTCTTTAGCGTTTGTTGTAAGGTTGGTTTGGTGGTGCTGAATTCTCTTAGCTTCTCCTTGTTTGAAAAGCTTTTGATTTCTCCCTTGCATCTGAATGAGATCCTTGCTGGATTGAGTAATCTTGGTTGTAGGTTTTTCTCTTTCATCACTTTAAGTATATCCTGCAACTCCCTTCTGGCCTGCAGAGTTTCTGCTGAAAAATCAGCTGATAACCTTATGGGGACTCCTTTGTATGTTATTTTTTGTTTTTCCCTTGAATTTAATTTTTGTTAGTTTGATTAATATGTGTCTTGGTTTGTTTTTCCTAGAGTTTATCCTGTATGGGACTCTCTGTGCTTCCTGGACTTGAGTGACTATTTTCTTCCCCATGTTAGGGAAGTTTTCAACTGTAATCTCTTCAAATATTTTCTCAGACCCTTTCTTTTTCTCTTCTTCTTCTGGGACCCCCATAATTCAAATGTGGTGCGTTAGCATTGTCCCAGAGGTCTCTCAGACTGTCCTCAATTCTTTTCATCTTTTTTCTTTATTCTGCTCCTCGGCAGTTATTTCCACCATTTTGTCTTCCAGCTCACTTATTCATTCTTCTGCCTCAGTTATTCTGTTATTGATTCCTTCTAGTGTATTTTTCATTTCAGTTATTGTGTTGTTCATCTCTGTTGGTTTGTTCTTTAGATCTTTGTTAAACATTTTTTGTATTTTCTCAATCCATGCTTCCATTCTGTTTCCAAGATTCTGGATCATCTTTACTCTCTGAATTCTTTTTCAGGTAGATTGCCTATTTCCTCTTCATTTATTTGGTCTTATAGGTTTTTACCTTCCTCCTTCATCTGTGATGTATTTTTTTTGCTGTCTCTTTTTCTTTTTTTTTTTTTTTTGAGTGGGATTTTGTCCTTGTTTTAGTGGTTATTTGGCCTGAGGCTTCCAACACTGGAATTTGGTGGCTGTTGGGTAGAGCTGGGTCTTGGTGCTGAGATGAGGACCTCTGTTTGACCTCACTCCAGTTAATATTCCCTGGGATCTGAGGTTCTCTGTTAGTCCAGTGGTTCCAACACAGACCTCCCACCGCAGGAGCTTTGGCCCGACCCCTGGCTCGTGAAGCAAGATCCTACAAGCAGCATGCAGTGGCAGGAAAAAAAAGAGAGAGAGAGCGAGAGAGAGAACAATAACAAAGTGAAAAATAAAATTAGACTAGGAAACTAACAGATATGTTAGAAAGAATATAAAAATAAAAATATAGGTGAAACAACAACCAGAAGGTACAACAGTACCACAATAGTAAAACAGGAGGGAAAAGAGAAAAAAAAAAAAAGGCAAGGGGAAAGGCCGTGGTTGTGGAGGGCAGGGCCTAAGCAAGGGCAAGGTTTGGGCAGTGGGTGGGGCCTATGCTTAGGGCCCACAGGGCTGGAAAAGGCCCTGGGGGGTGTGGGGGGTGGGGCTTAGGCTCAAGGAGCAGAAGGGGCCCAGGCGTGTCCCCCCACCCCTGGTCTCAGAGGGCGGGGGACCTCACCTGGGAGCCCACCAGGCTTCCTGGTTTCGAGTGGGCAGGGCATTCCTGCTCCTCCTCTCCTCTCCTGCTCCTCCAGTCCCTGAGGGCCCCTCCCACCTGCCTCTCCTGTTCTCCTGTTGACGTCCTTCCTATGCACCCAGGACCAATGCGGCCAGGGGTTGGCGGCAGGGGGCCTTGGAGGGCAGGGGACCGGCCTGGGAGCTCAACAGGCTACCAGGGCCCTAGTGGGCGGAGCAAACACCCTCTGCTCCTCTCCCACTCCTCCTGGAGGGTCCCTCCTGCCTGCCTCTCCTGAACTCCCCTTGGCCTCCTTTGTATGCCCCCAAGACCAGTGCAGCCAGGGAGGTGGGGGTGCCTTGGAGGACAGGGGACCAGCCTGGGAGCTCAGCAGGCTCCCCGGGCCCGAGTGGACTGGGCAGTCACCCTCAGCTCCTCTCCTGCTCCTCCAGAGGGTCCCTCCTGCTTACTTCTCCTGATCTCCCTGGCCTCAGGGGTGCTGATCCTGTCTGGCCTCCACTTCTCCTCCCCACTCTGTCCCCCACGTCCTACCAGTTCACTTGGGGATTCCTTCCGTCTCCTTGGGTGTAAGGGTCCCTCACCAGTGGCTGCCAGGTGCCCTAGTGGGGAGCAGATGCTAACTCGGCGTCTTCTCACACCGCCATCTTGACTCTGCCCCCTAAAAACATATTCTGCATATTAGTCCTTTGTCAAATATATGTTCCACAAGTATTTTGTCCCAGTTTGTGGCTTACATCTTTATTTTCTGGTTAACGTCTTTTGATGTGCAGAAGTTTTTAATTTTGATGATGTCTAATTTATCCGTTTTTTTCTTTTATATGAAGTTACTGCTTTATTTGTCCTAAGAAACTTTTGCCTACCTCAAGTCATGAATCTTTCCTCAATGTTTTCTTCTTAAAGCTTGATGGTTTTAATTTTGTTTGTTTTTTTAATATAAATTTATTTTATTTATTTATTTTTGGCTGCATTGGGTCTTCGTTGCTGTGCACGGGCCTCCAGTTATGGTGCACAGGCTTCTCATTGCGGTGGCTTCTCCTACTGTGGAGCTTGGGCTCCAGGCACGTGGTCTTCAGTAGTTGTGGCTCGAGGGCTCTAGAGCACAGGCTCAGTAGTTGTGGCACCCGGGCCCAGCTGCTCCGTGGCATGTGGGATCTTCCTGGACCAGGGCTCGAACCAGTGTCCTCTGCACTGGCAGGCAGATTCCTAACTACTGTGCCACCAGGGAAGCCCAAGCTTGATGGTTTTAACTTTCACATTTAAGTCAGTGATATATCTGCAGTTACATTTTGTGTATGATTTGAAGTAGGGGTCAAGGTTCATTTTCTTTCTTCATTATGAACATTTAGTTATTCCAGCACCAGTTTGAAAAGTAATAGCAACAACACAACTTGTCTTTACCCATTGTTTTGTACCTTTGTTGAAAGTCAGATGACTGTGTAAGTGTAGGTCTATTTCTGCCTCTCTATTCTGTTTCACTGATCTGTTTGTCAGTACCGCAGTATGTTTATTACTGTAGTTTTATGCTAAGTTTCTAAGTCAGGTAGCATCAGTCCTCCAACTTTGTTTTTTTAATATTGCTCTGAATAGTCTAGGTGATTTGATTTTCCTATAAATTTTAGAATGAACTTGTCAATTTACATTAAAAAAAACAAAACCTGGTGGGATTATGATTGGGATTACATTGAGTCTAGGTGAATTTAGGAACAGTTGATGTTCTCATAATATTTCTTGAGTCTTTTCATCATGAACTTATTTTCTTTCCATTTATTTAGATCTTCTGTCATTTCTGTCAGCAATGTTTTTTAGTTTCTAGAGTAGAGGTCTTGCATATGTTTTATTAAATGTATTTTATTCTTTTCAGCACTGTTGTAAATGGAATGTTTTTTAACTTGTTGCTAATTGTTTGCTGCTAATATGTAAAAACACAGTTGATTTTTTTATAGTAACCTTGTATCCCGTGGCCTTGCTAAATTCACTTACTAGTTCTTAGTGTGTGTTTGTAGATTCTTTAAATTTCCCTATATAAACAATTATGTTATCAGCAAATAGATGAAAGCTTTACTACTTCTTTTTTAATCTTCATGCTTTTTATTTCTTTTTCTTGCCTATTACAATGGCCAGGACTTTCAGTACTATGTTGAATAAGAGTGGTGAGAATGGGCATCCTTGTCCCATTCTTAATCCTAGCACGTGGTTCTCATTTTTTTAATATTAAATAAAATTGTGGTCTCATAGTAATTGTATTTTTAGTGTTTGTTGTTTGAGAAGAGGCGTATGTACACATGGATTTATAGACTTCTTGCAACAATTGACATCTCCATGGGCACTAAATTAGCATTTTGCTCTGTGCAAAGCCAGTGTCTTTTTTTAATTTTTGTTTGTTTCTATGATGTAGTTCTAATGTGGTTTATAAGTTTTTCTATTTGCTTTCTAATATAAGCACAAATTTTTTGTTTCTGCATATCCCTTTTTAAAAGACTAAATAATATTCCATCAAGTGATGGAACTGCAGTTTAGTAATAGTAGTGCTAGTAGGGGTTCCTTATGATGGGTTCCTAGCAGTGGAATTACTCTGCCAAAGGGTTTGAAAGTTTATGTGGCTCTTAATATACATTGCCAAGTAACATACTGATTGGCAATGCCACCAGCAGTGTTCAAGCCTGAGAAATCTTGAGTTTCTCCTGTCAGACAGGACTTCTCTACCAGTTTTCACATGGGCTAGTTTCTGCATGTGGAGCATAAAAGCCCTACCAGTGACTGCACCCTTCGCTATGCTTCCTTTGGGAGTAGGCTTGTCTCTCACAAGCAGGGTACTTGAGGACTTTTTCATGGGAAATTTCTCTACATGAAGTTCAACTCCTGACCTTTAAAATCTGGAGACAGACTGGTAGTTTATCTAATTTTCTTACCATCCCCGTTATCCACTTTGGAACTGCGATGGTCTTTTCTGGCTTTCAAGTTTACTTAGTAAAGACATCACCCAACATATAGGTAGTTCAAACTTTCATATAGCGTTAAAAAAGTGTCTTCCCAGGGAAGAAAAGCCCACTATGGGTGTGATTAGGTCATCACTGGTTTGACTTCAGTTCTGTAAAAGTAAGTTCCATTGCAGTAAATTTCATTTTTAGTTATATTAGAAAAGCAGTAGGAACATAAATAGCTTTAATGCTACCCTACCATGATGTCACTCCCAGAAATACAACAAAATGTGAAGCCATTAAGTCTTTTTACTTTTGTATTTATGATATTCTCTCTCACATTCATATTTTAGAAAACTGAGATCATGGTATTTTGTAACCTAAGTTAGTCGTTTAGTGGTTTTAAAAAGTCTACTTTTTTTTTTGGACTACTTTTATTATTTATATTACTTAAAAGTTTTATTTACATGTAGGGATTCTCTATTAAATATTAAAGTGTTGTATGGGCTGAATTTTTTTCTAGTTTATTTAATTTTATATCTGCTTATAATGCTATTATGTTTTTGAAATATGAATGTTTAATTTTTATGAAGTAAACCTACTATTCTTTTTCATGCTTTTATGCAAATTGATCTTCTCTTAAGATATCTGATTTCTAAGATCAATTCAGTGTTCCCCATATTTTTTTTTATGTTCTTTATGGTTTCATTTTTTATTCTGTGAATTTTATTGCTGATGATTTCATTCATCACTTCAAATGTACAAAGCACTGTGGTGGGGGGCCTGAAGAATGTAAAAATGAATAGAGGGGATTTATGGTCCTAAGGAGCCTACCAAAATAGGGAGGATGAAACTTATTCACAAATAACCATAGTAAAGGTCAATAATTAGTAAGGGTCCTTTGCAAAGCACAAAGTTGTTCACAGGAGAAAGATCTCATTTCCAGATAGGAGTTTCTTATAAGGTTTCTTGCAGGAGGTGACATTTGGGCGAGGTCTTTCAGCCAGTAGAAAGAGGAAAAAAGATGTTTAAAGGGTTGGAGACCAAAAAATATAGCTCAGGTCAGATTTGAGGATTAGTTAATAGTCCAATAAAAACAAACATTCATTGAGTATTTCCTCATTACCAGGCACCTTAGAAGCATCATTTTGTTTAAACCCCACAGCAATCTTAACGAGGTTAGTACTGTTAATATTCCCACTTCTTTAGGTATACAAAGTCTCCGATGGGTGAAGTAGATTGCCTAAGATAAGTCAGCTGGTGGAACCAAGATCTGAACCAGATCTATGACACTCCAAAGCCTGAGCTCACAATTAAAAAGCTAGTTTGGAGCCAGACTTAAATGTAATAGTAATGGTCTTTCAGATTTAAGGGAATCATACCCTTAAAGACAGTCTGTGTTCAGCACAGAAATGTAACAAGGCTTGTGTTTTGTGTGCTTCTAAAGGAAAAACAAAAAACAGAATATCTGTAATGTGCTAGCTTTGACTGTTATTCTCTATCATCACATGGCTGAAATTAGACTCTCTCTTTCTTCTGGAGAAAACATTACCTCCTCCAATAAAGGAAACTTTGCCTATTTATTTTATTAAGGGGTCTGTAAGAAATGGATTCTTCACATAGCGTATGTAGAATTTTATGCTATTCTGCTGCAGGTATGATGTTTCCTGAGTATTGCACTGAAAAGAATTCCTTTCATTATGCTTTTTAGAATGAGACATGTACATTTCAATATAAGCAGGTTGATAGTGACCACATTTGGTATCTTCTCATTTTAAAAGACAAGGAGGGTAAAGAGCAGGAGTAGCATACTCATCCTAGAATTGCACTCACCTCTGCCAGAAGGTGTTTTTAAGTAAGAGAGTAAGGGATAATTTGAGGTTTTTAGTAAATGTCCATTTAAAAACAGTAAGAAACTCCATATTATAGAAGATATAAGGGGAACATGGGATTAAGAAACCTACTCTTGCTACAGGTAGTTTTTATTTCAATAGTCCTTTGAACCCTTTCTGTTCTCAATCTCTTACTTGTTTCAGGATCTTCTCACATTTAGTTGATTACTTTACATTCCACGTCACTGAAAAAATTGAGAGCTACCTTCCTTATAATTGTCTCCATATCTTTACTCATTCTGTCCCACACTTCCCCAAGCTACCCTTCCATCACTTGATTCTGCTTCTCTTCCAATTCTCACATCTCACTGGTTGTCGCTAAGGACACTTGACCTTGGCATTCTCTTGGTCTCTCTGAGTCATAGTTGCCTCACCTCTAAAAGTTGGTGTGGGGTAGTGTTAGAGTGACAGCCAAGTGAATAAGTTCTTTTAACTTTGTAAAATGTTATGACTGTCTCTTGTATCTTTAATGTCTCCATAATTTATCCCTTTTGTTTCGCCCCACAGACATATTGTTGCTCTGGTCTCCCACTCTTCACTTCCTAAAAGCTAAAAGCAGCAACCACTTTTTATCTTACTTCCTCCTAGAACTTCTCTCTCAGTGCTCCTTTTTCTCATTGCCAGACTTCTCAGAATTATCTGCCTCTAATTTTTACTGTTTGCTTTCTCCCAGCCTTTCTAGATTGGCTTCTATCCTTACCACTCTTCTGGAATTACTCTCTCAACTAATGACCTCCTGATGGTCAAAATCAGTGGCCTCTTTCTGTCCTTAAACCACTCACCCATTCTGCAACATTTGACACCAGCAACTTACTGATCTTCCATGACTGTTTTCGCATTCTGTCTTCTCTGACTTCTTTCTCTGGCCCTCTAAATGTAGATATTCTTCAAGTTTTTACCTTAGTCACCTTCTTCTTTTATTCTATATTTTCCCCTGAATGACTGCATCCACTCACATGACTATCTTTATCTCTCACCCCTCCACTGCTAATTCCAATCCTATATTTCAATATCTCTAGTCCAGGCCTTTCTCCTAAGCTCTAGCTCTCCTTTTCCATTTACCTGTGAGAGATTTTCTCATGAATATCTTAGCAGCTCCAACTCAATATATCTAAAACTAAAACTTGTATCCTCCTTTCTCCCTCCCTTTATAACTCCCTCTTTTCCTCCCACTAATCCTCCTCACCGGCCCCATATAAAAACAAGACAGGGCTTCCCTGGTGGCGCAGTGGTTGAGAGTCTGCCTGCCGATGCAGGGGACACAGGTTCGTGCCCCGGTCTGGGAAGATCCCACATGCTGTGGAGCTGCTGGGCCCGTGAGCCGTGGCCGCTGAGCCTGCGCGTCCGGAGCCTGTGCTCCGCAACGGGAGAGGCCACAACAGTGAGAGGCCCGCGTACCGCAAAAAAAAAAAAAAACAAGACAGACAAACAAAAAGGCTTGGTCTTCCTCTCTTATCCCATGATGAATAGTTAATGGCACTACTGTCTTTCCATTAATCAAGGCTGGAGTTAACAGATTGTTCATTCATTCATTAAACACATACCTTCTGAGTGAGTACCTGCTGTATTCCAGGTACTGTTCTGCAATCTTGGAGTACATTCAAAGATCCCGGCTCTCAAGGAGACAGATAGTATACAACCAGCATAATAAATTGTATAGTTGATAAAGGTGATAAGATCAGTGGGAAAAAGAGAGCAGAGTAATGGGGATCAGGGTTACCAGGGTTATGGATAAGGGCTTGCCAATTTAAGTAGGGTGGTCAGGGTAGACCTCATTGACAAGGCGACATTTGAGCAAAGTCTTGATGGAAGTAAAGGAGTTAGCTGTGCAGATATCTGGGGGAAGAATGTTCCAGGAAGAGGGACTAGACAGTGTAAAGGCCCTAATGTGGGAGCAGGCCTGGCATGATCAAGGAATAGCAAGGAAGCCAGTGAGGCTAATGCAGAGTGAGCAAGGGAGAGAAAAATAGGAGATCAGGTGAAAAGGGCATTGGGAGGCTATTATAGGGACTTGGCCTTAATTCTGAGCCAGAATCAGGAGCCACAGCAAGGTTTTATGCTGAAGAGTGACATGCTCTGACTTACATGTTAAAAGGATCCCGTTGTTTGCTGTATTAGGGGGACTATAAGGAGTGGTGGTAGAAACAGGGAGACAAGTTAGACTAAGTGCAGTAATCCAGGTGAAGGATGTTGATGACTGAGACTAAAACGATAAAAGAGTTGGTAAGAAGTTATCGGATTCTTAGGTATATTTTTAAAGAAGAGTCAATATGATTTGCTGACAGATTGAATGAAGGGTATGAAAGACAGTAATTGTGGATATGAATGACAAAAATTATGTGAATGCCAGAGACACTGGAGGATGAAGTGGAAACTCGTTGTAAAGGAAGGCAATGGGGGAAGAGAGAAGTTAAAGAACTAAACTTTGATCACCACTCCCCAGTGGTGTCTTCTAGTCTCATGGCTTTAGGACACAGACTGATATGACATTATTTGTTTAATGAAAGAATAAATGATAGAAATAAAGAATGAAAGATGACTACATAGGAGAAGACTGAGGAAACAGAACTACTTAGCAATTGACAATTTTGTTTTTATTATAAATTTATTTTTTAAATTTTATTTATTTTTGGCTGCGTCGAGTCTTTGTTGCTGTGCGCGGGCTTTCTCTAGTTGCGGCGAGTGGGGCTACTCTTTGTTGTGGTGTGCGGGCTTCTCATTGCGGTGGCTTCTCTTGTTGCAGAGCATGGGCTCTAGGCGCACAGGCTTCAGTAGTTGTGGCACGCAGGCTCATTAGTTGTGGCTCGCGGGCTCTAGAGCCCAGACTCAGTAGTTGTGGCACATGGGCTTTGTTGCTCGGCGGCATGTGGGATCTTTCTGGACCCGTGTCCCCTGCATTGGCAGGTGGATTCTTAACCACTGCGCCACCAGGGAAGCCCAGGAATTGACAGTTTTAATAGAGCAAAATGAAGTGTCTAGCTTTATTCCAATTAAAAAAAATTTTTTATGTAGTCTAAACTGGCTGAGGTCAATGCAGTTGTGTAAGCAAAACTGTTGATAGAACCTCTCGATCATCCTTTCTGCCATTGTGTTGAGTAAGTGCTTCTTTGAGAATCTTTTGTGGATTGAAGGAATTTTAGGACCTCCCCAAGTTAAATCCCAAGCCTCCACAGAGTATTGTGTCCAGAGCCTGGGCTTTCCTAGATTTTACAGACTAGAAAACAGAGACAGACCATGACAGAGGATTATTTCCCATTTTCTACCGTCCTCCAGAAATTGCCACAGTGTCTCCAAGTGTGAGTGATTTCATCGCGCTGGCTCTGCGGGCCCTGAGTGAAATCGCCAGCAGCCGGGGCGGGGCGGGGGAGGGGGGGAGCGGTTGCCACCCCCCACGCCTCCTCTGGTTTTGTCCTGCCATTCTGGTAGATCAAGAGAGCCAAAGGCAAGTGTCCGATTTCCCCTTTTGCTTGAACGAGGTACCAGGAGGTAGTGCTTTGTGCTGCAGATTATGCTGATTGGTACGTGTCACAGTGAGACCTGGCACTCTCCCAAAGAATCTGCTGCATTAAGAATTTGATTCACTCCAGATAGTTAAGCTTGAAAGTTGTTATGTTCTTGATTTAACTTGAGAAATGCCAGGAACTTTAATGTTAAATTTTTATTCGGCACTCCTTTTGATAAAGCTTTAGCTAGTATTTAATTGTTATTTCTATTTTGGCCATCAGGGAAAATTTTTAAAAGGTTAGTTTCTAGAAGTGCTTAACAGCCTGTGTAGCAGGAATATGACATGCAGCACCAAAATGATGGACTAGGTAAGTTGTCTTTCGAGGGATGATTTATATCAGTATCTGCACTATTCTAATAGTAATGTGCTATTTCCTTTATTACTGAGGATATACCTATTTCTGACCCTTAGATCAATGTGGAAAAGTATATTTTCAGAGAGTAAATAACCATTAACTTAAAATTCAGGTCTGGAACAGGAGTAATCATATAACCTCACAAAATATTTTCCTGGGGACAGGAGCTCTTCTGTACAAAAGCCAAGCACTGTTTATTCTTAATTTACGGAAAAAACTTGTGTCTGGTTTTTAAGACCAGAAGTTGCTCAAACAGTACAAACTTCCAATTATAAGATGGATAAGTTCTAGAGATCTAATGTACAGCATGGTGATTATAGTTAATAATATTCTATTATATACTTGAAAGTTGCTAAGAGAGTAGATCTTAAATGTTTCACCCCCCAAAAAAGAAATGGTAATTATGTGACCCGATGGGGGTATTAAGCTAATGCTGTGGTGGTAATCATTTTGCAGTTGTTAAGTGTGTCAGATCAACAGGTTGTACACTTTAAACTTATACGATGTTATGTGTCAGTTACATCTCAATGAAGCTGGTGGGGAGAAAACCCACAAAAGTAGAATTAACCCAACAAGGATTCTGTGTTTAGATAAATGAATACATGGATCCCAACTGGTGCTTCTGGGCTAAAAGCAGTTGGGGGCCAAGGGGGTGGAGAGTCCCTTCGGAGGTCCTGCCTTGCTCTCTGCCATGGAGCTAACATAGTCAAACCAGACAGTGACTGGTGGCCCATACTGAAGACCTTTAATGACTGAGCAGATCTCAATCTCTGTTTCTTTCCCATTCCTGTTCAAGGATTGAGCACCTCTGAACTCTTTTTTTTTAGCATTGCTTTCAGAGGTTTTATCACATTCTTCCCAAGTTTAGCTTTCTGCCCAGCGAGAAGAGAAGCCTTCTAGCTAATAAGCAGCTGTAATACAGGGAGTTGAGGTTGTTTTTGTTTTAAAAAAACAAAACAAAATGGCAGAAGTAGAGCATTGGTATTCATAGTTTTGACTGTGAGCAACTCAGAAGGCCCATGACTTGTGGTGCTTTGTAATTTTTCGGAGGGGTAAGTCAGTCTAATGAGTATGTCTAGCACACCTCCCACATCTAAAATTCACTGCAGCTTTATTCTGCATTCACGTGCCAACTAACTTCTACAATGATAAAAACATGTTTCTCTGTGGGAAACTTTCCTGAAAAGAAACCCAGCTACAAATGCTGTAAAATAAATGAAGATTTGATAAACAGACCTAAAAAGTTACTTGCAAATTTGAAAGATCTTAAATTTTTCTGGACTTGCCTCACAAGAGTTGGCAGCATTCGGACATGAAAATTAAGGCAGAATCTTTTCTGGCTTTTGATAAGTGATGTCTTAGGATGTGTGTCAGTTAGTTACTGCACATTAACTTCTTCTATGGAACTATGATTAGACAATATTAGATTGCCTTTTCATAAAGAGACATAGCATCATAAAAGAGAGACCAAACCTAAAGATGATAAAAGGACAGATTACTAAAAGTGATTTTTGGTGTTTGTTTTTTTCTTGTTAATACTATAGTTAAAAACCCAAACAGCTTACTATAATTCCCAGGAAGTAACATTCATCATCTTTTTGAAAGTGCTTTCACAAAAGAAAAAAATGATGAAAGAGATTCTACCCATTTGAGAATCAGATGACCAGGATGTGGGATACTTAGGAACTGATTGTCATATCTGATGTCTTACACACTGTTCTAACACACGCTGCATGAAGTTTTGGGCAAGGCTAGTAGAGGTAAATAGGAGGTTTAAGAATCTGAGATGGCGCCTAACTTCCCACAGCTCACTGTAGAGGCAGTACAGTGCCAGACTGCTGAGGGTTCAGATCATGCCTATTTGATCTGGGAAAGTTATTCAGCCTCCCTCTACCTCATTTCCTTATCTGTTAAATGAAGATAATAATAGTACCTATCTCATGGGATTGCATGAATTAATATACATAGAATTCTTAGCACCTGGGACTGAGTAAACTATTGTTATTGCTATAGTCATTGCTGTTATTTTTGTCGTGATTGAGAAGGGGCTGTCAAGCTGACTCATAAAAGAAAAGGGGGGGGTTGATTTACAGCTGTTAGTTTCCGAGGGAAAAAAATGTTTTACCATGTGAGCCAGATATAATTAAATTATAATATAATTTAACATTGTTCATTAATGTTAACACTGGGTCCTAGAATTGAAGAAAACACTGTTTTCTCACCTGAGTATCTGGAGTAGCCTTGTAGTACCCAGTGGAACAGAAGTGAGAGGGAGTTGCCGACCAGCCATAAAGTTGTGCTTGCTTCAGTCTCTTCCAGTCTCCAAAGTATTTGCCCTTCTCCTTCTCTTCTCTTCTTCAGGTTTAGATCACTCAGTCTGGAGCCTGAAACTCAGTAGGGTATTGATTTAGTCTCCCATTATCTCCCTTCTCCCCTTCCTGTCCCCACTCTAGCTATGGATTTTAATCTTAGCCTGTCTTCTGACTCTCTGTGTGACCATAAGCAAATCCCTTTGACCTCAATTGCCCACTCTTTAAATGGAATAAAAATGGCTCTGCGCATTCAGAGGACAACTGGGGAGATTTATGGAAATGCATTTTCAAATTTCTTAAAAGGAGGATTCCTTGACAGGATGGAATTCATAGTAAAAAGGCTGTTTCCCAAGGAAGAAAGTTCTTTATTACAGTACATGGGCTTTATCACCTAGTAGTGCCAGAGCTGTTTAATTTTAGCTCTGCTATCACTAGCCTGTATGTTTTTGAATACTACTTTTTTATTTGCCCTCCTCTTTCAAATATTCACAGGCACTAATCCACGTTATGGCTTTACAGACAGTAAATTAAATTACATGAATTCTGAACAGTGTTTTTGAGCTGTAGAGAGTCCGCAGCCTTTGAAACCACTAACTTAATTTTGTATAACTCTTATTCGGTAACTCAAAAAGAGCCAAACTTTTTCCTTTTGAATTTGGTTTAAAAAATAATAATAAATTGCTCCCAGGCAGTGGTCCTGGGTGCCAGATTTTATCTGGGATCTAAATCTTCTGTCTACATTGAAAATCTGCCAGAGTTAAGAGGTAAGCAATGCTAATGAAGATGTGATATATGACTTTTACCTTAGCTACAACCTTGTGGTCTCAGCTATGTGACTTTGGGCAGGTCACTTAATCTATCTGAGTTTAGATTTCCTTATCTGCAAATTTATATCCACAATAAATTGTTGAGAGAATTAAATGAACTTTAAATCTTTATTGAGCACTTTCAAAATATCTATTTGTCTGCATATAAAATCCTACCTCTAAAAGAGCAGATATAAGTGGAAGATTATTCCAATAGACTGTCAGTACTTAAATTAGAATAAGTTCATTCAAGGCAAAAGCTCTGTTACCATCTTTCATAGAGTCTTCTTCCACAGTAAATGAATACTTAGCTGAACACTTTTCTAAATTATTTTTAATTCACTTTAGCATTTTGTCACATTCCTTTGAAGAGCCTTGATTTTAGCAAATCTTTATCATTTGAGGGTGTTGTGTGTGTCTGTGTGTATAAGTATGAGCATGTTTAAAACAACCCAGACTCAATGGAAAGAGGATGATCACACTGAGTAATTGGGTTGTTTGGGGGTTTTCTGTGTTTTTTTAATGGGGATTATTGTTTTAACAAGTGTAATAAAACTGATTTTCCTTTGTCACTTGTAAATTTATTTCTAAGATAAGATTTTAGAAATCTTTAGAGCAGTAATCACAATATTTCAATACATGACGCTTTCCCATTTTTATATACTCACACTCATTTGGATGTGTGTGTATGTGTGTGTATATACACACACATACACACACATTTGGTTTTTTAAATTATATCTTTAATTATATCATAATATGTCATACCTAGTAAGTGGTTCTGAAATAGGAAAAGCTACGTACAAATCAATGCTGCTTATTCTTTGTGGCATTGGTTATTATTTCACTGATCTTAGATATTTTTTTTGATGTAACTATATAAGCAATGTCTTCTTCAACTATTTCTAAAGAGAAGATCATCCTAAATCTCACACTTTTAGAGGATATCACATTTTAACTGGCTTTTTTTTTTTTTTTTACGAAGTCAATTCCCTGTACTAAATTGCTAAAATAAAATAAAACAGCTTTCTAAGAATATGTTTGTTCTCCTACATACAATTAATGCAATGTGCATCGAGGATCCAGTTTCTGTGCACGTATCAATATAACAGACTTTTGAAAAAGGAGGAAACATTTACTAAGTTCTTCAAAGTTAGAAGCAGGTAAAGTCTGATGCTTATAAACCAAGTCTTTTGGAAGACAAACTGCATTCCTTAATCTATGGCAGCTTCTCCTTTTTGGTTCTTCTTGTTTTTTTCTGCTGCTCATAGATCCAAGAGTGTGTTTAGATGCAGGAGGTGCTCCAAAGACACTCCGAATGTTTCCAAGCAATGACACTGAAAGTGCCCCCCTGCCACCCAGATAGCTGCATACCATTTAAAACTATACTTTCAGATCAAAGTCTATAAAGGCTTTCAGAACAACCTTGTTAACCCTTTCTGAAAGGGTTACATTTTTAAAAAGTTTATGTGCAGTATATAAGTTATCAAAAGCTATTAAGTTCTTATGAAAAATCACTTGCTATAACTTTCCATGGCTGATGATACACTAGCAAAAGCCATTTCAGTATCACCTTCACTAGGTACCTACTAGCTTCTAATTAAGCACAGTCGGTTGGTTGTTCTGTGGGCCTCTCTGTAAATGCACTCTACTTGAATTTACTATTACTTGTGGATTTTGCACCAGCAAAGATTTTTAAGGATTCTGGCCCAGTTCAGTTTCTCGGTTTAACAAAGAGGTTAGAAATTGGAAAAGATTCTTTGATGTTGATGAAAGTGCAGTTCACACTGCCACCCCTTTGATTTGACTGCTGAAACAGCAGATGTGGTAAAGCCACACTCCTTTAAGTGAAACTAAAGTGTGCTGCTACACGCTCACCTGGGTGAATTTCAGCTCCTGGTAGATAGTGTAAAGGGGTAGCAGGTTTCCCTCCTTAGGCACGTTGGAATTTATATTTAGTCTTTATTATTAAAAGCAGTAAATTTTTAAATATATATATAGAATCTGTGGTTTTCGGTGTAACAAATTATTGCCGAACTTTTGTGTCCCACCTCTTCCTCTATAATCAGTTAAGAAGGCCAGGTTAGCTCTTAGAGTGTAAGCTCTCTGTTAAATCATTGACTGCCGTCTGCCTGTATTGCAAATAATGACCTGCTTTATCTGTAACTACTTTTTCTAAAATGACTGTGCTCTTGCATTTATTGGTTTATTGATGTGATTACTTTAAGACAGTAAAAACTAATGGATAAAAATAAAGTGTAAAAGTGTCTTTTAAAAGTGTCCTGAGTGGATAGACAACTAGAAGTACTTTGCCCTTGCAACATGGTTCTTTGCAGAGTCTTAAATCCGGTGTGTTTAGCCCACAAAGCACATGTTAATATTAAGTTGTTTTTAAAGTGATGGAGTTGGATCACCATGGTTCTTCTGTGCTCTGTGGGGTATCATGTTGCTTTAGTGTAATGAGTCCTAGGCTCCTAAATTTTTTTCTCCATGCTGGAAATGATTACATAAAACTGAATGGCTATATCTGAAGTCTTATGAATCTTGAGAATTTCTTATTCTTCAGGAAAAATATTACAAAGACTTTTCTTATTTTTTGAGGGGGAAAACTAGCATTTGTAACAAGTTTCTATTAAAAATATCAGCGATTTTAGGTTATATAGCATTCTGTTTGAAAAACAAGCAGTCTTTCTGCTGCAAGGTCTGTATTTTAACTTTGTGCAGATGTGTGCTGAAAGAACATGATGTGCTTATTTGTTGCATTTATGCTACTTTCTTACTTTAAGTAAGATGGATGAAATTACATATTAAATAAAAACAGCAGGTCAGACAGCAGTCCTTAGCAAACTGAAAGCCTTCCAGAGACAGTGGAGAAAATGAGACTATGATTTTAATAACGCATGGACTTTTGAGAGAATTGTCTACTTAAACGCATATATATAATAATTTCTCTGTGGGATTTATCAGTGTTAACTGTCTAATGTTTAAAACTAATCTGCCATTAAATTGTGTTGGTGAAATGTTACCCAAAGTATTGTTTTATATCTTAACCAAATATAGCACTTTAATTTTGATGTAACTGCGGTTATAAACAGACACGCACTGATATGTATAGCATGAAACTCCAGTTGGTGAAAAGAGCTGTGTGGCCTTGGGCAAGTTATTTAACCTCCCTAAACCTCAATTTTCCCTTTCTGTATGATGTGATACCTACCTTTCAGGATTATTGTCAGGATTAAATGAGAACATCTATCAAGCACTGTTTTTTCAGAATATATTTTTCAGAACATGTTCACATACATTCTTACGTTCACATAAAGTACAGTGTGTTTTTATATGGTACTTTTGAGCCAGAAAGTACTTTGTATTGTGTATTTCTTATTATACTCAATTATAAAATGAAACTGTGTATTGGACATTACTTATTACACTCGATTCTAGAGTAAAAATTGAGAATAATGTAGAATAAATTATTCTTACGTTATTTAAAGAACACATGTTTATTGAGTGGCTACTGAGCAAGAAACATTGTTTCCTATCATTTACAGTTGAATATATTTGAAATCCAGTAATGAAGAGGTCAAACTCAAGCTATTCCCAGTTCATTTTATAGTCCCTCTCCCCTTTTGTTTCCTGTTTTCCTTTTTCTGCAACCCTGTTGTAACTTTAAGAAAGTTTTCAAAATAAAAAAGCATCTGACTTTGTTTCATAGTCATTTAAAAATGGAGTTGATCAATACTGAAGCATTAGCTAGGAGCACAATTTGGTGCTTTTTTATTGATTTCAGTTACCATTGCCCTCAGGCTTGTGTGTGTGAGGATGAAAATAATATACGAAATATGCACCCAGGTTAAACAAACCAATATTCTTTGTACATCTGTAACCACTATAAACAGAATTATTTATATGGAAGTTACTTTAGGAGCAGTTAGTTACACACACACACACACACACACACACACACAAACACACACACACACAACCTTAAGACTCCAAGTAGCCTCCTGAGCCAGTGTTTTTGTTATTGAGACCAAGACTTATACATTACTTTGGGAAGTTTCTGCCTTTTAGTTACTTTTATTAGTTATAAAATGCTATTCAAGGTTATTATAGATTTTCAACTCATGAATATACTTTTTTTGGCATTTTATCAGTTGATTGTAAGCCAGAATCTTGGGGATTTGAAAGATGTTCTGCTAAATAGCCAGTTGCAGACCAGTCAAGCCAAGAGGGTAAATAGCAGGGAAGTCTGCTCAGCAGGGCCTGTTTTATTTAGAAAGTTGTGCAAGGAAGTTGGCTGTGGGCAGAGGTTGTCATGTGTCATCTGCCCCATCAGTCAGAGCTTTAGCAGCTGTTCCCTGTCACTAGGGCCCTTATGTGCTACTGCTCATCCATCAGCACTGACAGATACCGCTGCCTCTCCATGGGCCAGGGAAGCCATGGACGCCCAGAGATAAAGTGTGTATCTCACTGGCCATCAGTTGGGATGGAAGCTCATTTAAAAAAAGGGAGCCCAAGCGACAACTCTTTGGTCTTTCATTAAACCCTTAACCAAAATATATTCAAGAAAATAAGTTGGATTTTGGTGAATCTGTTTCTGACTAAAAATACAGCTTTGGAAAGGTAGGAGGAACCTCTTTGTTAGAACCCAAAGAGATGCCCCTGGCTAAATGAGAGTTGAGAGAGCTTTCTCCACCAGATAACAGATTATCACTACCGGATTATCACTGAAGAGGTCTTTTCTAGTTGAACACAACAATGTAAGAAAAGACTGAAAATCACAAGCATTCCTTTTGTGATCATGCAGCAACCTGACAAATGGGATACCTCCCAATTCTGATCATAGACAAGCCTCCGTTTCCTTTTCCCCTGTTTGTATTCCAGAGACATCATTAGAGGAAAGGATTTGAGGGCATTAGTATCACTATCTGTCTGATTACTGTGTTGACATTTTTTAAGAGCCATTAATCGTAGGGAATGGAACTTGATGTAGAAAAATACCCAGCCAAGGAATATCAAGAAAGTAAGCTACAGCCTAATATTCAGATGACATTGAAGGGAAATTCAGCTTAACCCTATAATTGTTTTTTCTTAATTAACTTATTACTGAACTCCAAAGCTAAGTAATTGAGAGGCAGCTGTACAAGCAAGGGAAATGGTAAACATAGCAAAGGGAAATGGAGAAAGACAAATGTTTTTATTTTATAAATATTGCAGCTATATAATATGTAAAGAATATAAAGTACTGTTCATCTTAAGATTATACAATTGAGGTCTTGCTTGCAATGCTTCCATTTTGGAAGAAAGTTACTTTTTCTTTTTGATAATCCCCTCATATTTTTTCTGTTGACTCTGAATGCTTAATGTACTTGATATTATTTAGTCCATGTGAGGCTTGACTGTTGATGGAATTTGAGAATTATTAGGTTGAGCGTATGCTTGCACAGGTAACACTGTCATCACGGGTACACAGAAGTCAAGAGCGATGATCTGGCATATGAATAGAGTGAGTTATTTGTCAAAAGCTGGCAATGCTTGTTGGATGTTTTGCCAGATTTTGATAGCATCAATTTATTGTTTGCCTAATAGATAATTTAAATTCAAATAAGTTTTCCTAACTGAAATTTTGGGAAACATGAAGCAAATATAGGTATCCTTATTTAGAAAATATATATGACACTAAACTCTAAGGAACATTGCACTGTAAGGCGTTTCTGGTGCTGATTCTGAGCAGGTGCTTCATTGGAAAATAGCACAAAAACCTAAAGTTATCCCCTCCCTTTTTTCCCCCCAAGACACATCATCTGTTATGGCATGGGACACATAGTAGATTTTCAATAAAGACCAATTGATTGATTGATACATGGATCTGAGATGAATAAGGAGTGACCTGTATAAGGAGATTGGAAAATAAGTAATATTATTAATAAGTGTTGGGTTTTTTTTTTTCCTCTGCAGGTTTTTGTCATTTGTTGGAGGGACACTGTGTGAGATTGGCAAGCCTGAAATGCAACAAAAAATAAATTCATTCCTTGAAAAAGAAGGAATAGAGAAAACTGCAGAAAGATTGCAAACAACAGTACACACCTTACAGGTCATCATAGATGGTCTCAGCCAGCCTGAGAGCTTTGACTTTCGAACAGGTAAACAATTAAACTTGAATAACAGCACCTTTCACTTGCATAGCTCACAATAATCCTAAACCGTTGGATTCTCCATTCTCCCATTCTATCCATGAGAAAACTAAAGCGTAGTGACCTGCCTTCAAAGTCATTGCAGCTAGTTAGTATCCAAAGCCGAAGCTAAAAGCCAGGTCTCCAGAACCCTTGTCCCAGGCTTATTTCCCATCACACTAGACTAAGTGCGTCATGCATGTGCTGGCATGTGCATGGAGGCATGTATTCTTCATGATCCTTTTGTAAACTGTTTTTACCTCATAAGAGTTAGAAGTCCAAGGTAAAGCATTCGATTCACAAACTAAAGTGAATCTTCTCCCTAAATTACAGCCTTCCAAGTTCCTGAATTCTATGTCAATGAACACATTTAACAAATAAGATACTATCTCTCTGTTTATTCTCCTTCTAACTAAAAGTCTTTCGGCTTTCAGCACAGGTAGATGGTGAGGGAAGTATAACAGCCATAGTTGTTGAGAGCAATGACCCGGTGAGAAGGAATTAAGGTTTCAAATGACCTACTTCCCAAGGAAATTTGAATAGGAAGCCCTTAGATTTAAATGAGTCTGTGCTTGTCTCACACCAGTTTTATGATACCATGTTAGGGCTTGGCTCTTTGCATTCTGGGTTGGGCTGTGTTGAGGTGGTTTCTTTGAAAAGGTTTAAGGGAATTTGTGCTAACCCAGCAAGCTCAATGCACCATTCCCTCAACTGTTGTGTAAGTTTGAAATTAATTTTAAGGTTGGAGAAAAATAAAATGAAACATACAGTAAGACCTGTGCCAGAAATGCAGGAGTAGAAGCCTCTGTGTGGGCCATCCAAAGTGAATATTTCAGTAGACAAATCCATCTCCCTTTGCAGGTATTCTTATGTGTGAATTCCACCTAGGTGTTATCTAGCAGGAATACTAAGTGAGCAGTAGTTTTCAAGCACGGTGGGATTTGAGGGTGCTATGCCTAGAACCACTACATTAGAGGGTTGGCAAATATGCTCTGTACCGGCTTTTCTTGTCCATCTTATTTTTCGGTCTTGGTATTGATTGCTCCATTATCCCAGTTACACTGTAGACTCAGAGCAAAGATCAATACTCAAATTATATAGTTCAGCTAAACAACCAACAGCTAAGTTGGTCCTTACCTGGTTGAGCAGAAACAGATGCACCTGGGCTCTCAACTGAGCTTACCAGTTACTGCAGTGTTTATCATTGTGACAAGTGAAATTTCAAATAAATCTCTTTGAAACAAACTTTTGCCCTAGAGTAAGTCACAGTTTCCTGGATGCCTGAGAACTTTCGTTTTAATACTAAAAACATCCCCAGGAAGGAAGGCAGACAGTCTTACTTTTGAAGAGGCAGATAGTATTTTGGATGTTTCTGTATTACAGTATTTATGCTACATCTCTTTTCTTTTCTCCATTTTCTCAAAATTATTTCCTTTCTTGCCTCATTCTTTCTTCATACTCATCCTGTCTTCTGTTTTCCCAGTGACATAATCAATTCTATTTTGTTAACACTCTGGTTGCTAGTTTCCATAATTGGCTTCATCAGAGGCATCCAGGTGACAAAGGACTGAATATGTAGCCTTGGCAATCAAAGTGTTAAAGTTTGTCTGGTACATGGAGGATTTCTGATTTCTCAGTGACCCAGGCTGTCTTCAGAAACATGTTAAGTAGTTCTTTACTCTGATTTTCCATGCGAAATTAAACTAAGCAGCTGATCAGGAACCCTTGGGGAATCTGTAGCAGCTGGACCTCTGTAAGAAAGAAGGGGGAAAAAAGTTTCTAAGCATAAAAACAATGCCTATGGGGCCTCAGAGACCATCCTACCTCTGACCCCGATCAACAACTTTGTTTCACTTTGCTTTGACACAGTCCTTGCCCAGTGTAATGGCACCTTCAGTGGGTTTTTTGTTTTTGGAATTCACTGCTGCAGCATCAGGTGGAATTCTACACAATCAATTCCAATGTTAACGTATTGCTTTTTTATGAAAAAAAATGAGATTTCAGGTTTAAAGAGGGTTTTTGTTTTGTTTTAAAGGCAAAAGGTGAATTTTTTAAAAACGTTGATTTCAATATGGTTGGGCTGTGGGAGGGGAACCAAGAGGTGACCAGTTGTTAATACAAATGTAAAGGATAGCTTCAACAAGTAATCAGGATAAAGGCAACAGCTGTGGAGGAAAAGGAAATGGAATGGGCGGAGGGGAAAATGAGGTCTTAGTAAAAGGAGATTGGAGCATAGAATGTGTTCTTTGTTATTAGAGTCAACATTCAGTAATCCTAGGAAAGGGGGCCAAGGGGAGCATGGGTAAATGGGTAAACGGAATCCACAGATAATCCAAAAGCCCCATTTAAATTGTGAGTTGTAACCTTCTCCACCGTAAAACATTTGTTGTTGTTTTTGTTTTGTTTTAACTAAAGCCATAATGATTCCTTGGCAGGCTTTGTGCCTACCTTTGGGTGTGTAGTGTTAATGAACAGAGAAATGTACTGGAGTGAGCAAGGGAAGAGGGCTGTAAGGAACTTGAGAGCAGAGATCTATGCTTCATCTTTGTCTCTCAAGCACCCAGCGGAGTGCCTGGCCAGGAGGTAATAATAGGGGTTAATAAATGTTGTATGAATTGAATTGAAAGAGGAGAAAGGAGATGAGGAGCTGATCTGGGTTTCTGAGCAATAGATAATCAAGAATCCATAAATGTTGATTGGATAAATATATTCAAAGTGGATAGGAATTGATCCTTGAGTTCAAAATTTATGGGGAGAAGTGAGAAGACCATTTAAATTTCATCCACATTTGACTAAACATTTATGTATGTTCTACCCCCTTTAAACAGTTTGAGAATTCAGGTACTGGGGGAAAAGCTCCCAATCTTCTATCTCCGAGGGTCTTATTTTCTCAGTGTTTGTGACTTAGCCTTGCATATTCATTGAACAAATATACTTTCTCATCACCTCCTCATAAAGAAGAAAATAAGACTCTCTAATCTAAAATTTTAGTCCTTATGTATAGTGCTAATGTTTACATGCTAGCAAGATAGAATTTGAGGCGAAGGAAGTATCTGAGTAAATTTTCTTGAATTGTTTCTGCTTGGCACATGCTGTTTCTCCACTAGGATGCCTCTTCTCTGAAGGCAGGCCTGTATCTTCAGCTCCTTTTACGTCCCCCCTCAATGCTTAATACTGGTCTGGGCACACAATCGACACATAGCCCATACTTACTCACTAATCTCTGTTGTGTCTAACAGTGCTTTATTATTTACACAAACTGTCTTTTTTCCCCTTTCCTTGTAGATTTTGATAAACCTGATTTCAAGAGAAGCATAGTCTGCTTGGAAGACCTGCAGGTTGGGACAGTTCTTACAGGCAAAGTCGAGAATGCCACCCTATTTGGAATTTTTGTGGATATAGGAGTGGGGAGATCAGGGCTGATTCCCATACGAAATGTAACAGAAGCAAAACTTTCTAAGACGAAGAAGAGAAGGAGTCTTGGGCTGGGCCCTGGAGAAAGAGTGGAAGTCCGAGTACTCAACATTGACATTCCCCGATCTCGGATTACTCTGGACCTCATTCGGGTGTTGTGAGTGTGCCACTGGTGGCCAAACACTGATTTTTATTCCCTCATTTCTACAGTTTGGCAAGAATAAGTCAGATGTTTGTGAGCTCTAGATAGCAGATGAGAAAGAATTCACTTAATATCAGAAGTATTTTCCAGACACTTTCCTTATTATTCCTTCTGGATAAATAGAGAGCTAACGGTTTGATTTCTTTTCCCCTTAAAAAAAGCAACTAATAGACATCTTTATTTGGCTTTATGTAGTAATGATTTTCTGACCAAAATTTTATTTTTTATAACTCATCTTTGACTCCTTTTGCATTTTGTATAATAGATTGTTTCATTTCTACTTGCCAACATGCCTTGCTGGATTTGTATGGAACTATCTTCTTGATTTAAATTGTACAGTGTTTCTTGACAGTAGGGCTGGCAGTACTTAATCCTCTCTTTTTATAGATTTTTTTAAAAAATCAGGCCTTTTGGACTTGACTCATGATTTTCCTTTGCCAGACAAACCAGAGATATCCCAATAAAACAGATCCTGATGTGTTTGTAACCATCAAGTGAATAGCTCGAACTATTTCTCAGAAGGATATACGTATTGATCCCTACAATAAAATTTTGTGGCTAGTGATCTTGTTTTTGCTATGTTGATTCAGTGAATGATCTAAGAGTCAATCTTGATTAAAGAAGATGTGGCACATATTCATACAAGTTTCATATAAGCCAACTAACTATGCCTTTGGGGAAAAGGGAAGCCTCTATTAATTTGAAGAATGACTTTCTGTTTGACTTATCACAGAAAGGCATATTCTTTCTTAAGCATTAAGATCAAACTCCAGATGGGGATAGAAATGGCCCGCCTAAAGATTCAATACAGATCAGGTGTGAAGGGGCAAGAAAAACAAGTCGATGAAGCCAGTCCTCTTAACTCTGTTTTTATTCAGTGGAGATGGTAAATATTAGCCTGACCATACAGGGTAAAAATGAATTAAACAGAGACCACACTGGACGGGTATCTTGTCCATTCTGGCTGCTGTGGTTCATTTCCCTGGTGGAGTCATTTGCATGACCGAATGAGTGCCTGGTTTTCTTCATGTGTAGTGAGTGGATGGTTGGCTAAGGAGGGTGACCAATCCTGCTTGTTTGCCTGGGACAGTCAGTCCTGGTAAATGCTCATTGTCCTGGCATAATTTTTAATAGTGCCCCATTTTGGATAATAAATCATATGATCACCTTAATAGTCACAGTCCCTTACAAAGTGGTAGATCGGACTGTGTTTATTGACAGTTCTGACTGGTGGTTTATTTTTCTTGAAATATGCAGCCTTCCAACCAGTATACATAGATATTTTTAATAAGTGGCTTCCTTAAAAGTTGTATAACTCAACTCCTGTTTGCCTGATGATTTCATTTCTGAAATGCTTTTTCTCTCTTACTGGTCTTCAACTGACAACGGATCTTAATGTTGTAACTTTAAGTTGATCTTCCCATTCACTCCTCCCAGTTCCTAGTTTGTAGATCAGTGACGAGTGATATGCACCTGAAGAGTTTTATTCTGAAGCATGCAATGTAATTTCAAGCAAATGCTTTTTTAAAAAAATTGAGGTATAGGGGCTTCCCTGGTGGCGCAGTGGTTGAGAGTCCGCCTGCCGATGCAGGGGACATGGGTTCGTGCCCCGGTCCGGGAAGATCCCACATGCCGCGGAGCGGCTGGGCCCGTGAGCCATGACCGCTGAGCCTGCGCGTCCAGAGCCTGTGCTCCGCAATGGGAGAGGCCACAACAGTGAGACGGCCGCGTACCACCAAAAAAAATTGAGGTATAATTGGCATATGACATTATATTATTTTCAGGTATTCGGCATAATGATCTGATATTTGTATATATTGCAAAATGATCACCACAAGGAGTCTGGTTAACATCCATCACTGTACGTAGTCAAACAAATGCTTTGGGGGAAAAGGGCTTCTTCCTGGGCACTTTGAATACAGGAACAGAGCAGTCGACAGTATGAAGCAGCTCTGTTGACCTGGTAGCTAAGCCCTTGGGGACACAAGGAGGACTTGATATTGCACTGGGTTGCATGATTTGTCCTGTTCAGCCCAAACATGGTGGTGCTCTATAAGGTGTAGGCTGGGTGAAGAGAGGCACATCTCATTTATCTCGTAACCGCAGAATGTAGCATGGTGCTTGGTGGTCAGTATGTCCAACTAGTTCTAGTCCCTATTCTACCAATAATCTACAGTGTGCCTTTGAGCTGGTACCTCTACTTCTCTGGGCCTCCATTTCCCAAGTTTAAAATGGGGATGATGATAAAAAAGCATTCATTTTTCCAGATTGTGTTAGTGGTCTCCTTTGTGCCAGGCATTGTGCTAAACACTGACCATACAATTATGATAGAGAAATAGAGATTATCCCTGCCCTTATGGAGCTTGAAGTTTATTGAAGAAGAAAGAATCATTAATCAAAAAATCATATAAAAATATAAAATTACAAGCATGATAAGCAGTGTAATGGTGACAGCATATAATAGTTGGATTGACCTTTTCAGAAAAGTCAGAAAATGTTTCATTGGGGCTTAACTGAGATATGAAAAAATGACTGGAATTTAACTGGGACAAATGTTTTATTGACCTTAACAAGAGTTTTTTCTGATAAATGGTAGAGGTGAGAGCCTCATTGGAATGGGTTTAAGAGAGAGTAAGAGGAGTTAGATTGGAAATACTGAATATAGGTAATTTTTCAGGGAGTTTTGCTGTAAAGGAAAAAGGGAAATAAAAGAGTGACTGGAAGGGGGAAATGGAGTCCAGGGAGAGTTTTTGTATTTATTTCAAAGGCAGAAGAAATAATAATATATGCAAATTGAAAGGATCCAGGAAAATTTGATACAGGAGACAAAGAGGAGAATTACCAGAATGAGATTACTGAGTGGAGGAGATTGGATAGAATCTAGTGCACAAGTGATTGGTCTAAGATAGGGATACAAAGAGTTCATCCATATTAAAAGAGAGAAGATTGAATATGTGGGCACAGATGCAGGAAGGAAGATAGATGATGGGTGCTCATGGAAGGTCTCTTTGTATTACCTCTATTTTTCTTACTGAAATATAAAAGAAGACTGAGACCAAAGAGCAGAGCAAAAAGGAGTTGAAAGTTCGAGAAGAAAAGAAAAGGTAAGAAAAAAGTGAAAAACCTAGGGAAACAGAGTATGATTTCCAGGCCGTGTTAAATGTTCTACCAGGTTAGTGATCAGTTGAATGTAAGATCAGTCAGCTTGGTTATATATTTCTTCATCCACATCAACTATGTGGTACAGGTCCAGATTAGGTGGAGAGACGGATCTAATCAATCAGGTTTGGGAGTTTGCCAAGTGAATACAATAGAAAGAAGGGCAAGGAAGTTGAGGGCATGTGAACAATGAAATCACTGAACGTGGAATTTAAGCCCAATAAGAAGAAAAGTAAGAATATGAGGGGAGAGTGAGGAGAAGTGAGAAAGAATAGGATTGATGGATTATAGGTCCTGATGGAGCAAGTGTTATAGTGGGAATAATAGAGGGTATAATGGATGGGAAAGAGTGGTTGTCAAAAGTTGGATGCTTATTAACTCTGAAATTACAGTTTTGGGAGTGGTTTTGTAACAATGGGTAGGGCATGGTAGGGGGACAAGGATAAGCTCATTAGAGAAGAGGAAGTGAAAGAACTGAGAATTCAGGATTATCTATATGTGCAATGAGTTTTGGAGACTGTCGCAGTAATGCAGGTATAAAGTAATGGTGACTTGGACCAGAATGTTAGTGTTAGAAAAGGTGAGAAGTGGTGGGATTCTGGATGCAGTTCAAAGGTAAAGGTATAGTCAAACAGGGTTTCCTGGTGTATTGGATGTAAGATGTGAGACACACAGGAGTCTAGGATGGTTTTTGGCCTAAGGAACCAGAAGGATGAAATTGTTATCTACTAAGATAGGAGGGAAGTTTTGGTGAAAAAGTTCATTTTGGACAGGTTAAATTTGAGATATTCATTAGACGTCTGAGTGGAAATGACAGGTAGACTGTTGGCTATTTCAGTCTGAAGTTCAGGAGAGAAGGCTGGGCTGGAGACATAAATTGGTAGTCAGCAGTGTATAACTGTACTTACAGCCATGAGACTGTTTAAGATCACCAATGGAATGAGTAGAAATAATACGGAGCAGAGAGAGATCCAAGAGCTGGGTTGTTGGAAATCTAAGACACTCAGCTGTAAATTCTTTGACCATCTCTGTAGGGGCAGGGATTTTGTCTTGTTGTGGCACAGTCTTCTAGATGTATATTCAGAATTCTCCCCTTCTTCCTTACTAAGGGAATTCTCATTTGAGGGGATCAATAATGTGACTAGTGGATGTGGATGTGGCCGTGTGATATAGCTCTGGCTAGAGAGTGTAGGCAAAAGCCATGGGGTGAGGTTCTAGGAAGGCTAGAAAGAGTTGGGGGGAGGGGGGGTCAGGCTCAACTATTATGCTTTTCTTATCCTTTGCCCTGGCCCTCCTTCCTGCTTGGAGTGCACATAGAATGTGGAAGTGCTGGAGGGCAAACAGTGCATCTCCAGCACTAGATAGCAACTGCTGAACAGAAAGACAGAAAGTTCCTGAATCCATCTTGGCATTGTGGAGGCACTAAAGCAGTCTTGAACTAACTGCCTACTCTAGACTTCACACTATGTGAGAAAAACAAGAGCTTCATATATTCATTTCAGCTATTGGGGGGCGAACGGAGGTTTACAGAAAAATGTATTCCCTGATATACATTTGTGCTGTACCCTACCCCCTCTACATGTAAAAATGCCTGGCATGTGATAGGTACTCACCGAATGTTGATTGAGTGGATGAATAAATAGCTAATAAAAGAGTTCAATAAAATGGTTAAATATAAGTTTTCAGAAAAATCCAGTTTTCCTTAATCATGTTAAACAATATGATGGAATAAATGGTTCCTATATATTACAACAGCACACTATAAAATATCTAAAATAGGGCTTCCCTGGTGGCACAGTGGTTAAGAATCCGCCTGCCAATGCAGGGGACATGGGTTCGAGCCCTGGTCTGGGAGGATCCCACATGCTGTGGAGCAACTAAGCCCGTGCACCACAACTACTGAGCCTGCGCTCTAGAGCCTGTGAGCCACAACTACTGAGCCCGCATGCCACAACTACTGAAGCCCACGTGCCTAGAGCCTGTGCTCCGTAACAAGAGAAGCCACCACAATGAGAAGCCCGTGCACCACAATGAAGACCCAATGCAGCCAAAAATTAATTAATTGATTGATTGATTTAAAAATCTAAAAATTAATAAGCAATGTGCAAGATTAATATGAAGAAAAATTATAAAACTTTACTATTGAATATGAAATAAAAGAATATGTTAAAGTATACTGTGTTCCTGGACTGGAAGACATGATATTGTAGAAAGATTAGTCCTCCAAAAATTATCATATCTAGTTAGATAGATAGATATGGATAGATATAGATGTAGGTATATCTACTTTTGCCAAAATTTCAATCATCATTTCAATCAACATTGCTTTTTGTTTGTATGTTTGTTTTTTTATTCAAACTTAAATTAAAAATTAAAGTTATTTGGAAGAGTGTGAAAAAGGTCAAATCAATATCTTAAAGGAATAATTGAGGTGGATGATATGGGGGAATTTGTCCTGTCAGATATTAAAGTATACGCAAAAGCTTCTATCATCTAAATAGTGTCGTACTAGCACAGGAATAGATAAACAGAAGAGTGGAATAAGCAGAGAATTTAAAATCAATGGGAATTTAATATATGTTAAAAGTGGCATTCCAGATTGGGGCAAAATCATATTGCCACACTAACACAAAAATTAGTTCCAGATGAATTAAACATAAATAAAATTTTAAAAGAACTACAAACAAACATAGAAGGGCTTTGAGAACTGACTAAATAGCCATGTTTTTGGCACACAAGAAAAAATAGAGGAAGCATGGGCCTATAGACCTAAAAGTTCCATTCAGAAGACATTTGTTGGACACCTCCTATGAGACCCTGTGCCAGGTGCTGGGGATGAAAGATAAATATGGTATCTTGATGATGTCTGTAGCCTAGAGTTGGAATTTAAGCTGCAGCAAAGAATATCTTAAGTTAAATATCATGGGCATTTTGGAGTTAAACCTGGCTGCTATCTACTTCAGAATATAGTGTCATCCCATCTCATTTAAAGCCACAAGACCCTTTTGGAATGCTTGGTTTTGGATTAATGGAGTGCTTGTGTTGAGGGTGTCTATACATCTAACCCTGACCTCAGAGTTAGCACTTGTGTTAAAATTGGAGATGGAAAGAAAGGACAGGATGGAAAAACCAAAAATATATTTAGTTGATCTTTTTATTTTGGCTTCCTGCCTAAAATTAGTCATAATGAGTTGGATTTAAATAACAGATCATGGAGAAGTCCTGAATGACTGGGCTTATTGCCAAAGCAGTCCGTTCCACAGGAAGAAAGATATAGATTTCTTCCCACTCACTCATTTTACATGGTGAGGATGATTCTGTGCATGATGGCTGCATTTATTATTTAGAGGGAGAGTGGGATAAGCAGACTCTTGTCCTGTCAGTACTAAAAATTACCTTTTTAGAAATTAATTTAAAAACCACCCCCAGAAAAGATTTGCTGTTCTCTTACCTCATATCAAGAATCTATATAAGGATTGCAGTATCCCCCCACTAAATATTTTTTAAAGAAAAAAGTCTAACCCTGAAGAAAGAAAATAAATTATTAATCTAAATACTACAGGGAAGCCTCTCAGGGAGCAGAGAATTTGTCACAACTATATATAGCTCATCTAATGTGACAGGTCTGAAATGTTATGTAGCTCAATCCTACAGAAAAATCTAAAGTTAAAGATACAGTGGTAAGGGGAGAGATGGGGTAAGGGAGGGGAGAAAAAAGCATTGGAATAGCCCAGCTTTGTTTTGTCTCAAGTTTCAAGTCTTGTTTTATCCATGCAATTAGGCCAAGTATAAGTCTCCAGATTTGTTGCAGTATTTTTTTTGCAAAAGCAGTCAAGTAATGGAAGAATGACAGCCTGCTACTGAAAGCGGCCCACTTCTGACAAACTTTCCACCTCCTATGACCAGGTCTACAATAACTCGGGAAATTTCCTCAAGGGAGCAAGCCTTTGGTTGCCTTTCTCCCATCCCAGTGGCTGGTTCTTTGACCATTTGACATCCGCCCGTCTCCTTCCCAGGTTTAAGTCTCTTGGCAATGAAAGAGAAGGTGGCACCAGTGAAAGTCAAACCTAACGTTTGTTCAAATTCTTTCCTTCACAGGGTTAATTAAAATGATTCCATGGAGCTAAAATTCAAAAGGCCAATTGAGTCAAATTTGGTATAATTTGCTACTTCAATAGCCAAAACAACTAAGTAAGATATACTGTCACTTTACCTGTAGTAACACCCACAAGAAACATCTGAAGTTACTTTTGGTCATTTTATTATAAATATATTTTTTTTCCTGATTGAAAATACATATATTATAAAAAGTATAAATAATGAAATATAAAAGTTGGAAAATAAAAGTCCCTTGTCATTTGAGAAATAGTCACCTTTTATAATTTATGTATATCCTCAACCTTTTTCTATATATACACTCCTTCATATATGAAGATTTTCTTAAAAATCAGGGTCAGATTATATATATATATTCTACTTTTTACAATATGTCATGCATATCTTTCCATATCAGTACCCCTATATCTACCTTAATGTGTTTCATGAGAAGTGTATGAACCACTGCAAACAGTGCTTCCTATGGAGTTTCTGGCTGAGGAGGAGGCGAGTGAATCTGGGAGCCTCATAAACTGGCCCAGTACAGCCTCTGGAGCACTAGGACTGCGATTCCTCCAAACTAACTTAGCTTACGTGATTCACCGCCTCATGAACTCACCGTCTCCCTCTTTTTCCCCTCTTATCCCTTGATCCTATCCTGTACTTGTGGAAATCAACTCTAACCCAGGCTCCCCAACCAGCTGTGAAGCAAGCCAGCCCCAGAACCTCGCCAGCCCTGGCCTCACAGTTTATAGCAGCACCAGGTAACCTAGGTGCTAAGGAAACCTCTGTATCTTCATTGTTTACAAACTTCCCTTAGATTACTTCCCTCCCACCTAGATCTCCAAGAACACTGAGCAGAGGCCACAGATCCATTAAAGAAGAAAGTAGAAATTCAGAGCAGTGGGGAGATCTCTCTGCCTCATGGAGAGTTTGGCTCCTGTGTGATTGATACTGGAAGCTGTTGGAGTTGAAAATGGATGTGATTCAGGGACCAAGAAAACTAAAACTGACAATTAATTGGCCTTTAACCCATCACATCTTTTAAAGAGGAAAACATACCCTTGATGCCCCACCCCATCCCCAAGATAAAAACATCAAAAACCATAGGAGAGGATATGCAAAACCAGACTGTGTATGTCTAATTTGACAGGGTTATTTAAAAATAAATTGCTCAAGGCAAAGCACAGATGAAGAGAGTTCCTTTGGGCTTTGGCCAAGTCTTCACTAATAAAAGCTGCTGGCCCCAGTGAATAGAGCCAGGACCAAGAAAAATAGTCTGCAGTCGAAAATTGTTTCGGGAAACTTTACCTTGCTCTTCTTTGGGTTTTGGTTTTGGTAACAACTTAATTGAAGTATAATTCACCATTTAAAAGGTACAAATCAATGATTTTGAGTATATTCACAGAGTTCTGCAGCCATCACCACAATAAATTTTAGAATTTATTTTCATCACCCCAAGAAGAAACCCTGTACCCATTAGCAGTGGCTCCACGCCTTCAGCACTAGGCAGCCACTGATCTACTTTCTGTCTGTATGGATTTGCCGCTTCTGGACATTTCATGTAATTGGGGTAATATAATATGTGGTCTTCTGTGACTGGCTTCTTTCACTTAGAATACTGTTTTCAAAGTTCATCCATGTTGTAGCATGCATCAGTACTTCATTTCTTTTTCTTTTTTTTTAACATCTTCTTTGGAGTATAATTGCTTTACAATGTTGTGTTAGTTTCTGCTGTATAACAAAGTGAATCAGCTATACGTATACATATATCCCCATATCCCCTCCCTCTTGAGCCTCCCTCCCACCCTCCCCATCCCACCCCTCTAGGTGGTCACAAAGCACCGAGCTGATCTCCCTGTGCTATGCTTCCACTTCCCCCTCCCCGTGTCCTCAAGTCCATTCTCTATGTCTGCATCTTTATTCCTGTCCTGCCCCTAGGTTCTTCAGAACCTTTTTTTTTTTCTTTTGGATTCCATATACATGTGCTAGCATGTGGTATTTGTTTTTCTCTTTCTGACTTACTTCACTCTGTATGACAGACTCTAGGTCCATGCACCTCCCTACAAATAATTCAAGTTCGTTTCTTTTTATGACTGACTAATATTCCATTGTATATATGTGCCACATCTTTATCGATTTGTCTGTCGATGGGCACTTAGGTTGCTTCCATGTCCTGGCTATTGTAAATAGAGCTGCAATGAACATTGTGGTACATGACTCTTTTTGAATTATGGTTTTCTCAGGGTATATGCCCAGTATTGGGATTGCTCTGTCATATGGTAGTTGTATTTTTAATTTTTTAAGGAACCTTCATACTGTTCTCCATAGTGGCTGTATCAATTTACATTCCCACCAACAGTACAAGAGGGTTCCCTTTTCTCCACACCCTCTCCAGCATTTATTGTCTGTAGATTTTTTGTGATGGCCATTCTGACTGGTGTGAGGTGATAAGTCATTGTAGTTTTGATTTGCATTTCTCTAGTGATTAGTGATGTTGAGCATCCTTTCATATGATTGTTGGCAATCTGTATATCTTTGGAGAAATGTCTATTTAGGTCTTATGCCCATTTTTGGATTGGGTTGTTTGTTTTTTTGATATTGAGCTGCATGAGCTGTTTGCATATTTTGGAGATTAATCCTTTGTAAGTTGCTTCGTTTGCAAATATTTTCTCCCGTCCTGAGGGTTGTCTTTTTGTCTTGTTTATGGCTTCCTTTGCTGTGCAAAAGCCTTTAGGTTTCATTAGGTCCCATTTGTTTATTTTTGCTTTTATTTCCATTTCTCTAGGAGGTGGTTCAAAAGGATCTTGCTGTGATTTATGTCATAGAGTGCTCTGCCGATGTTTTCCTCTAATAGTTTTATAGTGTCTGACCTTACATTTAGGTCTTTAATCCATTTGGAGTTTATTTTTGTGTATGGTGTTTAGAAGTGTTCTAATTTCATTCTTTTCCATGTAGCTGTCCACTTTTCCCAGCACCACTTATTGAAGAGGCTGTCTTTTCTCCATTGTATATTCTTGCCTCCTTTATCAAAGATAAGGTGACCATATGTGCATGGGTATATCCCTGGGCTTTCTGTCCTGTTCCATTGATCTATATGTCTGTTTTTGTGCCAGTACCATACTGTCTTGATTACTGTAGCTTTGTAGTATAGTCTGAGGTCAGGGAACCTGATTCCTCCAGCTCTGTTTTTCTTTCTCAAGATTGCTTTGGCTATTCGGGGTCTTTTGTGTTTCCATACAAATTGTGAAATTTTTTGTTCTAGTTCTGTGAAAAATGCCAGTGGTAGTTTGATATGGATTGCCTTGAATCTGTAGATTGCTTTGGGTAGTACAGTCATTTTCACCATTTTGATTCTTCTAATCCAAGAACATGGTATATCTCTCCCTCTGTTTGTATCGTCTTTAATTTCTTTCATCAGTGCCTTATAGTTTTCTGCATATAGGTCTTTTGTCTCCTTAGGTAGGTTTATTCCTAAATATTTTATTCTTTTTGTTGCAGTGGTAAATGGGAGCGTTTCCTTAATTCCTCTTTCAGACTTTTCGTCATTAGTGTATAAGAATGCAAGAGCTTTCTGTGCATTAATTTTGTATCCTGCCACTTTACCAAATTCGTTGATTAGCTCTAATAGTTTTCTGGTAGCATCTTTAGGATTCTCTATGTATAGTATCATGTCATCTGCAAACAGTGACAGCTTTACTTCTTTTCTGATTTGGATTCCTTTTATTTCTTTTTCTTCTCTGATTGCCATGGCTAAAACTTCCAAAACTATGTTGAATAATAGTGATGAGAGTGGGCAACCTTGTCCTGTTCCTGAACTTAGTGGAAATGGTTTCAGTTTTTCACCATTGAGAATGATGTTGGCTATGGGTTTGTCATATATGGCCTTTATTATGTTGAGGGAGGTTCCCTCTGTGCCTACTTTCTATAGAGTTTTTATCACAAATGGGTGTTGAATTTTGTCAAAAGCTTTTTCTGCCTCTATTGCGATGATCATATGGTTTTTATCCTTCAATTTGTTAATATGGTGTATCATATTGATTGATTTTTGTATATTGAAGAATCCTTGCATTCCTGGAATAAACCCCACTTGATCATAGTGTGTGATCCATTTAATGTGCTGTTGGATTCTGTTTGCTAGTATTTTGTTAAGGATTTTTGTATCAATGTTCATCAGTGATATTGGCCTGTAGTTTTATTTTTTGGGGAAATCTTTGCCTGGTTTTGGTATCAGGGTGATGGTGGCCTCGTAGAATGAGTTTGGAAGTGTTTCTCCCTCTTCCATTATTTGGAAGAGTTTGAGAAAGATAGGTGTTAGCTTTTCTCTAAATGTTTGATAGAATTCGCCTGTGAAGCCATCTGGTACTGGGCTTTAGTTTGTTGGAAGATTTTTAATCACAGTTTCAATATCAGTGCTTGTGATTGGTCTGTTTACATTTTCTATTTCTTCCAGGTTCAGTCTTGGAAGGGTGTGCTTTTCTAAGAATTTGTCCATTTCTTCTTGGTTGTCCATTTTATTGGCATATAGTTGCTTGTAGTAATCTCTCATGATCCTTTGTATTTCGACAGTGTCAGTTGTAACTTCTTTTTCACTTCTAATTCTGTTGATTTGAGTCTTCTCCCCTTTTTTTTTTTTTTTTGATGAGTCTGGCTAAGGGTTTATCAATTTTGTTTATCTTCTCAAAGAGCCAGCTTTTAGTTTTATTGATCCTTGCTATTGTTTCCTTCATTTCTTTTTCATTTACTTCTGATCTGATCTTTATTATTTCTTTCCTTCTGCTAACTTTGGGGGTTTTTTGTTCTTCTTTCTCTAATTGCTTTAGGTGTAAGGTTAGGTTGTTTATTTGAGATGTTTCTTTTTACTTGAGGTAGGATTGTATTGCTATAAAGTTCCCTCTTAGACTGCTTTTGCTGCATCCCAAAGGTTTTGGGTCGTCGTGTTTTCATTGTCATTTGTTTCTAAGTATTTTTTGATTTCTTCTTTGATTTCTTCAGTGATCTCTTGGTTATTTACTGGCGTATGGCTTAGCCTCCATGAGTTTGTATTTTTTACAGTTTTTTTCCTATAATTGATATGTAGTCTCATAGCATTGTGGTCAGAAAAGATACTTGATACCATTTCAACTTTCTTAAATTTACCAAGGCTTGATTTGTGACCCCAGATATGATCTATCCTGGAGAATGTTCCATGAGCCCTTGAGAAGAAAGTGTATTCTGTTGTTTTTGGATGGAATGGCCTATGAATATTAATTAAGTCCATCTTGTCTAATGTGCCATTTAAAGCTTGTGTTTCCTTATTAATTTTCATTTTGGATGATCTGTCCATTGGTGAAAGTGAGGTGTTAAAGTCCCCTACTATTATTGTGTTACTGTCGATTTCCCCTTTTGTGGCTGGTAGCATTTGCCTTATGTATTGAGGTGCTTCTATGTTGGGTGCATAAATATTTACAATTTTTATATCTTCTTCTTGGATTGATCCCTTGATCATTATGTAGTGTGCGTCTTTGTCTCTTATAATAGTCTTTATTTTAAAGTCAATTTTGTCTGATATGAGAATTGCTACTCCAGCTTTCTTTTCATTTCCATTTGCATGGAATATCTTTTTCCATCCCCTCACTTTCAGTCTGTATGTGTCCCTACGTCTGAAGTGAGTCTCTTGTTGACAGCATATATAAAGGTCTTGTTATTGTATCTATTCAGCCAGTCTATGTCTTTTGATTGGAGGATTTAATCCATTTACATTGAAGGTAATTATTGATATGTATGTTCCTATTACCATTTTCTTAATTGTTTTGGGTTTGTTATTGTAGGTCTTTTCCTTCTCTTGTGTTTCCTGCCTAGAGAAGTTCCTTTAGCATTTGTTTTAAAACTGGTTTGGTGGTGCTGAATTCTCTCAACTTTTGCTTGCCTGTAAAGGTTTTATTTTCTCCATCAAATCTGAATGAGATCCTTGCTGGGTAGAGTAATCTTGTTTGTAGGTTTTTCCCTTTCATCAATTTAAATATGTTCTGCCACTCCCTTCTGGCTTGTAGAGTTTCTGCTGAAAGATCAGCTGTTAACCTTATGGAGATTCCCTTGTATGTACTTGTTTTTTTTCCCTTGGTGCTTTTAATATTTTTTCTTTGTACCTAATTTTCGTTAGTTTGATTAGTGTGTGTCTTGTTATGTTTCTCCTTGGATTTATCCTGTGTGGGACTCACTGTGCTTCCCAGACTTGATTGACTATTTCCTTTCCCATGTTAGGGAAGTTTTCAACTATAATCTCTTCAAATATTTTCTCAGACCCTTTTTTTTCTCTTCTTCTTCTGGGACCCCTATAATTTGAATGTTGGCATGTTTAATGTTGTCCCAGAGGTCCTCAATTCTTTTCATTCTTTTTCCTTTATTCTGCTCTGTGGTAGTTATTTCCACTATTTTATCTTCCAGGTCATGTATCCATTCTTCTGCCTCAGTTATTCTGCTGTTGATTCCTTCTAGAGAATTTTTAATTTCATTTATTGTGTTGTTCATCATTGTTTGTTTGCTGTTTAGCTCTTCTAGGTTGCTGTTAAACGTTTCTTGTATTTTCTCCATTCTATTTCCAAGATTTTAGATCATCTTTACTATCATTACTCTGAATTCTTTTTCAGGTAGACTGCCTACTTCCTCTTCATTTGTTAGGTCTGGTGGGTTTTTATCTTGCTCCTTCGTCTGCTGCATATTTCTCTGTCTTCTCATTTTGTTTAACTTACTGTGTTTGGGGTCCCCTTTTCGCAGGCTGCAGATTTGTAGTTCCTGTTGTTTTGGTGTCTACCCCCAGTGGGTGAGGTTGGTTCAGTGGCTTGGGTAAGCTTCCTGGTGGAGGGGACTGGTGCCTGTATTCTGGTGGGTTGGGCTGGATCTTGTCTTTCTGGTGGGCAGGGCCACATCTGGTTGTGTGTTATGGGCTGTCTGTGACCTTATTATGATTTTAGGCAGCCTCTCTGCTAATGGATGGGATTGTGTTCCTGTCTTGCTAGTTGTTTGCCGTGGGGCATCCAGCACTGGAGCTTGCTGGCCGTTGGGTGGAGCTGGGTCTTAGCGTCGAGACGGAGATCTCTGGGAGAGCTCTCACTGATTGATATTACGAGGGGCTCAGAGGTCTGTGGTTGTCCAATGTCCCAAACTCAGCTCTCCCACCTCAGAGGCTCAGGCCTGACATCAGGGCCAGAGACCAAGACCGTGTCAGCCACACGGCTCAGAAGAAAAGGGAGAAAAAAAAGAAAGAAAAATAAAATAAAATAAAATAATTAAAATTTAAAAACTAATTTAAAAAAAGGAGAGCAACCAAACCAATAAACAAATCCACCAATGATAACAAGCGCTAAAAATTAAACTAAGATAAACATAAAAATCATAAACAAATCAGTAGCAGACAGCAAACCGCAAGTCTACAGTTGCTCCCAAGGTCCACCACCTCAATTTTGGGGCAATTCGTTGTCTATTCAGATATTCCACAGATGCAGGGTACATGAGGTTGATTGTGGGGATTTACTCTGCTGCTCCTGAGGCTGCACGGAGAGATTTCCCTTTCTCTTCTTTGTTCGCACAGATCCTGGGGTTCAGCTTTGGTTTTGGCCCCACCTCTGCTTGTAGGTCGCCCTAGGGCATCTGTGCCCCGCCCAGACAGGAGGGGCTTAAAGCAGCGGCTGATTAGGGCGCTCTTGCTCACTCAGGCCAGGGGTAGGGAGGGTGTACGGTAGTTATATATGGAATGTGGGGCGAGCCTGTGGCAGCAGAGGCCAGCATGACGTTGCAACAGCCTGAGGCGTGCTGTGTGTTCTTCCAGGGAAGTTGTCCCTGGATCATGGGATCCTGGCAGTGGCGAGCTGCACAGGCTCCCTGGTGGTGGGGGTTGGGGAGTTGTGGATAGTGACCTGTGCTTGCACATAGGATTCTTGGTGACAGCAGCAGTAGCGTTAGCATTTCATGCCCATCTCTGGGGTCCAAGCTGATAGCCACAGCTCGCGCCTGTCTCTGGAGCTCGCTTAGGTGGTGCTCTGCCTTCTGTGGGCACATGAGGAAGGAATCCCCTCTCCTCACACACCCTGAAACTGTGGTCTCTTGCCTCTTTGGCAGGTCCAGACTGTTTCCTGGACTCCCTCCCAGCTAGCTGTGGCGCACTAGTCCCCTTCTGACTTCACGCAGCCAACCCCAGTCCTCTCCCTGGGATCTGACCTCCAAGCCGGAGCCTCAGCTCCCAGCCCCGCAGACAAGCCTCTCAGGCTGGTGAGTGCTGGTCGGCACTGATCCTCTGTGCAGGAATCTCTCCGCTTTGCCCTCTGCACCCCTGTTGCTGCGCTCTCCTCAGTGGCTCAGAAGTTTCCCCCCTGCCCACCCACTGTCTCCACCAGTGAAGGGGCTTCCTAGTGTGTGGAAACTTCCTCTTTCACAGCTCCCTCCCAGAGGTGAAGGTCCTGTCCCTATTCCTTTGTCTGTGTTTTTTCTTTTTTCTTTCTCCCTACCCAGGTACGTGGGGATTTTCTTGCCTTTTGGGAAGTGTAATGTCTTCTGTCAGCATTCAGTAGATGTTCTGTAGGAGTTGTTCCACATGTAGATGTATTTTTGATGTATTTCTGGTTAGGACGGAGATCTCCACATCTTACCGCTCTGCCATCTTGAAGGTCCCCCCACTTCATTTCTTTTTATTGCTGAATGATATTTTGCTGTATGGATATACCACATTTTTTTATCCATTCATTAGTTGAAGGACATTTGGATTATTTTCTACTTTTTGGCTATTATGAATTATTCTGCCATGAATATTCAGGTACAAGTTTTCATGTAGACATATGTTGTTATTTCCCTTGTGTATATACCTAAGAGTGGAATTGCTGAGCCAAATGGTTACTCTGTGTTTAACCTTTTGGGGAACTGCCAGCATGTTTTCCAAAGTGGCTGTACCATTTTACATCCTCAGTAGCAGTGTATAAGGGTTACAGTTTTTCTTCATCCTCATTAACACTTCTTATTTATCGGTATTTTTTATTATAGCGATCCTAGTGGGTGTGAGGTGGTTTTAATTTACATTTTCCTCCTGGATAATAATATTGAGCATCTCTTCATTTGCTTATTAGCCATTTGTATATCTTCTTTGAAGAATTGTCTGTTCAAACTCTTTGATCACTTTTTAATTAGGTTATTTTTTCTATATTGTAGGAGTTCCTTATGTATTCTCAATATAAGTCTTCTATCAGATATATGATTTATAAAAACTTTATCCTATTCTCTGGACTTTTAAAAAATTTTTCCTGATAATATCCTTTGAAGAACAAAATTTTTAATTGTTAGGATGTCCAATTTATTTTTTTCCTCTGATTGCTTGTGCTTTTGGTGTTATATTTAAGAAACCACGGCCTAACCAAAGGTCATAAAGATTTACACCTGTGTTTTCTTCAAGAGTTTAGTAGTTTTAGCTCTTACATTTAGGTCTTTGATCCATTTTGAGTTAATTTGTATATGGATTGAGGTAGAGGTCCAGCTGATTCTTAATAATGTGAATATCCAGTTATCCTAGCACTGTTCCTTGTAAAGACAGTTCTTTCCCCATTTAATTATCTTGGCACTCTTATCAGTAATCAGTTGACCATAGACACATGGGTTCTATTCTATAGACATATAGGTAAATTCTGTTTCATTGATCTTTATGTCTTTGCTTATGGCAGTACCATACAGTCTTGAGTACTTCAGCTTTGTAGCAATTTTGAAATTGTGTTATGTGAGTCTTCCAATTCTGTTCTTTTTCATTTTTGGCTATTCTGTATCTCTTGTGTTTGCATAAGTATTTTAGGATCTGCCTGTCAATTTTGTAAAGAAATCAGCTGAGATTTTGGTAGGGATTGTATCAAATCTGTAGATCAATTTGAGAAGTATTGCCATCTTAGCAATATTGAGTCTTCTAATCCATAAAACATGGGAGAGAAGTCTTTCCATTTATTTAGGTCTTCTTTAATTTCTTTCAACAATGTTTTGTTGTTTTCAGAGTTTAAGTTTTGTACTTTTGTTAAATTTATTCCTAAGTATCTTATTCTTTTTGATGCAATAATAAATGGAATTGTTTTCTTGTACATATTCATTCTCTGAATGTTTGCTGCAAGTGTATAAAAATACAATTGATTTTTTATATTGATTTGTATTTTGCAAATTTGCTGAACTCATTTATTACTTTTAATCGTTTTTTTAGTGAATTCATTAGGACTGTCTGTTGTAAGATCATGCCATCTGTGAATGCAGATAGTTTACTTCCTTTTCAATCTGAATTCCTTTTATCTAATTTTCTTGCCTGATTATTCTGATTAGAACCTCCAGTACAATGTTGAATAAAAGTAGTGACAGTGGAATTCTTGTCTTGTTCCTGATCTTAAGGAGAAAGGAAGTATTCAGTCCTTTATCATTAAGTATGATTTAGTTGTGAGGTTTTTGTATTTGCCTTTTATCAGAATGATGAAGTTCCCTTGTATTCCTAGTTCTTTAATATTTTTATCCTGAAGGGTGTTGAATTCTATTAATATGGTGTATTACATTAATGTATGTTCAAATCTTAAACCAATCTTGCATTCCTGGGATAAATTTCACTTGGTCATGGTGTATGTTATAGGTTGAATTGTGTCTCTGGAAAAATGTATATGTTGAAGTCCTAACTCCCAGTAGCACAGAATATGACCATATTTGCAAAAAGGATCACTGAAGATGTAATTAAAGATGAGGTCATACTGAATTACAGTGGACCCTAATCTAACGTGACTGATGTCCTTATAAAAAGGAGAGATTTGGACGTAGACATGCACACAGGGAGAATGTGAATTGAAAATTGGAGTTACACTGCCACAAACCATGGAACTCTCAGAAGGTAGGAGAGAGACCTGGAGCAGATTCCTCAGAAGGAACCAATCCTGCCAACACATTAATCTCAGACTTTTAGTCTTCAGAACTGTTCCTTAAGCCCCCCAATTTGTGGTGCTTTGTTATAGCAGCCCTAGCAAACTTATACAGTGTATTCTCCTTTTTATATATTCTTGGATTTGGTTTCTGTGTTTTGTTGAGAATTTTTGCCTCTGTATTCATAACAGATGTTGGTCTGTAGTTTTCTTTACTTGTGATGTCTTTGGAGCTATTTTCTTATTGTTTCTCTATGCTTACCAGATACACCTGATCAGAACCTACTTCGGATTTATAGAAACTTACTCCCAGTGAGACAGAACCATTACTCCTATATAATTCTATTCTCTCTCCCCCTTTCTGTACTTGTTATGTTATATCATATTATATTATTGTTACTCCTATATATGTTACAAACCTAGCAATACATAAGTATAATTATTACTTTATATAATTTTATGTCTATTAAAGAAGCTGATAAAAGAAAGGACAGCAAGAGGAAAGCAAGAAACTCTATAGAGCTTGTTATATTAACCTCTTTGTCCATCATTCCTGGTTCTCTTCATTTGTACCTTATTTTCTAAGCAAAGAGGATCCTCTGAAGATTTTTGGTGGAGGGAAGGGGATGGTGGTCATTTAAATATGTAGTTAAATTTGAGGACAATTGTTCTGGCAGACACGTATAAACACGTTGGGGTGGTACGAGGGATAGAAATTAGGGATATAAGTTAGGAGGCAGTTGAAGCCATCAAAGTACAAGTTCATGGGAGCCTGGATTTGGCTCGATTTGGGCTCTATTGCTTTGTAGTTTGCTTTCTGGAGCTGGGAATGTCTAAGACAGTGCGAACAGGCACTGACTCAGAGTTGGGCATGGATAGGTATACTCATCAAAACTTGTTGATGTACTGAGGTCCATCCAAGAATGAACCCAAGATGGGAAAAAATGCCTGGTCTGGTGATTTGAGGGGCCTCAGAGAGACTTTCCCATGGGAAGCCTCTGTGGAGAACACGATGCCTAGCAAATAAAACCCATTCCAGGCCATGGTGATAAAAGAAAATTGCCACACAGCTATGTGTGAATGCAAGGCAGGAGGGGGGAAGGAGGAGAAGGAGAGATTCTTCCCCATGCACGTGTCCCTGCAGCTGTCAGGGATAAGGTTACAGACCGTGGAAGATAATGCAGAATTCCCCTTCCCTTTCTCAGGGCAGATGACCTTTCAGAAATTAAACAAATCAATTATGTGTCCTCAGAGGAGGCATGTTTGATTGCCTTGATTCAATGGGCTCCATTGTTTCAGGTGAAGCCAGGTGATTTAATTCATCACTGATATCCTCATTAAGAGGTTTTGTCTGTGAATTTTCCTCTGGAATAATTTCATAAGATCTGGATTAGACATGTGTTTAAACACACACACACACACACACACGCACACGCACGCACACACACACACACACACACACACACACAATAAAGAGCATTCTCCCCTAAGTGCAGAGACAACATTGGTGCTATAGATCATACAGAGTGATTGTTCTAGTACAAGGGAGAGGTAACCAAGACCTGAATAAGGTCATAGTGATAAAGGTTTACTTGCTGAATGCTCATGGAGATAATCGAGGGTAGCAAAAAGTAATAATAGCAAATATTTGGAAGTTTAAAAATAACCCGTCAATCAAAGAAGTAATGAAAGTGAGAATTAGAAAAAATGCTGATTAGCACTGCTGATTTCATACTACTGAGTGGTCTCAAAATCATTTAATGTTGTGCCCCTTGACATCTGCAGAAGTGAATGCAAGTCTTCTCTGAAGGAGAATTCTCTCAGAAAAGTTCAAGGAATATGATATCACAGTCAAAAATTTAAAACCAAACCAAACAAAAATAAGAAACAAACCACTGTGATAAGAGACAGCAGGTAAAAAACAGAGCCTCCACATATTGATATTATTAGACACAGATTATAAAATAAATATAATGTATTTAAATGAAAGAAGAGGTTGAACACATAAGCCATTTGAATAAGGAGAAAGAATATTTTTTAAGTGATCAAGTAGGTCTGATAAAAGAACTAAATGAATGTTTGGAAATGAAGAATATAATTGGAATTTTTTGCCATAAAGAAAACCAAAATTTTTACAAAGTCAGATATATCATTTCTGTTACCTTTATGTTTATTTGTTTTAATACTCTATTTAGAAGTTAGTTTGGTGTAGGTGAAAGACAGAATCCAATTTCATATTTTCCAGATGGCTACCCTCTTATCCTAATACTGTTTATTAAATATATCATTTTACCCCACTGATTTGAAATGCCAGCTGTATCAGAAACTACTCCCAGTATTTATCTACATCTGTTTCCGGGATATCTGTTCTGTCCCAGATCTGTCTGTTCGTGTGCTGGTACCAAACTGTTTTCATTACTATAATGTTTATCCTTTTTTTCAGTATCTGGTAGGGCTAGTCCTCCATCATTAGTCTTTTCTCACTTTATTTCCAAAATAATAGTGTTGGTATTTTTCTTGAGGAAGTTTGATTTATATATTTATTTGGAGAGGATTGCCATCATTTTCCATCATCTAAGAATGTCTTACTATTTATTCAGGTCTTTTTTAATGACCTTTCAAAGTGTTTCTAAGTTTTCTTCATGTGAATCTTGTATTTTTATTCCTAGGTATTCCATCGTAGTTCTTGTTTTTGTAAATTGAATATTTTCTAGGTAATTGTTCATATATTGGATAACTATTGATTGTGTTTTAATTTTGTTATCAGCCACCTTACTAAATTATCTTATTCTTGTAGTGATGATTTTTAAAGTTGATTTTCTGTCATAATATTATCTCACCTGCAAATAGTAATGTTTTCTTCCTTTTTCTTTCCTTTCCCTTGTAATCTTCCCTTTTCTTCTCTAATGACATTGGCTAATATCGGCCCAAGTTAAATAATACTGGTAATAATGTGCATTCTTGTTTTGTTTCTGATTTAATGAAACTCAGTGTTTCACTGGATAGTTTTTGGCATTTGTAATGATATATGTACTTTTTCATGTTAAGAAACTATTTGTCTATTTCTATTTTATTAATAGCATTTTTTTAATCAAAAGGGATATTGAATGCTATTAGATACCTTTTCAGCATCTACAGAAATGTTCATGTAGTATTTCTCTTTTGATATATATTTAAATTGTATTATATAGTAGATTCCTTAATATTATGTCATCTTTGCATCATTGATTTGAGTCTTCCTTCATCATGATATATATTTGATTTATGTGCTACTAGAGTCTATTGGCTAATGTTTTATTTACAATGTTTAGGGATTGGACCATGTCAGTGTTATGTCGAATTGATGAAAAGATTTTGGAAACTTTCCTTTTAGTACTCTGGAACCATTAAATAATATTAAAGTTACATGTTCCAAAAAAAAAAAAAGAAAAGTTACATGTTCCGTAAAGATTTGATAGAATTCACTTACAAAATTTTCTAAAAATTGACCTATTTGTAACTTTCTTCTTTTACTGGGGTCAGTTTTTTGTTTTGGGGGGTTTTTTTGGCTGTGTTGGGTCTTCGTTGCTGCGCACGGGCTTTCTCTAGTTGTGGCAAGAGGGGGCTACTCTTCGTTGTGGTGCGCAGGCTTCTCATTGAGGTGGCTTCTCTTGTTGCGGAGCACAGGCTCTAGGTGCACGGGCTTCAGTAGTTGTGTCTCTCAGGCTCTAGAGCGCAGGCTCAGTAGTTGTGGCACATGGGCCTAGTTGCTCCACGGCATGTGGGATCTTCCCAGGCCATGGCTCGAACCCGTGTCCCCTGCATTGGCAGGTGGATTCCTAACCACTGCGCCACCTGGGAAGCCCACTGGGGTCAGTTTTAATAGTTTATATTTCCCTAACTGATTATGTATTTGCATAAAGCTGAACAATATATTCTCTTACAATTTTTAAAATTCCTTAAGTATCTATGCTTATTTTTCTATACTCATTTTTCATATTTATATATGTGCTTCTTTATTTATATTGTTTATCTAGCTTTGCTAAATTTTTACCTTTTTGGTTTTGTTTTAAGAACATTCTGGAGATATGTTTATTTGTTGTATAGTCTTCTATTCTTTAATTGTTGCTTTATCTTTAATAGTATCTCCTTTCTTTTGTTCTTAAGATTACTGTGTTGTTTTTTTTCTAACTTACTGAATTGGATACTTAATTATTTACCTTTTCCATTTGTCTTTCAATTGACAGAAGCTATTTTTTGGTAGTTTTTTAAAGAAAGATTCGTAGGAACTATGTTCTTTGAGGATTTATATGTTTGAAATCATCTGCACGTTGCCTTTATGCTTAAACTATACTTTGACTGGAACTAAAATTCTTGGGTCATAGGATCCCTGAGAATTTTGAAGACATTAAATTGCTACAATGTTGAATGTTGCTTTAAAGAAGTATGAAGCAGCTTGATTTCTACCTCTTCCCCTTGAGGTAATTTGATTTTCTGTCTGAAAGATCATTTCTTTGAAGTCCAGTAACTTTATTAGGATATGTTCTAGTGCTGATTAACCTTTGTTGATTCTTTCTGGAAGATGGTGTACCTGTTTAAATGTACAGATTCAAGTCTTATATTTCAGAATAATTTTCTTGAATTACATTTTGAATATTTTTTATGTGCTTGAGATTGTTCCATCTTCTGAATGCATAACTGAATATCCCATCTGTCTTCCATGTATATTTTTCCCTATAACTCTTTAAAATTCTTTTCTTTTCTTTTTTCTCTTCTTTTGCTCAGTTTTGTTGAGCCTGTCCTCCATTTCTTTAGCTTGTTTTCAACAACATTTATTCTTCTTTCTGCGATTTCCATTTCTGTATGTCATTATTTTTCTACGTCTTTCCTGGGTTCATTCAAGTCAGTTTTATCTTATCCTTTGTTGTCTTATCATTTCTTACTTCAGTCCTTTTATCTGTGCTTTGGACTCTTGATTCATGGAGTCCACTTTTTCAGTGAATTATTTGAATCCATAAGAAATTTTTTGGTCACAGTTTTCAGCTATACCACAATAAATTTTTTTCTGATGAATGCTGAATTTGTTTTGTTTTCTCCTTTGCCTTTTTCCTGCAGTGATTTTCTCTCCTGGTTCCTTCTTTTAAAAGTTTTATTGAAATATAATTCACATACAATATAATTTACCACTTAAAGTGTATCATTCAATATTTTTACATACATTCATAGGGTCGTGAAACCATTCCTGGTTCGTTTTTTGGTTCTCTTTTTTGCACACAGAGTCCTTTCTGGACCAGTTATATGGGGAAGGAAAATGTGAGAGAGGTGTAAGAGGCTTTGAACAACCTCTGGACCAACAAGGCTTTGTCCTAACTTAAAACAAAGCCCTGCATATACAAGGTCTAGTGGAGTATATTGTGAGTGTTAGTGTATATTCAAACTTTACAAAATTTTAATTGACTAGAATTGGTAGCTTCAGGGCCACCCATTAACCTTAGCCTCTCTATTATCTTAAAAATTCTTTTGCAGAATGTCATGTCTGTGTGGTTTCAAAAGGGATCATAGAGAATTCTAGAGCCAGTTTGCAAACCTCAGGCTTTTTTTTTTCAAACAAGGAACTGGATTTTGCTCCTCAAGTTATTGCAAAACTGTAGACTCTACTTGAGCTCTGCAACAATAGGCATCGTCTTTTGGAGTCCTTTCTCTGGTCAAATTTTCACTGCACTTGGCAGCAGCCCTTTATAAATATTAAAATTTAGGTCATGAGTGTTACCTGATTTCCTCCTAAATGGAGTTTTTATTCCATTTTTATTCTTATTGTTTCAGATTGGTTTTAGCAAGCAGATTCGGTCTTAGTCAACTCCAGCTGCTATAACAAATGCCATACATTGGATGGCGTATAAACAACAGAAATTTATTTCTCACAGTTCTGGAGGCTGGAAGTTTGAGATCAGGGTGCCATCATGGTTGGGTTCTAGTGAGGACCCTTTTCTGGGTTGCAAACTGCTGTCTTGTTGTGTCCTCACATGGTGAAAGGCTGAGATAGGAAGCAAGCTGTCTCGTGATACTTACAAGAGTAATTGCATTCATGAGGGCTCCACTTGCATGACCTCTCCTAACCCTAATTTACCTCCTCAAAACCCTACCTCCTAATACCATCACATTGGAGGGTAGGGTTTCAACATGAATTCTGGGGGGAAACACACATTCAGTCCATAACAGAGTCAGAGATTTCTTTATTTTTCCATCTTAAAATGAGAGACTGCTCATTTTATTATTAATTTAGTTCTTTTGGTTATTTTTCAATCTATTTTTGGTTATTATTCAAACATATTTAAACTTCTATTTCTGCCCATCAACTTTAGACTGTATGTATTTTGATTCACCACTTTGTAACTAAGAAAAAAAAACATATCTGCAGTTCCTTCTCCTTTCTTTCTCTTTTTTCTTTTCTCTATTCTCTATGTTGCCCTGCAACATCTGCTAGTATTCCATTATTTTTACGACACTAAGATTTATGGCATTTATATTCTTCTTTGTAAGTATAATTAAGTGTCTGTACTTTTTTTTGTCTGTAACCTATTCTAAAAATGGAAAAAATAGAAATTGGTTAAATTATTATAGACTGTGTAAATATTGTGAACCGTGGAGTAAAATAGTATTATTGGAGCCTCAGAGAAGGAAACATAATCCTGTATCACTAACTCTTGAAAGAGAGTGTTCCAAGTCTCATGTCAAATGAATTATCTTTTTTATACTCTGAGGAAAAAAATATATACTGTATTTTAGTTGCTTCACATTTCTTGTACAGTACCCCCCCAGCCTTTTAATTACCTTTCTTTTTTCTTTTCAATATATACATTATATAAAGGTTATTTATGATATACACAATATATATATATATTCACCATAACTTTAAAACATTAATTTTCTTCACCATACTACCTTTTAATAAAATCTACTTTCTTCATGAAGATAACCTTTCTGGGGTCCGATGGGACTAGTTACTTTCTTTTGTTTCTTAATTCAGAGATAATTGACATATAACATCATATAAGTTTCAGGTGTACAGCATAATGATTCGATATTTGTATATATTGCAAAATGATCATCACACTAAGTCTAGTTAATGTATATCACCACACATAGTTACAGTTTTTTTTCCTTGTGATGAGAACTTTTAAGATCTACTGCCTTAGCAACTTTCAAATGTACAATACAGTGTTATTAACTGTAGTCACCATGCTGTACATTACATCCCCAAGACTTATTTATTTTCTAACTGGAAGTTTGTACCTTTTGACCACCTTTACCCATTTTGCCCACTCCCCACCCATTGCCTCTGGTAATCACCAATCTATTCTCTATCTATGAGCTCGTTTTTTTTGTTTTTGTTTTTAGATTCCAGATATAAGTGAGATCATACAGTATTTGTCTTTCTTTGTCTTATTTCACTTTGAGGGCATTATACCCTCAAAGTTCATCCATATTGTTGCAAATGGCAAGATTTTCTTTTTTATGGCTCAATAATATTCTATATACATATAAACATACCACATTTTCTTTATCCATTCATCAATGGACACTTCAGTTATTTCTATTAAAATAACACTGCAATGGACATGGGGTTACAGATATCTTTTTGAGTTACTGTTTTCATTTCCTTCAGATAAATACCCAGAATTGAAATATCTGGATCATATGGTAGTTCTATTTTTAATTTTTTAATTGTCAACCAGGACCACAAACACCGTGTATAACACATTTGAACTGACAGATGGCATATCTGGTAATTCTTTGATTGAATGCCAGACATATATATGAAAATTGTAGATATAAATTGAGGCCCTGGCTAATGTTTTCTTCTTCCAGAGAAGATTTACCTGCCATTTAGCAGGCAGTTAGTGTAGGGACATTAAACCAATCTGAGATGAGCTCATTTGAAGGTGGGTTTCAGTCTTTTGTGCATACTCTTCTATTTCCAACTGAGCCTTATACCTACAGTGTTACTCTTCCAGAGTCTTAACTGGAAGTCTGGGATGTATACGAGGGTCCTTCCTCATTGGTGGGTTCTGATCTCTATAGTTTCTGTCACCCAGCCTGAGAGATTGCCAAAAGATCTGATTGGCTTCCCAGGTTCTTAGCTGACGCTCTTTGCTTTGGTCCTTTCCCTGTTGTACCTGAGCCACTTAAGATCAGCAAATTTACTGAAAGAAATTTTTACAGAATATACCACTCTTCTCTTTGGGATCCTTGCCCTTTAAGTCTTGTCAATGATGTCAGCTTCCACCTTAATAAATTTAAAAAAAGAAGAGCAAATGAAAATAAGCAGAAGAAAGAAAGTAGTACAGAAGAGCAAAAACCAATGAATTAGAAAACAGAAAAACAAAGTCATTGAAACCAGAAAGTGACTCTTTGAGGGAAAAAAGGATAAACTTCTACCCAGACTGATCAGAAAAACAAAAACAACAATAAAACACAAGTTACCATTATCAGGCATAAGAGCAGTAATATAACTATAGAGTCTATTCATATTAAAAATAATGAAAGAGTAAAAGACTAACTTTATGCCAATCGGTTCAACAACTTAGATGAAATAGACAAATTCCTTGAAAAGCACAAACTACCAAAGCTCACTCAAGAAGAAATAGATGGCTTGAATTATGCTTTATCTATTAAAGAGATTGAATTTATGGTTTAAAACCTTCCTACAAAGAAAACTCCCGGCCTAGATTGCTTCACTGGGGAACTTAACCAAACATTGAACAAAGAAATTACACCTGTTCTACACTTACATTTCCAGAATACTGAAGAGGGGGATACTTCCCAACTCATTCTATGAGGACAGCATTTCCCTGATATTGAAACCATAAAAATACGTGGATAAATATATTAACATACTGACAATATAAAACATTTATAATATTATCTTGAGGTGTTTAAAATATGTAGAAATAAAATTCACGACAATGATAGTACCAAGTACAAAAGGCAGGAGGAGAGAAAAGGAAATTAAAGTGTTCTATGGCCCTTGCATTGGTGAAAATACAAATTTATGTTAGATTCTAGTAAATCAAGATGCATGTTCTAATCTCTAAGGTAACCATGAAAAGAATAGTGAAATAATGCAAAAGTAGTTAGCTAATTAAAAGGGAAATGGAGTGATAATTATTTGATTAATCTCTTTTTAAAATGCAAGAAAGAAGAGTGAAAGAGCACAGAACAGATGAGACAAATATAAAACAAATAATAAGATGGTAGATGTAAACCCTAATACATCAATAATTACTTTATTTATTTATTTATTTATTTTGGCCATGCTGCACGGCATGTGGGACCTTGGTTCCTGGACCAGGGATCGAACCCGTGCCCCCTGCAGTGGAAGCACAGAGTCTTAACAACTGGGCAGAGATTACTGAGTCTGGATGAAACAAAAACGAAACAAAAGCTGTGGTGCTCAAGCAGGGGAGCATGCAGAGAGAAGCAGAGGATTTGTGCCTGCAGGTTTCAGAACAGACTACCAAGTGTGTTTCTCAGAGTTGAGGGACTTATCCTGAAATGTAAGACCTAAATCCTTGGTGCACAATAACGAGGAAAATGGGTAGGCTGGTGACAGAAATTTCCCCAAGACAAAATTTGGTTTATAGGAACAAAAGGAGATGAACTAAATAAAGAATCATACATTTAAGTCCAATATAGTGCATGCTGCTGATAAATGTTTAACAGCTGGCTCCCCAAGTGTAGTTCCAACACGGATGTTGAATAATAGTTTTGTTGATGTTAACAAGTAAGATGAAAGTGAAATAATGAAGACATATGTTGGCGTTTCATTCATTCATCAATAGGCATGTGTGACATCTTTGCTGAGTTGGATAATAGTTTTTGAATATTAGAAGAATAGTTTGGTTTTTTTATTTTGGGTTTTTTTATTTGCTATTCACAGTGTAATGGCTACAGACATGTCATATTTGTAAGTTTCATCTGCATTATTTACATTTTCTCTATCACTTTCTTAGCTGTAGACCAAGATTCAGCAAACTACAACCCGAAAGCTACATACATAACTTTTAAATTATCCATTCAGATCTAAATATTACAGTGCCTTGACATGCACCAAAATACACGAATAAGTTCTTTTTAGTAGTCAAATATTACCATTTCTTTTTACCTTGAACTTCTGTTTTTTTCCATTTTTTCCATATAATTATATCCCAGTGCAATATCATTGTTTAAAAAAAATTTTATTGATTACCTTATCATAGTTCTCTGCAACAAAAATCATATATCTTAACAAGACTTATGTGGTGATCATTTTGCAGTATATACAAATATCAAATCATTATGTTGTAACACCTGAAACTAATGTCAATTATACCTCAATAAACATGTTTTAATTTGTTTTAAATTCCTATATCCTTAAGTCTCCTAAATATTAATAAAAGTTATTAGAAAGTTATCACTTAATGATATTGGTGAGGCATTTCTCTGTTAGTTCATGTAACTATAGGTAAATATTCAAGTACGACATTTTCAGAATGAGACAGGCTTAGCGTCAATTCTGTTCCTCCTTTTAGTTTTTTTAGATATCAGAGCCGAGAACCCATGTTTACATAAATAACTTGATGGAGGTAAAAGGAGTTTTATTTTTAAAAATATCACCCAGGGCTTGGAAATTCCTTCAAGTTATATGCCAAAATCAAAAATTATAAGTGATCATCAAAATTTATTTTTAATGCTCCATCACTGACAACTTGATTAGATCCTCCCGCAATTTTGTTGAAACCCAGGAATTAGAAACCACACAATTTGCAAAAAATTTTGTTTCCTAAGTCTTTAAAGACATTCTTTTTCTCAATTTCTTATAATTTTGCCAAAAAAAGCCTTTCCAAGACAAAATTTCTATTACTTATTCTTGTAAGTTTTAGATACATTTCATTTTTATAGCTTTTAAACTGAGATTTTTTTTAATTGGAAATTATAAATCCTTTGTGAACAAAGTATAATCGTGCTGAATTTCAGTTTTCTAGTATATCCTAAAATGTCTTAAAATGGGAAGACAGATGGACAGAGTTGGATACTTGACAGTTGTTAGAGATAAGTTAGTAATTTATTTAATGATTGAAAAGGAGCATGTTTATAATAATGTGTTTGATATTATTAGAAAAGCACATCAAAATCTGAGAAGGGGGAATTATCCCTAATTAAATAAAGTTGGTTTTATAAAGTTCAAGATACTATGTTCTAGTTTATGTTTTGGGAATATTTTATCCTACACCTGTACAGCAGTAGATGTTCTATTTTTTTTTTAATAGACTTTATTACTTAAGAAGTTCTCAGCAAAATTGAACAGAAGGTAAAGAGAGTTCCCATGTATCCCCTGCTCTCACACATGCATAAGGTCCCCCATTATCAACATCCCCCACCAAAGTGGTGCATTTGTTACAATTGTTGAATCTACATTGACACATCATTATCACCCAAAGTCCATAGTTTACATTAGGGTGCACTCTTGGCTTGTATATTCTGTGGGTTTGGACAAATGTATCCACCATTATAGTACCATACAGAGTAGTTTCACTGCCCTAAAAATCCTCTGCGCTATGTCAATTCATCTCTCCCTCCCATCTAATCCCTTGCAACCACTGATCATCTTTTATTGTCTCCATAGTTTTACCTTTTCTAGAATGCGATAGAGTTGGAAACTCATAGTAAGTAGCCTTTTGAGATTGGCTTCTTTCCGTTACTAATATGCGTTTAAGTTTACCCGATGTCTTTTCTCTCAGACTGCAAGTTTTTTTTGGTTTGGTTTGGTTTTTTTTTTTTTTTTTGGCCACACCACACAGCATGTGGGTTCTTAGTTCCTCAACCAGGGATCAAACCCACGCCCCCTGCAGTGGAAGCGTAGAGTCTTAACTACTGGACCACCAGGGAAGTCCCACCCCATGTCTTTTCATGGCTTGATAACCCATCTCTTTTGTGCTGAATGCTCTTTTGTGCTGAACCCATCTCTTTTGTGCAATACCATTGACTGGATGTATTGGTTTATTTATCCATTCACCTACTAAAGGACCATCTTGGTTGCTTCCAAATTTTGGTGATTATGAATAAATATGCTATAAATATCCGTGTTCAGGTTTTTGTGTAGACATAAGTTTTCAGCTTTTTTAGGGAAAGACCAAGGAGTGAGATTGCTGTACTTCATGGCAAGACTATGTTTAGTTTTGTAAGAAACCACCAAACTAAACTAAATATCTTCGAAAGTGCTGTGGCATTTTGTATTTCCATCAGCAGTAAATGAGAGTTCCTGTTGCCAGCATTCGGTGTTGTTAGTGTCCTGGCCAGCACTTTGTGTTTTTAGTGTTCTGGATTTGGGCCACTCTAATAGGTGTGTAGTGTGGTATTTCATTGTTTTAATCTGCATTTCCCTAATAGCATATTATGTGGAGCATCCCTTCATATGTTTATTTGCTATCTGTATATCGTCTTTGGTGAGGTGTCTGTTAAGGCCTTTGGCCCATTTTTTAATGGATTGTTGTTTTCTTGTTGAGTTTTAAGTGTTCTTTGTTTATTTTGGATAGCTGTGCTTTATCAGACATGTCTTACAAATATTTCTCCCAGTATGATTTGTCTTTTCATCCTCTTACTTGTCTATTTTTAAGAATGCAATTTAAACTACTTTGTGGAAAGTAATAGCAAAAGGAAAGTGTTAGACCATCGGTTAGTGGGGGACTTATAAAAAGTTTATTAATTATTGTTGCTATATGTATTATTTACAGTAGAATCTATAACATTCCTGTTATAATGTAATAGGAATATAAAAATTAAAGTAAATAAAAAATATATATAATAATATAAATCTAATAACTACATGGTGAAAAAGAATAATTGATCAGCAGGTAGTTGACTAGTAACAGTGAGAAGGAGACATATGCCCCAATAAAAAATAAATATTAGTTCATAGCATCCAACCATCTTTTGGCAAAAGTAATGAAAATGTTTCCCCTACCAGTCTGCATAAGTGTTCAAGAAAATATAAAACCCTAACTTAGATGTATATTTCATTTCCAGATGTTGCACTAATCTGCTAGAACCATTGGAAGTTAGTGTGGAGTGCTTCACTTCCTCCTCCCAAAAATCATGCAGAAATGCATCTGAGATGGACTAAGGCACGATCCATGCCTTGAATGCAAATACTCTCCCAATTCCATCACCAAGAATGGTGGAAATTCAGAAAGAGTGATTTGTGGCAGATTGATACATCATTTAAAAATAAACGTTGGGACTTCCCTGGTGGTCCAGTGGTAAAGAATCCTCCTTCCAATGCAGGGGACATGGGTTCAATCCCTGGTTGGGGAACCAAGATCCCACATCCCACAGGGCAGCTAAGCCCATGTGCCACAACTACTGAGCTCGTGTGCCTCAACTAGAGAGCCCGCGTGCCACAACTAGAGAGAGAAAACCTGCACACCACAACTAGAGATAAGCCCGTGCACTGCAACAAAGAGCCCACGCGTGCAATGAAAGATCCTGCATGCCACAACTAACACACGGCACAACAAAAAAATAAATAAAATTTTAAAGAAATGTTAATACTAAAATTCGTAGATTAATGGGTGTAGATAAGATAGATAAGAGCCAGAGCTTTTCATAAATTTGTCCCTTGTGTACTCTCACAAGCTTCTTCCTTACAAGCAATACATTATTTTTTTTTAATATTTATTTATTTATTTGGTCGAGCCAGATCTTAGTTGCAGCAGGTGGGCTCCTTAGTTGTGGCATGCGAACTCTTAGTTGCAGCATGCATGTGGGATCTAGTTCCCCAACCAGGGACCAAACCCAGGACCCCTGCATTGGGACTGCAGAGTCTTATCCACTGCGCCACCAGGGAAGTCCTGAGGCAGTGCATTCTTGACAATAGTTATGGGGTAAAAGAGGTGAAATTAGTAAACAAAAATTGTCGTTTCTTCTGCTGCTGTATGCTACAATGAATTCAGAATGTGCCAATTCAGGCAAAATACTCAGTTTCTAATGCCTTGTTTCAAGCTTAACATAAATGTGTACAAGAGGAGGAAAGACATGAAGCCCTATTGAAGGTTTATGATGCCTTGACTGAAGGAGATTGTGAAAGGGTTAATGGGAAAAAAGAACTCACAAAACACCTCCTCAGGTACATTTTCTGGCAGATCAATTTTTTGGAAAGAGAATATATGGAAATTGAGGACGTGGAAATTGATGCTGTTAAAACTATATATATACGTGCATATTCCTTAGGAAGTCTTTGCCCAGGGGTATGCACTCTTCATTTAAGACTAACAGAGAGAGTAGAAATGAGAAAAGATTGCAAAATGAAATGAAAGCAAATGAATGAGTAGAGGCTTAAAGGAGAAATAATAGTTATGGTAGACAAGCCAAGGAGTTCAATGTAAGGTCTTCAAAGAAGGCAACAGAAATAATGGACAGGACAAATGTATAAAGGACAAAAGTATAAAGATATACTTTATGAAAACTTTCCTGAACTAAAATAAGGGTATGAATCTTTATATGCAAATGGAGCATCCAGGAAAAACAGCCAGAATGGTCAACCTAGCGATATAGTGTTGTGAAATTACTGAACCTCAAAGAATTCTTTGGGAAAGCAAGGAAAAAAAAAATAGAGTAACTAATGGGAGTGAAATCAGACAGGCCTCAGAGTGACTAAAAGGCAGTATGAATATACTTTTCTTTTCTCAAGAATTTTATTCCCAGCCAAACTATTATCCCATTACTATACTAAAGCAACCAGCAAACTGTTTTTTTTTTGTTTTTTGTTTTTTTTTCGGTACGCGGGCTTCTCACTGTTGTGGCCTCTCCCGTTGCGGAGCACAGGATCCAGACACGCAGGCTCAGCGGCCATGGCTCATGGGTCCAGCCACTCCGCGGCATGTGGGATCTTCCCGGACCGGGGCACGAACCTGCGTCCCCTGCATTGGCAGGCGGACTCTCAACCACTGCGCCACCAGGGAAGCCCAGCAAACTGTTTAGAATATGCAAGAACATGGTAGAGGGGTTATTGTTTCATTGTCCTTTTTGATGAATAAGAGCATGCACTTTAGTTACCTAAGAGAAAACTGACAAAACTACAATAAAATGACCTGGTGGTAAGCATTAAATCTATTTCACTATAGAACTAAAATGAAAAGAAATGTGGACTTTTTTGATTACAGAAGCGAATATATTCTAATCCAAGATATTATAAAAAATAAAGTAACAGAAGTTGGGAGGAGAAGGGATAAAGACACAGATGTTAGGGTAAGTATAACAAAATCTTTAAAAGCTGGGAGATCAATAGATATTTAATAATAGAGGTATAAAATATCTTTTTTATAATGATATTTTAAAATAAACTTTTTATGGAAGTAAAACATGTATAGAAAAATACAGAAATTTTAAGTATATATACTGTTGAATTTTCACAAAATGAATATATAATACGCCCATATTAAAAGGACCTAGATCGAGAAATAGGACATTACTAGCACTCAAAAGCCTCTTCTCACCTCCTCACAGTCACTCCAGGGCAACCACTATACTAATTTCTGACTATTTTAGTGCTGTCTGTTGTTGATATATTATGTAATTGATTCATATAGTACTATCATGTGTCTGGTTTCCTTTGCTTAATATTATGTTTTTAATATTCATTCATGTTGTCACATGCAACAATAGTTCATTTATTATCGTATATGTTCAGTACTCAATTATATGAATGTGTCACAATTTTTTTATCCACTCTGCTGTTGATAGGCATTTGGATAAGTTTTAGTAGGAGACTATTATGAATAATTTTCCTGTGAACATTCCTGTACTTCTCTTTTTGGTAAACGTAAGCCTGCTTTTCTGTTGGAAATAATTATTTAAGTGGAAAATACAATGTATTGATTTAATATTTGCAAAAATATTATCCCTGTCATATAAACTGTAAACTCTGCCTATTGATTTAACCAAATATTAAAGCAGAACTATAAAAAGAAAATGGGAGAGAGGAAGTGAATAGGTTTGAGAGAGCTATAGCTTTACCTAATGACAGGAAATCAATAGATAATGTCTAATATTGATAAATGAAGAAAGTATTATAAAAATATTATAAGGTTTACTACAATATTTACCATTTATAATATACAAAACCAAATTTAGATAGTTTCCTATACAAAAGCAGAATTTCTTTAAAATAATTTTTCTAAGGAAAATTTACAGGTCCACCAGTTTTTTGACTTAGAATATTGAAATATTAGGATATTGTTTAAAAATATGGTGATACTGTGAAAAGAAATTGCTAAAATCAATGAAAGTAGTTAGAGAGGTGGGGAGAACTTATTTTGTTGTAAGTCTTGTGGTACCATCCAGCTTGTCTCTAAGCCCCCTGTACTATTGGATTTGTTCCCATGTGCATATATTATTTTAGTAAAATTAAGGTTTTGTTTGGTTGGTTTTGTTTTGCACAAGGACAGCCAGCGATAATTTAACTCGACATCAAAGTGATTGTGAACCACATCTCTGACCAAACTCAAACTAAACATAGCCCAACTCACCTTCCCTTTAGGCAGATCCTAAAAATGCCCTCCACTACTCAGAGGCCACCCAACACTAGGTGAATGAGTCAGAGAGGAAAGTCAGAATGAAAAGAGACAGTGGTTTTTAACTACAGTTCAAGATCTTGCTTCTGCAAATTTTATGAAAACATGTGACCGTATAAACACGATGTGAGGGCCCCTCCCAGGGTCCTGAAAGGAGAGGTGCAAGTGTGGGCTGGAAGCTGAAGCTTCATGATAGAACTGCTCCTGGAAGCAAAGGCAAGAGAGTAGACTTGAAGACCCAGATCCGAGATCAGTTCTGCTTGTTAGGAAGTATGGGGTGGCAAGTACTTAACTTCTCTGTGCCTCAGTTTCCCAGCCTGTAAAGTGGTGATAATAAGTCCTCACAGTGTTGAACGAGAGGCTGATGAAATAATGATGACATCATCTTAATGAAATAGCAGCTAGCTTCAAAGTCAAAAACAGCTGTCCCAAATCCCACTGAGACCCCTGGGATCCTCATGTCTGTAATACAGTATGAATTCAGAAACTTCTGGTTATTGGTGGAGTATATCCTTAGGTAGCTCTGAAAAAAATTCATTTTGAGGGGAAAATATAAAATTCCAAATTATAGCAGCTTTTTTCCATCTTTGGTAAACATATGGAGCCACTCAGGTCACTGGGAAATTGTGTTCCAAGATCAGGCCTAATGAGTAAATGCTGTTCTAGATGTCTCCCAGAAATCTCAGCGAAGGGAGCAAGTTGTGACCAGGATCTTTCTCTTCTTCCTGTTATCTCTAAGAGGAAGAAGGCAGAGCTGGCCTATCCATAACTGGCTTGTTAGAACAAGACATTAGCAAAGCTATATAAAATTCAGGTGTAGGAAAGGGTAAAAATCTGAGATTCTAACCCTCCATTTGGAATTCCTGTAGCAGTTTTACCTGGTCCAGATCATTCCGCTTATCACTGTGTTAAAAACCATTTTGTCCTGTTATCTGTTTCATGCTTAGGGCTTTGTAATTCAGGGTATAGATTGTGTCTTTGTCATTAACTCATGTTAACAAATATTTATTGAGTCCAACAGATATTTATTGAGTCCGTACTATACACAGAATTTTGTGACTGTGCTAGGCAAAGAAGCAAGAAAGGTGATTAATTCATTTTCCTATTCTGAAGGAATTTAAAGTGCAGTCGCTGAGCTAGGAATTTACCCTACAGATATACCTGCAAGAGTTCACCGAGTTGTGTTACAAGGATGTTCACTGCAGCATTATTTGTAATAGAAAAAAAAAACTGGGGTGAGGGGACAACCTAAATGTCCATCAGTACAGGACTAGATAAATTACAGTTCACCTTACAGGGTAACACTCCATCAGTCTTTCTTCACCTGGGTCCTCAATTCATGACATACCTTGTAGCCTTTGGGCCTCAAGAAAAGCAAGATGGACAACAAAGTGCATAGTTAATCCCCTTTGTGTAAACAAAACAGTACCTATCTGGTTACTTATCTGTGCAGAATGTTAGGTGAGCAAAGGCTGGCCTCTGGGCCCAGTCTGGAGCTCTTGAGATGGGCAACAGCAATGGCCTCAGTTACTGGAGTACAGCTCATGAGGATATAGGCCAAAGAGGCAGGTCCTCTCCTTGGTGCAAGCCAGGCCTGGCCTGTCTTTCTTGCCTCAGGCCCTTTCCCATCTCTTAGATGGGGCCCCACTAATTTGTCAGCTTAAGGATGGATTTAGTGTGTGTTCCACGGGAATGAGATCAGTAGGAAAGTAAACCTGAGGGAATTTCCAATTGGTCCTGACTCCTACTCCACCTGGCTGCTGCCCCAGAGCCTTGCTCTGGGATTGTTTCAGACCCTTCCTGTGCATTTACAAATAAAACCAGGCCGCTCTGGGCACGCTTCCGAGGTGATGCCTGGAGGCTCACACACTTGGGCCAGAGATTGATACGGTGTGTGCACTCCTGGGCCGATACAACTCTTTTGATCTATTTCCGAAGGCAGCTTTTGGTCTCCTGCTTCAAGTGATTAGTTAGGATCTCTTTTAGGAATTCTCTCCACCCATGCCTCCTCCCAGTGAGCCCTGCCAAATTTTCCTCTCCTTTAATGCTGCAGATTGTTCTGTTCCAAGTGACTAAATGGAAACTGTGTTCTTAATACGCAACCCGTTACCTAGTCCTTTACATGCACCTTGCAATTCCTGTTTTGCATTTAGTATGGTAGGGCACCCTCTTATCACATCATCAGTCATGTTTCTAGCAAGGTTTTGGCCTATGGTTAGGGAGTAGCTTTGCTTCAGAGCTTTCCTTCCCCTGTGCATCCCCTGCCCTTCCTCCTGCCACCCCCAGCCCATTTTGGTGTGAGAATCATTGGGGAATCAGGGTGATAGCATTTGTTTTATTTTTAAATTTATTTATTTTATTTATTTATGTTTGGCTGTGTTGGGTCTTCGTTTCTGCGTGCAGGCTTTCTCTAGTTGTGGTGAGCAGAGGCTACTCTTCGTTGCAGTGCGTGGGCTTCTCATTGTGGTGGCTTCTCTTGTTGCAGAGCATGGGCTCTAGGTGCGAGGGCTTCAGTAGTTGTGGCACTTAGGCTCAGTAGTTGCAACTCGCGGGCTTAGTTGGTCCACGGCATGTGGGATCTTCCCGGACCAGAGCTCAAACCGGTGTCCCCTGCATTGGCAGGCGGATTCTTAACCACTGTGCCACCAAGGAAGTCCCGATAGCATCTGTTTTCAAACAAGCCAGCACACATGTTTGTAGACTCTTAAAGACTGTGGAATGTGAGCAGACTCGTGCAATGTTCTTTAGGTGCCAGCTGGAGAAGGGACCTTGGCTCAATGGGTCCTAATGGAATGGTGATCCAAGGTGTTTCAAAAAGCTTTCTGGTCATGCAAACCTAATTTCAACTCCTGCCCCCAGGCACAGTGTTTGCCTGTAAAAAAACTGGAATTATATCTTCCATCTTGCGTGTATGGTGAGGGAGACTGAAGTGAACAAGTAAAAGTATAAGCACATTCCCACGTCCATTTCTAAGACCTTTTTCTGCCACCCGAAGCTTACGTTATCTTTTCCAAAGTGGCCCATCCTGTAAGTGAGCCTGGCCCTGAGTGAAATGTCCTATCTGGAGCTCTTTCTTCTTTTTCTGTAGCCCTCACAACTCCTGGTGCCCCCCTCACTTTATACCCAAGCCTTTCCTCAGTCTCCCTGGACCTTTGGTGACATCTTGTTCAGATGTTCCAGTCTGGTCTTAGCTCTGCTTTGAGAAATGAAAGCTGGGATGAAAGCAGTAATGGTTCAGAGCTCCTGGGGGGGAGGGGGGGAGGGGGGGTCCAGCCACACCTCCCCATGACATCCTTTTCCAGAGCTCCTGGGGGGGGAGGGGGGGAGGGGGGGTCCAGCCACACCTCCCCATGACATCCTTTTCCAGACTTGTGCTGTCTGGGTTTTGCTTTATTAGGGGAGCTAGAGGTTCTCTTTATGATCTGTGCTGTCCTATCATCAGCCCCAGTGTTTTTCTTTCTTTTGGGGACCGTTTTTCCCCCACAAACAAACCCAGTTTTTAAAAAATTGCTCCATGAGAGTCACGTGTACATGATAATGAGGATACTAACGTTGTCTTAGCTTATTGCTTACTTATTTACCCATTCACTAATTTACTCACGTAACAAGTATTCACTGAGTGCCTTTAATGTGTCAAGCACAGTTCAGGCACAGGAAAGGTAACAGTGATCAAGAGCAGCAAAATCCCTGTCATCATGGATCTTGTATGGGGGAGAGGTCAACAACAACAACAAAATACATCGTTTCAGGCAGTTAATGTGAAGACTAATGAAGCAGGAAGGAGGATAAAGAGTGACAAGGATGTGGGAGCTAGGCATTGCAGACAGGATAGACGTTCTTTGGAAGGTGACATTTGGGTGAAAGCTGGGGTGCGTAGGGGCAGGGAACTATCCAAAGATTCTGGAGAAGAACACCAAGGAGGTGGGAAGATCCTAGGGCAGGAAACAGGATGATGGGTTCAAGGAAGAGTAAGAAGCCCATGTGTCTGGTGCCCAGTATGCAGGAAGGGCTGAGTAGGAAATGAGGCCACATCAGACAGGGATTTTGGATCTTATTTTAAGTATAAGGGAAAGCCAGGAGAGGGTTTGGGGTAGTGGGCTGACATGGTTTGATTTATGATCTTAAAACATCACTGTGACTGCTATGTGGAGCACAGAGAGTAGGGAACAAGATGGCAGCAAGAAGACCAGCTGGACGGCTGCAGCAATCTGGCAAGAGGTGTTGGCTGGCTTTGTGTACTCTTCAAGGGGTCGCGGTAGTGAGAAGTCATCAAACTCAGGATATCTTTTGAAGGTAAAGCCAACAGACCTTGCTGAGGGATTGCATGCCAGGTGTGAGGGAAAACGAGAACTCAAAAATGACCCCTAGGTTTTGGGCCTGAGCAGCTGGGTAAATGGCCATGCTGTTTACTGAGAAGGGGAGAGGTTGGGGCAGTGCTGGTTTGGGACAGGAATCTAGAGGTGTGTTTTGGACATGGGAACTTTGGGATACTTAGGAGACATCCGAGTATCTGGAGCCCAGGAAGAGGTTGAGTCTGGAGATGTAAATACAGGCATCCTTAGCACCTTGATAATATTAGGGCTGTAGGAGAGGACAGAGTTACTCAGAGAGTGAGTGTAGATGGAGAAGAGAAGAGGTCCAAGGACTGAGCATGGGGCACTCCAACACTCATAAATTTGGACAAGGAGGAAGAGCTACCCCTGAGCTCACTGCCCTGGTCTAGCAGTTTTGTGGAAGTCTCCATCCAGTTTCCTGGCCCTCCCAGTCCAGAACTAAGCCTTACATATTGGTGACTAAGGCTCCTGTCCCACAGTGACCTTGGGTATCTCATGGATTTAGCTCTGGCCCAGGTCCTGGTGGCCTCCTCCTGGCAGGAGCCCTAGGTCTCAAGCAGCTGTTTGGCCTCCTTTGCAAGCGGGGAACCTGCCTCTGGATGGAGAATCGGCAAACTAATGGTTTCGGCCCACTTATGGTACTGTCTTTCCATTTTGTGTTTGAACCACAGAGTTGATTTTTTTGTCTTAGAGGATATGAATACGTTGTGACTTTTTAATTTTATCTGTCATGCTATGTGTTTGAGGACTATGGGGCAGGCCATCTATGAGGCAAGGGACATTGCTGTTTTGACTGGGGCACCAACATTTTGATTTTCAAGAGCTTGTTTTCTCTGTGGTTCAACCTCACCCTTTGAACCTCTGCAGCACCTGGTTATCCCTGAGTCACTTACTTAATGTTTATTGACAGATAACTATGAACATTTGCAAAATATAGAATAAGATATGGTTCCTGCTCTCCAGGAGCTTAAAATCAAGCCAGGCAGTTGAAAGTCACAAACATCACATGAGACATGACATCAAGGTTTATATTCTGGTGTGGATCTGCTCCGGCACAGTGTCGAGCGCCTAGGAGATTCTCAACACATATGAAAGGAACACACCCACCAATCATTGTCTAGTGGCAACTACCTATCACAAATGCCACAAGAATCAGAGAGGAGGAGATGGCAAGGGCTGGTGTGGTCAGAGAAAGTGGAGGGAGATGAAGTTGGAAGCTGTGAGGTGAGGATGGGCTTTCAAGAGGGGCGGGCTTGGGCCAGCAAAGGACAGAAGGGAAGTATCACAGGTGAGGAAAGAAGGTGAATAAATGAAAGACCAGGTCTTCCTCGGGGACAACAAGATCAACCTGGGAGGAGGGGTGGGTGCATTTGGGGAGTAGCAGGTACCACTATGGTGGTCCTTAAAGCCAATTGAAGACCTGGAAGGAGGACTTCGCCTGCCACTGCTTTGTTCTACTGAGGGTTGTAATTCATAAGGAAAGAAGTTGTGACTTCCTTCAAGGTGGAGTGAGAAGAGGTCCAATATCAGAGGGGCAGCAGACTGGAAAAGAGAAACGGAGGTGGGGAAGACACTCTGCCATCTCTGGGGCCACATCCAGTACCGGGGAAGCTTGCTGGTGTGAGCCAAGCCCGGAGTCCCCGTGGCCTAAGCTGACGGCTCCTGCAGAGCAAAGCAAGGCGCCAAGGTGGCTGCCTCCGTGCCGCAGTACAAGCAGTCGTTAAAGGTTTGCATTGTTAATAGCAAAATAGCCCCTTACTTTGGCAGAAAGCTCTAGGCTACAGCTTAAGAAGTGCTTCCATTCTATTGGCTTAACTCTCACACCTCTGCTGTAAGTATTCGCATTCCCACCTAACAGAAGGAGATGGACATTTTCAGAGTGGCCCTGGTCCTGCTGATCCACAGGACAGTGTGCCCGGGGCACTAAGCACCACTGGGGTGTTTTTGGCCATCCAAGCAGCAACACCAGTGAGCCCTACCCTTATTAGTCTTTCAGAATGGGAGACACAGCCATGAAGGAGGGAGGTGTGAGCAACTCCAGGGCTGGGACCCAAATGGCACATAACGGGAAGGGGAATTGATGTGTTTCTAAGGTTTCTGCACGAAACGAGTCGTTCAGTGTACCGGCCATGTTCCTATCACACAAGACTGGAGGGAGTCAAGCTCTGTCCTCCAGACCTCGGCCCCTGAGCCTAGCAGGCTGTCGATGTGGCGAGGGGCAGACACAGATGTCCACGGTGCCCAGTGGAAGATGGCGACAAGGCTAGTCTTGGCCACAGGGCAGAGCGGGGACCTGCACATTGAGAGGAAATTGCACTTCAGTAGCTAATAAACCCTTCTGGGTGCTGCAGGGGTCTTGGCTCCAGGATCGTTTTATTTCCTACCTCACAAGAACAAAATCGCAATTTAAAACAAATGCTCAGTTTACCAAACAGAAAAGGAAAACAGTAGATGATAAGAAGAAAACAAAAAAAAAAGAGCATGCTGTGAGCCATCTTTGTCCTATTATCATCATATTCTGTCTTCCAAATGAAGCATCTTTACATGCAAATCCATTTTTGTATATTTTGACTGATTGCTGGCAAGATAGAGAGACATAAATATTTCAGGAAATGGACATGGCATAAACATATCATTAGCCAGGTTGCAACTTTGTGTGTGTGTGTCTGTGTGGTTTGAAAAGATGTTTATGGCGAGTTCAGTCAACAGACCCTCCTCAGCTTTCTCTGATCAAGAGTCTTTAAGGACTTGGGAACATCAGGCCTGGAGAGGATAGACAGGAAAGGTTCTGAGAGCTTGGGGAACATTCCAGATTTTAAGCATTAATTAAGTTAGAAACCCACCATCTGCACACTTGCTCGTAACCCTTGTGATAATCTTCATAATGTTTAAATGTATGAAGCATGTTTAGTTGTCCCCCATGATGCCGATGTTGCTTTAGAAATTCCAGCTGTTGCAAAGCTCTTTTTAACTACATTACCGGCAACTCAGCCCCTGGGAGGGGGAAGGCGTTTGTGACCTCAAACTCTAGCAGAGCCCAGGCCTGTAAAATACATGTAAAGAAACGACTGCAACTTTTTCTTTTCCTTTTTAAAAAATCAGACCTAGCCACATGAGCCCCTTCTCCAACATGGGAGGATTGAGTGTAAGGACGTTAGCAGCCGAGTCGAGATGGCAGCGTTTTCACGTCTGGGATATATTGCTTTGTCTAACAAGGCGCCCCAGCAGGCTTCCAATTGTGGTCTCTCTGCAGACCCTCCCAGCTGCACAGGCTGATTGACAGACTGTGGGCAGATGCGGTGCCAGACTCTAATAAAGAGAGGGCCTTGGGAAAATATAAGGCAATTATTGATGGGCAGCAATCCACTAATCAGACAATTTCAAAATTAATCCCATATTCCCTTACTGTATTAGCTTTCTTTCTTGTTTGTATTTATATAGCAAATTCATGACTTCAGTGAAAATTCTTCCCTCCAGCCCAATTATATCTCTCCGAGGGCATTAAATTAAAAAACAAGAGATATTGAAAGTGGCTTGCAATTAGTTTCTTTAGTTAAAGGTGCTGCGTGCACTTAGCGACGGTGGGGCTCATAACAGGATGCATACTAATCAAAGTAAACACTTGTATTTTTTTTCCTCATCTTGACAGGGTGAGGACTGGTAAGAATAATGTGTGTGGCATTATTCTGGACCAGTGATAATGGGTTAAATAATTGTGATTTGATTTTGGAGCTGATTGGATTTCCATAAAATCCTACTCCAATGTCCTGACGGGCTTCAAACATCTCAGGATACCCCGCGCTTCCTCCTTTGCCATGGTCCATCCTGGTGGCCTCCTCTGACTTTCCTGTGCCTCATTAAGAATGTAGATGTTTTACAATAAAGTCATTCAGAGAAAACCCAGTCAGTTTCTGTTACAGGTTTCACACGCAGGATTACCTTCCAAGTAGTGATATGAAACTTTTAAATATACATAAAGAAGTCACAAATATGTTGCCAGTTACTATGATAGAAGTCTATTTCTCTATATTACTATTTCGACCCTCACTTTATCTCTCTTCTCCACCCCACGCTCCACTTTATTTATTTATTTATTTACCTAAAACAGATGGAGTTCTCGTTCTGCTCACTGTGAAAGTTGCTTCTGCAGAGTGCTTTTCTGATTGCCCAACTTTACCACATAAGCTGAGAAAAGTATCAGCACAATTTGGGAGATTTATACAGCCAGAACCTCATGTTGGGGCCCTGAGGATTGTGGCTGGCAGGCCTGCCTGCCCTCCCAGCCTTGGCAGACTCTCTCTCCCCAGACCCGTACAGGCTCAGCTATGTTGCAGCGTTCTCTCTGGATCCCGTCCCTCGGCAGGAGGGATTGAAGCAGCTCTGGTCCAACAGCATCAAGTACCATTTGCTGCTCTTCCCATTCTACCCTGGCCCCAGGTCTAGCAACCGACCTTGTGGCTAGTTTGGAAATGCCACCACCCTCCCCTCCTATGCCTGAAGTGACATTGGCAAACAATCATGAAACTTTTCTGGAAGCAGTCTTAGAATCTTAGAATCTAGATGAATCAGGTGTCAGCATCCAGTTATCTGGGTCAAGAAGAAGAGCTGGATGTGAAGCTGAGAAGGGCTGGTGAGGAGGGCATTCCATCCCAGATTGTTGGGGTGGGGAGTGAGAGAAAGGGAGGAAGGGGAAACAAGGAATAGAGTGGAGAAGGTGGTGAGCGTGTAGAGGGGCTCCTGAGGAGCCCAGCCGGCCTGGAGCAAAAAGGGCAGAGATGAGGCTGGACAAGCGGAGGGGAACCAGAATCTTGTTCAACATGGCGCCCCAGGGCTCACTACCAGTGAGTCCGAGTTGGCATGCCACCAGGTCTGGGGCTCAGTTCTCTGTACCTGTGTCCTGATGGCCTTCATGGAATACCAGTCTCCTTAAGACTAGGGCCCTGGGCCTGAGGCTTGGCCACTTGCTGCAAAACTTCCCAAGTGCGGACTATCTGCCTGGCTCGTGGGGTATCACTTGTTCCTGAATGTCCACCCCTGGATCTATGGGGACATCTTCCTTGAGACCCTCACTGTCAGGCTGACTCTGATGGCTGCTGCGCTTTGTTTCCGTGCTCTTTAGATGTCACATTCTGCAGTGGTACTTGACTTCCTCTCAGAACCTGCTATACCTCAGCAGACGGGTCTGGCTGCAGGTCCCACTGTTGCTGTCACCCACGCATGGCCTTGCCCCAAGATGTAGCACTTCCTGGATGAAGAGGAGATAAAGCCATGCCTAATTCTAAAGTTTTTGATGCAATGCTGACCCATGGAAGGGAAGTTCAGAAGTATCTCAGAAGAAATGCAAAGTATGAATTTTTCCCTCCCTAAAAAGTAAACTGTAAGAAAAGAAAAAAGAGCAAACTAACTAAGGCTTAGGGCTTCAAATCAGTGTCATATAAGAAATACAAAGAAGAGAAGACTCATCGAGTAGATGCTGGGGGTATAATAGATGGCTTAAAATATTGAAGGGCCGTCGTGTGGAAGAATGAGCAAATGAGTTTCTGAATGGCCCTAAGAGGTAGATTGAGGTCAACGAGAGGAGCCCACAGGAAGTCAGGTTTTGACTTTGTCAGAGGAAATAGTTTCTAAAAGCCAGACATTTCTAAAGCTAGAGAGGGTCACCTAATAGACAGTGACAGCCCTGTCGCTGTGGGTGTGCAGCGAGAGGCTGGACCACAGTGTAGCAAGGATGTGACTTTGGAACTTCGGCCTGACATGGAAGTGTCAGTGACTTCAAGGTCGCTTTCAGCCTTAAGAAGAAATGATTTGTTGTGACTACAGAAAAAAGTGATAAGGCCTCTTTGCACCTATTGAACCTGACCAGCTCTGAAGGAAGTCGTTGTCTAGTCCGGTGAGGTACTGGGGGGGGGGTCAAATGAAGAAGCGGGCGTTGAGATTTCATGACCTTTCTCCAGCATCTCATGGCTAGGAGTTTTGTTCAAAAGTTTTGTACTCCCTTAGTCCTACTGTTCCCGAAGCAACCTTCAACTTGGTTATTAGAGCCTTTCTTGCCACCCACAGAAACTCCATTTAAGGCCCCCTGAGCAGGTGTTTTTCTTTTTAATCCTTTTCCATATGGACAGTTTATACTGTGGAGACTTGTAAACTCTCATGTCAGCCCCCTACTCAAGAAGTTCCAATGGCTCCCCACTGCCTGTTGGAGTGGCCTCCTCCTTATCCTGGTGGCCACAGCCCTTTATATCTGGTTCCCGGGCTTCCCTGGTGGCGCAGTGGTTGAGGGTCCGCCTGCCGATGCAGGGGACACGGGTTCGCGCCCCAGTCCGGGAAGATCCCACATGCCACGGAGCGGCTGGCCCGTGAGCCATGGCCACTGACCCTGCGCGTCCAGAGCCTGTGCTCCGCAGTGGGAGAGGCCACAACAGTGATAGGCCCGCGTACCGCAAAAAAAAAAAAATTTTTTTAATAAAATAAAATAAATCTGGTTCCCTTCTGCTATTCCAGCCTCATCTCTGCCGTTTTTGCTCCAGGCAGGCAGAGCTCCTCAGGAGCTCCTCCACACACTCTACACCTTCTCCACTCTTATTCCTTGGTTTCCCCTTCCTCCCTTTCGCTCACTCCCTGTCCCAGTAGTGTGGAATGGAAAGCCCTCCTCACTCTTCTCAGCTCCTTCACATCTGTCCTTTTCTTCTTGACGCACTGATTGGATGCTCCCAACACCTGATTCACTTCTGTACCTAAAAGTCTCTGAACTTCGAGAGAAGCCCTCTTCCAAATGCAGTGGGGTTTACATGGGGCAGGAAGGAGACAGAAATAACCGTAAACAGGGACTTCCTTACCGCCTCTTGTTGGCTTGAGGTGCTTAGTCAATGTCAAAAGCAGCGGGACATTTGGGGGAGCACCTGGCAGCTGGATAAGTGACAAACTCTTTGCCTGGGTAGAATGGGAATTGGGTGACCTGTTTCGCAGGTCCTGTGCGAGGCTCTCTGACCTGCGGAGTTTGTACTCTGGGGGCCCGGCACAGATAGGGTCAGGAATGCTGCCCACATACATGAGGCGGAAGGCTGAAGTCCTCGGTAATCCAGACTCTGTCGGGAAGCAGCTCACCGTTGGGAAGATCTGAGAGCACCGTTGGTCACATTGTGTTTCATCGGTAGGGAAAATAGAGGGTGTTGGAGTTTGAAGGCTTGAGTTCCAGTTCCATCTTTTCTACTTATTATTCATCTGTGCCAATTTGCTTCATGTTTCTGAATTTTAGTTTCCACATCTGTTTAATAGCGATAATAATGCCTATTTTCATGGCTGGCATAAGGTGATTTGCAAATTGTAAAATGTTAGTAAAGGTTTTCTACTGTAGAGGCTTCACTTTGAAAACAGTCATTGTGGATGAGCTGGAAGTGAGACCACTGGGGGCCCCATACAGTCTCTTTTTTTTAATTTTATTTTTTGGTTGAGATATAGCTCACATCATATGAAATTCACTGCTTTAAACTGTACAATTCAGTGGTCTTTAGTATATACTATGATGTACAACCATCATCACTAATTCCAGAATGTTCCCATCACCCCATAAAGAAACACTGTACCCCTTAGCAGTCTCTCCCTATACCCCTCAGCTGTATGGGGGGAGATGGAGTAGCCATAGCAACCACTAATCTACTCTCTATCTCTATAGGGTTCCCTATTCTGGATGTTTCTTATAAATGCAATCATACGATACACGGCCTTTTGTGTCTGGCTTCTTTCCCTTAGCATGATGGTTTTAAGGTTCATGTAGCATGTATTAAATTTCATTCTTTTATGGCTGAATAATATTCCATTGTATGGACATATCTCCATTTGTTTTTCCATTTATCAGGTGATAGATATTTGAGTAGTTTCCACTTCTTGGCTCTTGTGAATAATGATGCTATGAACATTGGCATTCAGGTATCTGTTTGAATCTCTGTTTTCAGTTCTTTGGGGTATATATCCAGGCGTGAAATTGCTGGATCATTTGGTGACAGTATGTCTAACCTCTTGAGGAACGCCAAGCTGTTTTCCACAGTGGCTGCACCGTCAAACATACTCACCAGCAATGTATGAAGGGTCCATTTTTTCTACATCGTAGCCAACACTTGTTATTTTCTGTTTTTTTGAATATAGCCACCCTAGTGGGTATGAAGTGGTATCTCATTGTAGTTTTAATTTCCACTTCCCTCATGAGGGAGCCTAATACATTCTTAACAGAACTGAGAAGTCTATGGAACGAGATGCTTAAAAGCTTGCCCAGGAGACCTTCCTATGGGATCAGAGGCTCTGAGGATTGTCACCTCTGCCTTTACTGCCACCATCTCTGCTCTTAGCAGCCAATGCTAAAGTTGCTTCTGTGTGCCAAAAACCATGCTACAGGCTTTCAGGGTAACAACCCTAAAATTAGGTATTATTACTGTCCCGATTAACAGCCATAGAGACCTAGAGATGGTAAACAACTTGCCCAAGGTCATACAGCTGAGTGACCAGGCTGCTAGGGTTCAATTCCAGGTCTGTCTGACTGAATCACAGTGCCCTGGTGATTCCTGCTGGAGAAGAAAGCCATCGAGCAGGCTCTCCATTCTTTCAGAATTCAACAAGTGCTTCCCACGTGCCCACCGTGCGCCACAATGTCTGCTGGGCTCTCCGGCCACGAATGAAGCTGCTCTGTAGGCAGCTCACGGTCTGGAGAGTTCTGTCTGAGTTTGCCAGTGATTTTAGTAGAGTGGAGAAATGAGTTTTATAATTTTTATTTGATTTAGTCCTCAAGTTGGTAACACCTCCAGTGCAGGGGCTGGGGAGAGGGTTGTCTATAAATATTTGCTCCCCAAGTAAAAATGACTCTTTCATCTCAGCAGACCTAATTAAACCGTTGATTAGAGAAGGATCAACACCTCCGTCTGTAACAAGACACTGGCTGTCAGCGGGAAGTTCTGTCAGGGCGATTTCACCTGCAATTTAGAACATTTGGGCGGACAGAACCCAGGCAAATCAGAGTGTCAAAAGGGACAGGTCTTACTCCACGTAGCTCCCCAACACACACACACACACGCACGCACACACACGCACACACACACTAACCCAGAGAGGCCGAAACCCTGCAGCCCTGCCACCTGAGAGGCACTTAATGTCTTTCTAACAGAAATAGAAGCTTCAAGCAATGGAGAAATTGACCGGTAGAATCAGTATAGTTTATGGGGCACATTTGGAGCCTGGCAGCTCTGGAACATGTGTGTGTGTGTGGAGAACTCCGGCTGCCCTGGAGATGAGTGGCAGGCCAAGCTTTGCTCCTCCTGCAGGGGGGACCAGAGAAGCCGGCCCAGGCTTCCCCTTCCCTGTCTCTCCAGGGACACTGGTGGCCCCATGGGGCCTGCAGATGTGACAACCCTTTCTTGGGAGTACTTGTGAGAAACTGACTTCCTGTAAGTCTCCATCACAAAGAATAGGCTTTTTCTTGGGGGATCCAGAGAGTCAACCTTCGTGCGGTAGACAAGAACAAGAAGCATCTTCTTGCAAGAAAGCCAGTCTCCCCAGGTGTGAGATCTGCTTGGTCAGCCAGCAGCGAGGATTCACCCACCTCCTCCTTCCCCATCCCGAAAAGTGAGGGAGTCACGGCTTCACTGAAAGGGCCTCCCTGGGCTCAACAGTGAATGACATCCAGCCAGCCAAGAGAGCAGTGGTGGTGTGTGTATGCAGGGGAGAGGGGACACCTTTCCCGGTAGGAAATGCAGAAGGCCACTCTAAACCTACAGCAATAGTGGTTGGCATGCACAGAGCGCTTACTGTGTACCAGGCACAATTCTAAGGACTTTACGTATATTAATCCTGATAGTGACCCTATGACGTATCACTAACCCTAAGTTACAAATGAACAGACTGAGGCACAGAGAGATTAAGGAACTTGCCCAAAGGCACACATCTGACAAGTGGACACAGGCTGCCTCCAGAGCCCGGGCCCCTACCAACTGTGCATGTTGTCCGTGGGTTGGTCTGGGCATTTCGCAGTAACAGGAACGGCTCATATGCATCTGATCCCCTTTACCTACTCATCTGTGTACCCAAGGTGATGTGAGAGGGAAGGCTGCTGAGTGTGAGGGATTCTCACAAAGGCGAGGGAAGAACGGAATGGATAATTTCACCCAGTCACCACATTTTCATTGAACAGCCAGTTACAGTCTCTGAGTTCATGGAGCAAAACAAATCAACAAAGAAGTTAAAAATAATTGCACGTTGTGATCAGTCTCACGGAGGCAGCAAGGGGGACCAAGATAGAGGATGACGGGCTGGAAGGAGAAGCCAGGCGTCAGGGCCGGTCTCTCTTAGATGACAGGAAGTGGACACAAGCGTTGGCCATGTGGGGAGCAGTGAGAAGGGCCTTCCAGGGTTGCCGACATTGCAAGGCTCTGAGGGAGAGAAGGGCTTGGTGGGTCGAGTCTCTGATAGAGCAGCCGCCAGAGAACTGTGAGCTGGAGGAGGGGCTGGGCGGTGAGGCCCCCGAGCCAAGGGAGGGACCGTGCAAAAGGTGAAGATTGAATCTGGTTCTGAGAGCAGTAAAAACCCACGATGAGGCTTTAATCAGGAGATTGACATGAAAGGACTGTGGTCTCTGTGAGGAGAATGGGCTGGAGGGGTCAAGGGGAGCAGGTGAGGCCAGTTGGGAGGCTGCAGCAGGCAGTACACCTGCAGGCCCAGGGCTGAAGAGGGGCCAGGGGGCCTGGGGGCAGCAAGAAAGGGAGTTAGAGCTGGAGCCAAGAGTACTGAGGATGGGGCAGCCACTGAATGAGGTGGGATTTCCTCTGAAAGGGTCACATCTCTGGGGTCTGAACAATTAACAGCAGTCCTGGTGTTGCCCTGCAATTACGAGCAACAGCAAACACCTTGGAGACCAGAAGGGGTTTGCAAACAAATTTTTCTCAGCAAAATGCAGGAAAAGTCAAGGTAAATGCCACATTCCTTCAGGATACCAGAAGGGAGAGTGATGGTGACTTTAGAAAAGGCCTGAACTCTGGTGCTTGGGGCACCAGAAGAGGTGGGAATCTGCAGGAAGTGACCAGAAGGGCCAGGAGGCGCCATTCACTCACAGGCACGCTCTGAGCAGCCCCCATGAAAGCAGGGCAGGCTTCAGGGCGGAGGTGACCTTGGAGGTGAGCCTGGAAGGCTGCGTAGGGGTTCTGCAGGCAGAGGACAGAGCAGAGGCTTTCCAGGCTGAGCCCCATGGAAGAGAATGCTGCCTCTGGAATTCAGGGGACAGTTCCCAGCGGCTGCAGCCTAGGAGCAGGAAGGAAGGACGTGAAGCTGGGGGCCCGATCGTGAAGGGCGAGCAGAGGGTTTCCCACCTACAGAGCCCTGAGCCACCGCACCCGCCACGGGCGCCGTCTCAGCCTGGCCTGGGGATGTGTGGGCGCCTACCTTCGCTGACCACACACCCAGGACAGAGATCCATGCAGCTCACTCCCCACTGCCTGCCACTTCATGCGCTATGCATCCAGGAAGAGAAGCAGTCACGTAGGATCTAAACGTTAATAAAAACGAAATCCCCAAGCAGTCACTGAAATTAGCCCGGCTATGATTGAAATGCCAAGGCAGGTCTTGTTATTTTTATGAAGCCGTGAATAATATAAGTATCCAATTGATAAAATGTTATTAAAGCTGACAGCCCTTAAGTGATCTAAGTGGTAAATATTGAAATGAGGTCTCTGGCACACTGTGCCCGGGGGCCTGCGGCGGTAATAAGCATTGAACAATGATTCCTCAGGCTCTGGGGAGCGGCACAGCTTGGGGGGAGCATAAAGCACTCTTCCTAAATAATTAAACCAGGATTCCAGGGATGGATCGTAGATCCTTGTAGTGGTTTGTTAATGTCCAAAGGAGCTAGCTTCAGGCAAGGCCTCTGTTGGGCCATCCCTCCCCCAACTGGGGTGAGAGGGAGGAGGGAGGGGCTGACTTTGCTCTGCCACCGGCCCCCAAGGAGCCTGCACTGAGCAAGCAGCATATTTCAGCCTTTATTTATAATATAAACAGACTGGTGCAGCCTGAGGGCAGCTAATAGTTGATGAGCAGTGGGGCTGCCACGTGGGTTAGAGATTTTATTAGCACTGCTCAGGGAAAAAAAAAAAGAAAACACCACAGAGAGAAATTTAAAATGCAGTGCCTTCCTGATAATGGATGGTTAAAGATGTGGCAGGGAGCATCTTTCTTTTCCCTGCTCTTGGAAAAAGGAATCAGAGGACCTCTAAAAGCCATTATCTATTCCATCATTAACTAAAAGGGCAGCTGTGCTGGGGCAGCCTGGGCCTCCCTGAGTTTGGCCAGGTCAGGAGTGAGACTGTTCTCAGCCCCTTCTAGGACTTTGGGGATAAGACATTGCTTTGGTGGCCTGTGGGGTTTCCAGTACCGTCCATCTACCCCAATCCCCTGTCAGGAGGTGGGGAGGGGCAGGGAGGCCTGGCTGCAGACCTGTGGGGCTGGCCCGAGCCTCTCTCTCTCCTGAGTTACTTCCAGTAGAGTGTGACAGCTGAAGAGATGCCCTGAGGCTTTGCCTGCTTGCTTTGTGCTGGGAGCCAGCACAGTGAGGGCTGCAGGGGCACAGGTGAAGGAAGGCCCTCTGGAGATCACAGAGGTTGAGAAGCTGTTCCTGGAGGAGGTGCACTCTAACCTGACCTGTGAAAGGCAGAGAGGGCAGAGGCCGGGAGGTGGGACTGCGGATAGAGCCCAGGGGCTCCTCCAGTGACAGAAGGGCCAGCAGAGGGGTGGTGAGTCACCGACTTTGGTCCTGGCCCAGCTGTGCCAGCACTTGTCTGGGAACTCAACAAGACAGGGAGTGAAGCATGGGGAAGGGGTCTAGAGAAAGGGCACGAAGCCCCTCTGGTCCCGGGAGCCCTGCTAGAGGCGGGGGTAGGACCTGGGTGTCAGGATCTAGGGGCAGATGGGGAGAATCTGCTCTGATCCATCCCTTATAAGTCTAGGACATTCACACCAAGCACAAAGCAAGCAGGCAAAGCCTCAGGGCATCACACCATTCACATTGGCATTGAAAAATGTGCCCACTTGGCCCCGTGACCTGGGGCTGAGGACCCTGACCCAGGTTGTACTGCCCTCTGGTGCGGCTCCAGTCTGCCCTTTCTTTCACATCCTTCCGAAGGCCAGAGCGAGGATGCTTGAACCCATTTCATTCATTAAAGTCCTCCAGGATCCTAGGGAAAAGGGGCAGAAACCATAAAGGTGCAGTAATGGTTTCCATAATGATTTTCACTTTAGAAATTTATTTACTGGTTCCGAATCTATTTTATAGAGAAGGAAGCCGAAGCTCAGAGACATTAAGTAACATGTCCTAGGGACACGACAATGTAGAGTCCATCCCTACCAATCAACGCTGCTGACTTTTGGCCCAAGGGAGAAAAGCTGTTTAAAAATAGAAACTTTGCTCCCCAGTCCCGATTTTGCCCTTTATTTCCAGCCAGCTGCTACTTCGCTACCTTTTCAGAGTCTCCCCTGAGACAGCAGGGGTGGGCTGACTCGCTTTCTGCTAAGCCTTAGAGGAGAGTCCTGGTGGTGCTGAGGGCGGGCCGTCTCTGCCCGGTTCATACCTCAGGGCTCTGCTCTGTGCTCGGTCCAGCCCCGCCCCTTCCCTCTGTTCTCAGTGTGCTGCCCACAGCCTCCAAGTCCGACTTCTGTGAAGATGGACCCTCCTCCTCCCCTGCCCTCTGGCCCTCGGACTCCAGGCGGTGATTAATATCCATTTGAATCAGTGATCGTAACACCTCCTTAGTTTGGCCCTGGTTTTCACTCATCATCACACGTAGGCTTGCTACAACCCTAGAAGTAGAGTAGATGGGGCAATTTTCTCCATGTTGCAGTTGGGGAAACTGAGGTTTAGCACAACGGATGTGAACTTAGCCTAGCTCACCAAAGTCTCTGGGTGCCAAAAGTTTCTTTCTATTGTGACTCAACTGATGGCCGATGCCGGCGGGGATAACAGACAGCCTGGAGGTCTTGATGAATAGGCAGCGGACCCCAGAAAACAGGCTTTTCTCGGGGAGAGACAAGCTTTCTGGTGTGGATAAGCTAATGGGGTGGGGCTTCCTTACTAGCTGTTTTGGACATCTGAAAGGAAAGATTATTATGGGATATTTTTAAGGAAGAGTTTTAAGAGCTCTTGGGAGTTAGCAGTGGTTTCTTTGAGTCTAGCTGAGGAAGAGCGAATGGTAGACAAATGCATTAAAGAGTATTTAACCTTCCAGAAGCTTCAAGCAGCCCACTTGTGTGTCTCAGCTCCTCTTTGGGCCTCTGTAAACAGCAGATTGATTGATACAAGCAGGCTTGTTTTCATAGCTGTCCTGCACGCTGGGAGTATTAGGTGAAGCAAACCTTTTATTTAGTTCCTGACAGGTAATTCAGTTTGCCTCTGCGTTGGTTTGTGATGCGGCCAAAGAGCCAGGAGTAGCATTCTGAGTGGCTATAGCTATCTGCTGGAATATTACAACTTAATTTTGCCTCTCAAATTGCAAGTAGAGATCTTGAGTCCGTGGAAAGTTTGACTCAGGCTTGGGGGGCTCCAGGTTGGAGATTTTTGTCCAACGGGAATTTGCTGTCTGTCTCAGACATGTGAAAACCTCATTTCCACATTTTTTTCCAGCGTGACATACTGTGGGAAAAACTGCAAGTTACAAAGTAAAGAAAAAGAGCAATTGGCAAAAGCCAGGGAAGGAATCCAATGCCTTGCAAAAGGCCCATTTCTTCGGGAACCAGGAAAGAAACGTCATTTCAGCGACAGAGAGAAGTTCTGGATTCCATGTTCATTGCAAATGCCAGAAAGGGCTAATTGTGACTCTGAGAGTTCTTATAAAGAACTTGTCAGGAAGCACAGGAGGAACCCAACAGGCTCCCTTTCCCTGGCACGGCGCGTGTGTGGGTGCTTCCCTGCACACCAGGCTGGACCACCGAGCCCGAGGGTGGCGGCTCCCTCCTGGTGTTGGGGGCCAAGCTGGTTCCTTGTTCTAGAGACAGGGAAGGAGAAGTTACCACTCCTAGGCCCCGGCTTCCCTGAGTGTGCCTTCTCTGAGCTCTAATGGGGCAGGCTCCAGGAGCTTCTGATGATTCTCCTCTTCTCCTTGAGGATCTGCAGTTTCATAATGATGGCTCAAGGTGTTTTTCTTGATCCTGATCTGTACTTGGTGATGACTTTCAACCTGAGGAGTTGTATCTCTTCAATTTGGGGAAATACCCAGCATCATGTCTTTGAATGTTCCTTCTCTTATTCCTTCTATTCTTTTTTTTTGGTGCTTCTATTAAATATATGTTTGAGCCTCTCAGTCTATGCTCCATGTCTCTTAAACAGCATGTGTGTATATATGCATTATATCTAATACATATGTAGAATTTCTTTTTCTCTCTATGCTGCATTCTGACTAAATACCTTGGTACTATCTTCTAATTTATTAGTTCTCTCTTTAACTGTATCCCATGGGGAATTTACCTTTTTTATTTCATCAACTATATTTTTATTTCCAAGATTATCATTTTGTTTATTTTTCTCTCTCTCTCTGTCTTAATTCATTTCTTCTTTGTTTCACAATTTAAAAAATATAATTGCTTTTTCTTTCTTTACTTCTTTCACCTCCTTTCCCTAAACCTACTTATTCTAAATTTGTCCTCAGATTTCTCTTTTATTTTCATTTCCTTTGGATTAAAGTCGTTTCCTGATTGTTGATGTCAGGCTCTTTTTCTGAGGTTTGCGGAATTTTGTTTGCCAGCTCATTTGAAATCCAGTTTTGCTCTTTATCTCTTTCTTTGCACTTACTCCTCTGCTTAGCGGTTTGGCAGGGTCCCCACACAGTGTCCCAGGAATCCTGTCTAGACCCAGGCCTGGTGTTGCTCAGCTCTCCTGTCTTGAGCCAGTGGGCAGGTGGGCCCCTGTCCATATGCAAGGCTGCACCATGTCCCCTGCCCCTCCAGGTAAAGCAGAGCCTCAAGCAGCTCTCAGAGCTATCTCCTGCTTCATTTCCCAGGCAGGGAAGCCGCATCCCAACCCCCGGTATCAGACCATGAGTCTGGATCCATCTCTTGCCTCTTTAGAGCACTTATGCCCTCATTATCCTGTAAGAGCTGAGCTGCCAGGCGGCTCTTGGCAGCTAGCTTGTCTTTCTACTTGATCTCAGGTCCTCAGAGGTGTTTATCTGGTTTTGAGCTATTGGGACTCAGACTTTGTAGCTTCCCCATCTCCTATTTTATCTAACGTTGCTACGATTCGGAGTACAGGAAGGCCTCCACGTATGAACTAATTAATGCCACGTTGGTGCAAAGCTGTGGGGCGTGGCCTTGAACCTTTGTGGGGAGACATAGGGAAAGGAGGTCTCACGTCCCCACCCCTCCAGGAGCTTCGGGGATACAGCATTTGCCCAGAAGAGCTGGAGAATATCAGCAAGTGCTTGGTCTGAAGGATGGTAAAGAGGAGGCACATGGCTAAAACACGAAAGCAGAATCTTAGAAACCTCCTCATTGGAAGGGACGCTAAAAATCCTCAGACCTTACCCTGTGCTCCCCTATTCCATGATTCCATCTCCAACATCACAGCAAGGGATTGTCCACACTGCGTCTGAACAACTCGAGTGACGAGGAACCACAGCCCCGCAAGGCGGCCCTTTGAATCTCTGCGTAGCTGTGTTCTCCCCTTTACAACCTGAAATCTGTCTCCCTTTACCTTCTTCCCAGTGGGCCTCATGCCTCCCCTGGGAACCATACAGAAAAGTTGAATCACCCTTCCACCTGGCACATGTAAATGATCAATAACTGCTCGCTACAATGATTATTTCTGAACACCATTAACCCAGCCAGGTTGCCGGTGCACTAACTGCGTCGCTGTTTCATAGCTCACCCCGAGGCATGCCGTGGTTTCGCAGTCTGCTTCTGCTGCCTGGAGTTTCCTGACCCTGTAGTAATACCATTACGTTTCTCGGAAGGGGAATGGGGCCCCAGCAGCACTGCCTCCTGCCCGTGGCATGTGTTCTGGGCTCACAGAGGGAAAGAAAGGTGCTCACAGCCATGGGCAAAGGCAGCTCAACCTTTCTTTCCCCAAACCAGTGCAGGTGGAGGATCCTGGGGCTTCAGGAAGCATCCTATTGGGAGCAAGGAGAGCCTGCAGTTCTGGGGTCTGGGCAGGGACTGAGAGGAGTTGGCCTGATGTAACATATGCAAGTCAGGATATCCCCAGAACCCCGAGTGCCAGCCTCAGGGCTGAGTTGGACTAGGGTAGGTCATAGGGAACTATTCTCAGGGTGAGTTTGGACTTCAGGCTGGGCCATTCTGGGGTTTTCCTGGTCCAGCGCCCTGCTCCTAGAAAGAATTCCTGAGCTCCAGGCCATCAATCAACCAGGAAAGGTCATATGACTTAAAGAACAACGTCCCTACCATACTTTAGTTCACAAAACTGTAGTCGGAAAGTTTTGAGGATTTGGAGCCAGAAATCCTAGTTCACCTGATCATGTGCCATGTAACCTTGGTATGTCTTACAATCTCTCCGATTCTTTTTCCTTTTCGAGCCTTAATTCCTTATCTGTAACATGGGGCTAATACATACATGCCACATTCTTCAGGGCTGTCCTGAGGAATACATGATCTCACATTGGAAAAGTGCTTAGCATGGCGCCAGGCGCAGCACTGACAGACGCTCATTAAATATTCTTCCCCTTAGTTGCCTTTCCGCATCTTCATCTGTATTGGTAATGACAATGCCTATTTTACAAGACTTTCAGGGTCAAATGAGATCGTCTATAAATCACACAGCAGCATACAATGTTCATCGTCATTATTATTATTCGAAGAGGAACATTTTAAGTGCTCCTGGTAGGGACCAGAGATATTGGCTGGGCTATCTTTCCACCCCATTAGCCAAAGCGCAATGACTTCCTCCAGAGGCTAGTGAAGGAGATACCACCTGACAGCATCAGGGTGTCGTTGGGGGGAAGAGAGGTAGCTTTGGTGCTTCTACAAGCAGACAGACTTGTATATGAGTTCTTTTGTTTATACATTTATTCAGTATATATATATATATATATGTTCACACGGTGAGTGTTGAAGTCCCATAGATCTGGTCATCACCTGACCATAATCTAGGGAAAAGACATTTCTCCTTTAATGTGTGGAGGTTAGAAAGAACGAGAGAAGGAGGAAGGGAAGGAAAAGAGAATAGGAAGGAAGGAGGAAATGGCCATTTTAGAAAGTCTCAAAGAAATTCTTCAAGTACTGATGCATTCCCACAGAGTTACAGCATGACTTGCTTTCAGGGCCAATGAAAATCTCAAAGCCAGCCCTGAGTGTGGGTATCAGGAAGACTCAGGGTCCCTGAGGACAGCAGGGGCTTGGAGGGTCAGTCGTGCTCCACTGGTGATGCGGATCTGTGCTCATCCAGTCAAAAGTGAGTGGTGCTGCCATTTCTCCAGCGCTGAAGTGCTGGGACTGCTTATTGCATTTGCAGATTCGCAAGAGAATGTATGTGTTTTATAAATGGAGCGGACGCCTTATGTTTCTGATTGATGGGCCATCAGTCGCACAGTTGTTGGGCAGTGATTGATTTTCCAACCCTGCTGCTCCAGCTGTGCCACAGATGCTCCCTGTCTGAAGTCAGAGGGCTGGTGTTGTAAGCTGTGAAGAAGATCCTAATTGGAGTGATCCCTGAGAAACTGGCCATTGCAATGGCTAATGGCCATTAATCGGGGGCTTTGCTTGGGGTGCTAAGCCACAAGCCCTCCCTTGGTGATTGTCATTCCCAACTGCATAGGTGTCATTTTTAAATTCAAAATGACACAGGCGGGGCTGAGCTGAAGCTTACTCTTACACAGTTTGCTGAAGCAAAACTCTATTTTTAAAATACCTTGTTTCAAAAATCTCAAAATTAACACATGCTCATTTTAAAGGTCTTAAAATATAGAGAAAGGCAAAATGAAAAAGGTCAACCACATTCTCATTGTCCATAGATAACCATGGTTAATATTTTGATGTCTCTTATTTTGGTTATTTTATCCTATGTGAGTTACACACACATACACGCTTTTTTCAAAGTTGGGAACATCAAACAGAATTTCGTATCATGCTTTACATCTTTATGATATAACTGGGGACACAACATATGCCCTTACATTAAAAATAAAATTCCTGAACAAACAAATGGTATAAGCTTGATTGTAGCTGGAGAGAGAACTGTTTAACAGCAACATGGGGTAGAGATGAGACCGTGGCAGATACTCAGGAGACCTGGGTTACAGAACGTTTTTGCCCTGTCATTACTTACACTAGGTGTCTAAAACAGTGACATTAATACCTGCCTCACTCATCCAAAGGGCTAGTGAAGTGTTCTGTGCAAGCACATTGGAATCAAACATGCAATCATGGGAAAGGATTCATTTTATTACTTAAGAAAGGAAATCTTTCCAAGCATGTCGGTTGCACCCATTTATGTGGAATCTGGTTAATTAGAAATGACCCTATTTCAGTAGAGCAGACCAATGGATGACACGTCCTCAGCCCTTCCCCTGGGTCTTTACGGCAGAGGTAACAGGGGGATAAGCACCCTTCCTGCCTGAGGTAGGTGCTCCTTGGGCTCCAGCATCTGCCATTTGGTATCCTTGAAAGGGTTCCTAGAGAATTTCTTTTAAAGCCTCTGATGGAGAACTTTTCTCTGCTCCCCAAGTCCTTCCCCTTCTGGTCCATAGAGGAGTGACTTTCTGGGGTCTCTCTCTCATATGTCTGCTCACAACAGACTTTGCACAGTGGTTGGGGCAAACCAGCTCAAAGCTTTCAGGTTCCCTTGAGGCCTAGAGGGATGACTGATCACACATTACAGGTCAGGGATGCTGCCTGGGTGGCATGGGGGTTCAAAGGGCCCCTCCAACTTGGGGGTTTGGATACAGCAGGGGAGGCCTCTCCAGCTACAGACCCCTCCAGCTGCAAACCCCTCCTGCCCAGGAGACCCCCTGAAGATAGTTCAATGGAATGTTTGTGGCCAATGAACTCAACCAACCCCGAGGCCATGACTCGGCCCACTTCTTATATAGCAGACCTATGTAGTACAACTGGTGGCCTAGACTTCGGTGCTACCATCTGAAAAGAGACCACAGAATCACCTTTAGAGCTTTTTAGTTCTTAAGCTTTTTATTCCAGGAGGGGAAGTGAAATTCCCAGGGGCTCCCTCTTACGTTTCCAAGTTCTGGCCCCTGGACCACTCCATGTAGACTGGACAGTCGCTTAATAAAATCGTCACAGCAACTAGCACAGGCTTTCCGAGCCGTGCCCGCACGGTGCAGTCCCCTGAGGTTCCATCCCAGCCCAATTACAGCAAAACTTCTGGACTTCCGGGAGTTGAGCCCAGGCAATGGTTCTGTTCCAAAGTTCCTCGGATGACTCACATGTGCCGCCAAGGTCAAGAGCCACAGAAGGGAACGGGATGGCTTCAAGGACTGCAGCCCCGTGCCCTCACTTGCAAAGTGACAAGACCGAGGAGGTGAAGTACGTGTTCACTTGAGGCCACGGTTAGATGCAGGCAGATCCAGGTCTGGGACTCAGGCCTCTGAAGGCAGGCACCTTCCTAAGTGTTCTGCGCCACCTGTGTATGGACTGATTAGTGACTTATTATCCACATAACGGCTGTGAAACCAAAGAGCAAACCTGTTCTAGCAAACCTTTTCGCTGCACAAAGAAGAGACGTCTTGGTGCTTTCTCTACACCCTGGTGCCGTGGCTGGGAAGAGAGCACCAGAGACTGGGAAGGAGCCACAACTTGGCAGAGATGCTCGGAGGAGATGCAGAGAGGAGGGGAGCGGGCCCTGAAGGATGGGGCCTGGACGGCAAAGAGGCTGGAGTGAGAGCCCCTTCTCCCAGCCTTTCTCCTCCTGCTGCCGTGGCTATGAGGTGTTCCCCAGGCTCCCGTTTCCCAAATGCACTAATATGAGCTCATTTGCATCATCTTAAGTTTACAATGTGCCTTCAGAAAACTTTCTTTCTGGTCCTCACACTAGGGCGCTGCGAGGTAGAAGAAGCAGGAGGCGTTCCCGCCATTTCACAGGTGGAGCACAAATGCTAAGAAACTTCACAGCCCTCACCTCAGGGCCAGAGCATGTCACAGCTCACCCTCACCTCTCCTCTGGGGTTTTCTGGAAGTTTCCAAGGTGGACCTCATATGAGCCCCTAAACCAGTCTGTTGGTTTCAGTCTCCAAACACCTGCCCGGCTCCTGGGCAGTTGGTCCTCACCTCCTGAGCCTGGGGAAAGCCCTGGACCCAGCCCGGACCCCTACCCACTGCAGGGTCGGCGCTGAAGCCTGCTTTCTGGATGGTCCCAGGATGCTGAGGCCCCCACACCCGCCCCTACCGCAGTGCTGCTCTTGGCTGTCCCAGCCTTGAAGAGGTCTGTTGGGCCCCAAGTCCCAAGTGCATCCTAAACTTTTTCCCCAGCTTCTTCTGAGCCGCTGTCGCCTCCAGTCTTAGCTTTTTGCTATTTCCTGTCAACCCAAACCTCCTCTCCACTCAGTGCCCACTCTGACCTTTAGAGCTCCGTGACCTGACCAAATGGAGTAAATTTTGCTGGTAAGTCTGGGGCAGTGGTGTGTCGGGGGCAGGGTGTGGCCGGCAGGGGCCGTGTCACAGGTGAGAACCCGGGGCTCACCGCGAGCCTCCACCTTTGAACGCACACACGGCTCTTCCCAAGGCTGCCCTCCCACCTGCGGCCCAGGCCGCGCTCTCACCCAGGCTGTGCCCAGCGGCCTCCCGGAGATGGCGGCCTTTGAAGCGCACCGCCTGCATTATTTAATATAATGGAACAGTGCAACTCGACCCATCAGAGACGTAAATGTCCAGGTGTTTTAAATTTGTTTTCCCGTCAGAATGGTAAATGGCGGGTAGTAAAATTCGGCCCTGGGTCATGGCTGTGGGCGCTCCCCGGCTCGCTCTCGGGTAGGCCTTGCTGCGGCCCACGCTTCTCCAGGGCCGGCCCTGGGCCAGGACTCCCCTGGACGTGGCTCTCCGAAGGCCGGAGAGTGATTCCACATCAGGACTGGGCGAGGGCCCTGGGCCCTGAGTTTCCAGAAGGGTCTCAGAGCACCTCAATCTCTTGCCCACCAGGGCCTCTCCCCTCGGACATCTGTGCAGGGAAACCCACAGCCCCTGAGCCGCCCCCCCAGGTTAATTGGGGTGCGAGGGCCTGTAACACCTATAACAAGGCTTCTGTTGCCCTTGCCAACTTCAATTATGAGTGCATCTGCTTTTTGATATTTCCAAGATGGTTTGATTTTAAAAAAAAAAAACCCAAACTACAAAGGAACAGACTGCACAGTAGCTTTTTGCAGAAGGTAAGAGATTCTGACTGCTTTTTCCAGACTCCTGCTTTTTGAAATGTGTCAAAATTCATAGGGTGGCTGCTGAGGGGAGATATTACTCTGAGTCATTATGGAGAAATCTGACCCTTCATCCCACTCCCCTCAAGGCCCTTCACCCTTTTCCCTTCAAAGTAATAAAGGATGTCTACTTTTTAGGAAGGGGGCTCCCCTGCCTGCCTGCTACCCAGAAATCCACTGCAATCGTCACTCTGAGTGGTGAAATCCTTTAACATTTATTTCCTAAACAGGAAGCACTGGCTCAAAGAAGGTGGAAACCCCCAAAATTAGTTCAACTTAGGAGATGAAAGCAGAGAAGGTGGTTGCCAAGGTGATTATCATTCTTTATCTTCTTATGGGCAAGGTCTTAAACAGGGGTACCTTAGGGTCTGGGGAGAAGCAAAACCCCTAATGAAAGTTACATTTGCACTGAGCAGAGTATCCTCTGTTGGTCCAGCGTTGTGTGTGTGAGTGTGTGTGTGTGTGTGTGTGTGTGTGTGTGTGTGTGAGTAGAGGGGCCAAGGAGAAAGGATGCAAAGCTGTGAGACCCCTAAGGTTGATTTGCCCTCAAAGAATTTACCCACTAGTTGCAAAGCTGGGTATAAACAGTGCCAACAGAACAGAGCAGAGGCAATCGTCGGGACTGAGTAGTTTGAAAGCCAGAGGTGGGACAAATCCTTTCCAGCTTCCGTGGTCAGGGGGAGACTTTCACAGAGGAGCTTGACCTCTGGGCTGTGGAGCGGGGTGGGGACGGGTATGAGCCAAGTGAGCAGGAAGGAAATGTAGGGGGGCGCGGGGAGGAGTGAGATGACCTTTTTTTTTTTTTTTTTTTTTTTTGCGGTACGCGGGCCTCTCACTGCTGTGGCCTCTCCCGTTGCGGAGCACAGGCTCTGGACGCGCAGACTCAGCGGCCACGGCTCACGGGCCCAGCCGCTCCGCGGCATGTGGGATCTTCCCAGACCGGGGCACGAACCCGCGTCCCCTGCATCGGCAGGTGGACTCCCAACCACTGCGCCACCAGGGAAGCCCCGAGAGATGACCTTTTAAAGACCAAATCCAGGTTGGGCGGGACTTCAGGTGTCCTCAGAGAGCTGCTGGTCCCCCTCAACCCTGCTGTTGCTTTTCAGCCTCGAGTTTCTTCCCGATGACATTCCCCCAAGAGCAGGAGGGTGCTCCAGAGGTCAGCTTCTGGAAGCAGGAAACAGTGATTAGCAAATCAATTAATTAAGGTCCAGTGAGCCACTGGATTCCAAAGAGCGGTTGTTTGTTAACTGAAGACAGACCTTGGCCCCTGATGAGATCTCTGGTTCTTGGAAAGGGTGACCAAGACAGCATACTGAAGACAGTGCAGGCCCTGCCTATGTGTGAAATTCCAGCAACCCAGCTCTTCTGATGACAGAAATAACTGTAATAAACCAGGGAGGCCACAAGTCAAACAAATAATTTGGTTGACAAATAGGAGTATAAACAAGGCCTTGATTAATGAATTTCCTAATAGTTCTCTGTTTATTGACATTAGCTCAGCTTGGTCATTAAGCCTGACATCGCCCATGTACGTTGTATGGTATAATATCTTCCATTCAAAGACTCCGTTATTGCTTTTTTGTTGGAGGTTTTCTGTCTCCCTGGCTGGACCATGAGCCCTGAGCCTGTTACGTGTTTACTGAAAGAAGAGTGAGGTCATGGAGCTTCCTATGGGCGCTAAGCAGAAAAATGAGACAAATGAGAAGCGCCTCCAACTTCAGCATCCTAAGCGATCAGCCTTGGGCTGGAAACTGGGTTCTAGGGCCCTTTCCTTATAACTTTTGTTGCCTTTGTCACTAATCGATTAAATCTGTTCTGTTTGGATTGCTCCATCTTCTGAGGTGGGGGACGTCATTCCTGCAGGTATCCTTCTGGTGTTAACAGGCCTTCCAAAGGGAGTACAGAAAGAGCCAGTGGATGGAAAGCACGCTAAATCAAGTGGAGGTATCCCATGCAAACGAGAGCGTCCCTGTGGTTCAACTTGGCCTTGACTTAGACTGCTTCGGACAGAGCTCACCTTACCAAAGTATGTTGGAGGATCTCAGCCACTGCGTCTGGTGGCCAGAACCCAAGCCACGATTGTCCTGGAAAGGTGCCAGCAGGCCTACAGTTAATCACCAATCCCTGGCCAGTGCATGCCAGGAGACATTGTCCTTGTCAACGGCATGGGCCCTGTGGTCCTGGGCCAACATTCCAGCCCGAGGCAACTCTGGCTACAGCTTGAGATACTTGGTGAAAAGCAAAGGCAGGAGGAGTTGAAGCTGTAAACACCAGCTGTATTTTTATTGGTCGTCTGCAACTTCAAAGGTTTCCTTGCTTTAAAGGAGGCAGAAGCAGGTATCCAGTCAGCTCTCCGTGCTCCCGGCCTGATGCCTTATTGATTTTCAATGTGGCTTGACTCCCAGGTGGACAGACTTCAAAACTGTCTGTATTTTGTTGCTGTCATGTTTCCATCCCTGTTAGTTTCCATCTCCAGCAAGATTCTGGGTATGTTTCAGGGCAGCTTTTCCTTCTTCAGCTTTCTCTCAATCATTTTCTTCTGGACAGGATTTCAGACAGCCAGGGTCACTTCTGCGGGGGTGCGTCTCGCATTGTTTGTACCAAGCTGACCAGCTGCCGGCAAGTGTGAAGGAGAAGATGCAGTCCTTGCCCTTAAGGGGTTCACTTCTCTCAGTCCTTCTGAGTGTGGGGCTGCCGTGGAAGGTGTGGCCTGTGATGGGGGTGTGAGGCTGGTGACTTCACATCACCTCCAGTTTAACACATCTTGTGCAGAACTGACCTCAGGCCAGCAAGTGTTTATTGAGCTATGGTGTGTCCAGGCCTGAGACTAGAAGGTTCACTAAACGTTTTCTATAGGCTAGACACTGAGCTTCACTGATACTTATTGGTAGCTTTCCTTAAATTTCATGTAAATTCTCCACTATTGTGTGAAGCAGGTTATTCTTGGCTGTCTTTATCAATGAGTAAGCTGGTTTTGCAGGGTTGTAATAATTTACCCAAGCTCGTTTAGCAAGCAGATGGCAGAGCAGGATCGGACCCCTGGGTTGCTCTTGCTACCATACCAGCCTGGGGGTGTGCCTGTGTGTCCGTGTGTGTCGTGGGGAGGAGGAAAGAATGCTGGAAACTTGTCATCTCGCTGACAGACGCACCTATTCGTGTGGAATAAACAAGCAAGGTGAGGTTTATGTGTGGTGATGATAATAATAGCAAACACTGTTCTAGCACCTACTGGGTGCCAGGGACTAGTCAAGTGTTTCCCCGGTGTTAACTAATCCCTATGAGGAAACTGAAGCACAGAGATGTTGGGTAACTCTCCCAAGGTAACACAGCTGGGAAATGTCAGAGTTGTGATTCAAACTCAGAGTGTGTCTTAAACACTTGATTGAGTTTCAGGCCTGCCAGAGAAGGATGCCGGCAGTGTGGAGTGAGCACTACTTTTCACTGAGAGATTTTTTCCTCCTCTCCCACACTTGACCTCTTCTAGGCCTCCGAGCACGGCGAGGCAGGCAGCCAGATCTGGGTGTCACTTCCCTTTATAGGTGAGGTAAGGCACAGAGATGTCAAGTCGGGACCCATGTCACCCAGACCACAGCCCAGCCTGCTGTCTTGCCACTGCAGGGGTTTCTATAGGAAAAAATGTTGGGGCATTGAATAGATGTTTGGTCACAAGTGTTTTGCCTGCAAACTGGGACACACAGGTCCATGAAAGCAGTCTCCTAAACAAGCAGCTCCTCTCCATCTGCTGTGGTCACAGAGTGAGCTGGGAAAGTGGCTTTTATTGAATACAGAAGGAAGTGACAGGGCAGGCTGGGGAGAGGCTGGGTCCAGGTCCAGGTCCAGAGGAGCTCCCCAGTGCCCTGGGCACAAGGCCTCCTGCTCCAAGCCCGCCCAGCTCAGCCACTCAGGAGGAGAGGCCTTTGAAGTCACAGACCACCAATAAAACTGCAGCTGGCACCAGGGGCTCCCGGGACTCCGGGCGTGAGATTTTGCACCACTCGGGCTGAGCCAGCGCTGACGGGGCTGGAATGTGCCCTGGACACCCCTTTCCTCAGCAGGAGCCACCAGGGCGTCTCAGCCCCTGGCCACCCCATCACCCAATCAATCAAGGCTGCAGCGAGGGCCTGTGAGTCCCCACAAGGAGCAGCTCACAGTGGAGGTGTGGACTCAGGACTGTTGCACAGGCAGTGCACAGCCACAGCGCCGGCAGGCGGAGTCCAGGCTGGCTAAACTCTCTGCTAAGTGATGGCGAGGCCGGGGGAGGGGGAGGGCGACTAGGACTGGAGTGGTCGAGGGACAGCCTCCTTAGGTTTCAGCATGAACCAAGGCATGGGACTAGGATAAAGGGGCACGCTCTTCCCTCCTCCCTTGTCTCCCTCCCCTTTCTTGGTCACCTTTAAACTGCTAGTTATGTCTGGCCCTGTGCTGGGAGTGGCCCCATCTCTCTGTTCTTAAGGAGCTCATAGTCTGAGACAGGCAGCATCCTTGAGAGTGGACTTTGGATCAGGACCTGGAGAAAGAAGGTAAAGGATGGGGAACCTGGCCGAGCACCATGGCGGCCCCCGTATCCATGAGCACAGAGGGGGCATCATCCTCACCCATGCCCAGAGTTTTCTTGTGCCTTGCCCCCTTCCTCTTGGGAAGCAGCTGTGGATTCAATCCTCCTGAGGTGTTTGGTGATGAGCGGATTAACTTCCCTCAAGGATGGTGAATGGAAGGGGTCCCAGGGATTGGGCTGAAAAGAGAAAGTTGAAAAGCAGAGAGCATTTCGGTGTCCTTGCACTCAGATCACATCTGCAATGCAGGTGGCTTGCTCATCTGCCTCAGTTCCTCACCCACCCCACCCACCTTGGTCTTTTAGGAAGGACATGTCCCCACCAGGGAGGTGACAATGCCGCATGGGCTGACATCAATTTTGACATTGGGGATGATGAGGTCTCAGACCCGCACTGCTTCTGTGCCCTGGAGCTGTGGCTTGAGTTTATTTGTTTCTCCTTTGCTCTGGCCACCTAGGAAGATGGTGCACTTTTTCATACTCACACTGAAGACCTTCTTCTGATCATCTCCTTGCTGAGCTGAACAGAAGCCTGTGGGTAACCAGCAATCTGATATCTCTAACCTTGGACCTCATTGTTCAGGATGGCCCAGTGGGTCCCTATGCCTTCTGCAGAAGTCCTAGCTGCTCCCTCAGGGCAAATACCCCAAAAGAAGGGACACTCAATGGTCTGAGCACACATGGAAGAAGGAATCACCCTGCCACAAATCCTCAAGTGCTTACAGAGAGAAGATGAAGCACCTTTCCTCATAAATAGTGATTCTCCACGACCGCCAGGTCACTCTTGTCCACTCTGGTTATCTGCTCTTATCACCAACAGAGCTTTCTGATTACAAAAGTAGTCCTAATCCTTTGTGGACGTGAAAAAAAAAAAAAAAGAAAGTGCAAAGAAGAAAATAAAAGTCATGCATGACCTCTAGGAAAGCAAATAAAAAGCACTGTTGAGGGCTTCCCTGGTGGCGCAGTGGTTGAGAGTCTGCCTGCCGATGCAGGCGACGTGGGTTCGTGCCCCGGTCCGGGAAGATCCCACATGCCGCGGAGCGGCTGGGCCCGTGAGCCATGGCCACTGAGCCTGCGCGTCTGGAGCCTGTGCTCCACAACACAGGAGAGGCCACAACAGTGAGAGGCCCGTGTACCGCAAAAAAAAAAAAAAAAAAAAAAAAGCATTGTTGATATTTTGGTGTATACATTTCTCTTCTACATATGTTTTTCTCAGAATTAAGATTATATAAATGTGCAACTTGCTTTAAAAATTATTTTAAAGAATTCAGTTATTAAAATTTGTCATAAACACTTATAATGGCTGCATAAAATTCAAACATGGGTTGCTCTAGAATTTCTTTGCACGTTCCCCTATTGCTGCACATGTAGGTGTTTCTAATTTTTTTAATAACAAAATCTATAATGCTTCACAAACACCCTGGTGCATACAGCTTATCTTCATTTGGAATATTTCCCCATAATCAATTCTACATGGAACCTTATGAATCTCAAAAGAAGAGATGTATGGCTTTTGGTGATATGGAAGGGTGCTGCCTGGGGAAGGCCATGTGGCTCCCAGCCAAATCCCACCAGACTGGGAGGGTCAGTCAGATAAGCAAATGCATGGGGCACTGTGGAAGGCTGAACAATTCCCCGCTAAAGATGTCCACGATGTATCCCCTGAACCTGTGAATATGTTTGCCTTACATTGTAAAAGGGATTTTGCAGATGTAGGTTTGGTTAAGAATTTTGAGATGGGAGATTATCCTGGATTATCTGGCGGGGCCCAGTGTAATCACAAAGGCCCTTATAAGGGGGAGACAGGAGGGTCAGCGTAATAGAAGGAGATGTGAATACAGAAGCAGAGATCAGAGAGAGAAAAAGGATGGCTTTGAGGATGGAGAAAGGGGCCATGAGCCAAAGAATGCAGGTAGCTTCTAGAAGCTTGAAAAGGCAAGGACAGGATTCTCCCCTAAAGCCTCCAGAAGGAACCAACCCTGTCAACACCTTGATTTCAGCCCAGTAAGACTGATGTGGGGCTTCTGACCTCTCAAACTGTAAAATAATAAATTTGTATTGCTTTAAGCAACCAAGTTTGTGGCCATTTGTTTTAACAGCAATAAGAAATTCATATAGTCACCAATCTGTTATAGGAGCTAAAATGTCACTGAAATAAATGAAAGATGGGGTATGGGTCACATTTCCATATGCAATCTTCTAGTATCAGTGTTTTAACACACACAATTTACTTCTCACTCACACCAGTCCCAATGACTCTGGAAAACAAATGTCCTCCGGATGACAACTCAGGGACCCATGAGGGCCCTGTGTCTGAAAAGTGGCCTCCTTAATCAACGAGGCAGAGGAGGAGAGGGAAAACCATGCATGGGCTGTTCCCTGCCTCAGGCTGGAAGTCCCTCTCACAGCATACAGCTCTGCCCTGCTCTATGGGGCTTGAGGCGTGCAGCCTTCCTGCTGCCAGAAAGGGGATGAGAGCTGGTGATTAGTAGATACTAGTAAAGTCTACCAGGTTGTGCATGCCAGAGGCAAGGAGAAACGGTCTCTGCTGCTCTAACTCCATGTCTATCAAGTGCTTTGTGACTCACATTTGCAGCTGTGTGCCGTGAATTCGGGCCTCCTGACCGGTCCCAGGACCAGCCAGCAGACAGTTACCTCGAGCCAGCAGGCGTCATCAGCTGAAATTCTGACACTGAATCATGCAATGAGTAGTACTATCCTCAGGAGATGAGTGATTTATTGTATTATCTAAAATTTAAACGTTTTAATATACCTCCCAAGAAGTTCCCTGGCTCAGAAAACTGCAGAGGAACCACAGGGCTCTAAAGAAGGCTGTCTCCCTCTCTGGGAGACCACCTGCAGGGAACCAGCCTTCCACACCCAGTCCCCAAAGGAATCATGGGAAAAAAATGGAAAGCCCAGGGAGAAAGACATTTAAATCATATTTTGAACACAGGTTTATAATTCTATCTGGAGGCTGCCTCAGACTTCAGTGAGTGTGAGGGGCTAATGCTACCCATTTGCAAGTGATGAGAAAACTGGGAAATGAGAGACTGCTCCAAAGCCATCAAAATGGGGATATATGTATACGTATAGCTGATTAACTTTGTTATACAGCAGCAACTAACACAACAATGTAAAGCAATTATACTCCAATAAAGATGTTAAAAAAATTAAATAAAAGAGACAAGCAGAAAAAAAATGTTATGGCTCATTCAAGGTCTGAAATAATTCTATATTGATTTTTTTTTTGATTTTCCAAACCTTAAAATTTTTCTTAGTTTTATTGACATATAATTGGTATATAGCACTGTATAAGTTTAAGGTACAACGTAATGATTTGACTTATATACATTGTGGAATGATCACCACAGTCAATTTAGTGAACATCCATCATCTCATACAGATAGAACATTAAAGAAATAGAAAAACAAATTTTTTCCTTATGATGAGAACTTTTAGGATTTACTCTCTTTACAACTTTCATACATAACGAACAGCAGTGTTAATTATATTTATCATGTTGTACATTCCATCCCTAGTGCTTAAATATCTTATAACTGGAAGTTTGTATCTTTGACCGTCTTCATCCAATTCCCTCTCTCCCCACCCCCTACCTCTGGTAACCACAAATCTGATCTCTTTTTCTATGAGTTTGTTTGGTTGGTTGGTTGGTTTTTTAAGTACAGTTAACCTACAACACTATGTTAGTTCCTGGCACACAATATAGTGAATCAGTATCTCTATACATTTCAAAACAATCACCGTGATTAAGTCTAGTTACCATCTGTCACCACACGAAGATATTACACAGTTACTGACTATATGCCCCACACTGTACATTTCACACCCACAACTCATTTATTTTGCAACTGGAAGTTTGTACCTCTTAATCTCCCTCACCTATTTCTTTCCTGCCCTCACCCCTCACCCCTCTGGCAACCACCTGTTTGTTCTCTGTATCTATGACTCTGTTTCTGTCGTGTTTGTTCATTTGTTTTGTTTTTTAGATTCTACATGTAAGTGAAATTATATGGTGTTTTTCTTTCTCTGTCTGACTTATTTCACTTAGCATAATACCCTCTAGGTCTATCCATGTTGTCACAAATGGCAAGATTTCATCCTTTTTTATGACTGAGTAATATTCCATTGTATATAGTATGCCACATCTTCTTTATCCATTTATCTATCAATGGGCACTTAGGTTGCTTCCATATCTTAGCTATTGTGAATAATGCTGCAATGAGCATAGAGGTGCATATATCTTTTCAAATTAGTGTTTTAATTTTCTTCGGACAAATATTGAGGAGTGGAATTTCTAGATTGTGTGGCAGTTCTATTTTTAATTTTTTGAGGAATCTTCATAGTGGCTGCACCAATTTGCAGTCCCACCAATAGTGTTCAAAGCTTCCCTTTTCTCTACATCCTCACTACTTGTTATTTGTTGTCTTTTTGATAATTGCCCTTCTGATGGGTGTGAGGTTTAAGCTGCCCAGGTCTTCCGGCTCACATATTCTTTCCCTGTTGGCAAATCACAGGAGAGATCAGGTTGAAATGAGAAGGTTATTTGTACAATTTGAGATCACTTAAGGCACTAAGCAATATATTTCAAACTTGGCTACATATTGGAATTATTTAGAGAACTTTAAAAAAAAAACCCTCAATATCCAGGCCATACCCCAAATTAAATCTGAATCTCTGGGAACAGAATTATTACGGACCCTTTCCAGTCGGACCCAGACAAAGGTCCTCCTGCCTGGTGTCATTTGAGCCAATAGAATGAGACCAAGCTCAGTTGAGAAGCAAAGGGAATCTTTATTCTTTGATCAAAGGATGGAGAGGTGCGAGCTCATGCTCTAGAGCAGCGGTCCCCAACCTTTTTTGGCACCGGGGCCGGTTTCATGGAAGACAATTTTTCCACGGACCGGCAGTGGGTTGGGGGAGGGGTTCAGGCAGTCATGCGAGCTGTGGGGCGGCAGATGAAGCTTCGCTCGCTTGCTCGCCGCCGCTCACCTCCTGCTGTGCGTCCCGGTTCCTAACAGGCCCCCCGCCGGGGGCGGGGAACCTCTAGAGCACAGACCTCTAGAACACTGGCTCTCCCATCAGGCTGTGGGCGAGGCTGCCTTATAGGAATCTCGGCAGCAGGGAGGGGAGGGGGCCGAGTTCTTCCGGGATGGGCGGAGCTGTGCTGCTCCCGCTCCAGCTCCAGTGCCCGGCACAGGGCCTCTGCTCACGGCCCGCCGCCGCCATCTTGAATTGAGCGTCCCGCGCAGCTTCTGCACGCGGCCTCCCAGCTGAGGTGTCGGCACAGCCACGTTGCGCCGGGAACTCCGTTCTGAAGCGCCGGGGTCAAGGCCTCTGTCCACAGCACCCTGTGAACAAGTGAAACTAGACTAAGCACAAAGGAAAGGAAAAGAAGGTGAGACTTTATTTTATTACCCAGATTCTATTTCTGTTTCCTGGGAATTGTTAATGAGGTTTGCTGGTGACAGAATCCGGGTATCAGTAACATTGATGGATTGATTGAATACTTAGGTCTGAGAACCATGTGCTGCCTGGGATAAGTCTTCCAAGGAAATAGAAATGCTCCTGCCCCTGCATCCCTAGATAGTGCCTGGGTGGGTAAGGCCAGTGGTGCCTCGTGCTCTCCCTTCTCATGTCCCCAAGGATAACTCAACCCCTTTCCCACTATCTGCTGGCCCTGAACCCATTATGTCTTTCTCAAGGACCTCCAGGCTGCTTCTTTATGGGTGGATTTTTTTTTTTTTTTTGGCGGTACGCGGGCCTCTCACTGTTGTGGCCTCTCCCGTTGCGGAGCACAGGCTCCGTACGCGCAGGCTCAGCGGCCATGGCTCACGGGCGCAGCCGCTCCGCGGCATGTGGGATCTTCCCGGACCGGGGCACGAACCCGCGTCCCCTGCATCGGCAGGCGGACTCTCAACCACTGCGCCACCAGGGAAGCCCTATGGGTGGAGTTTAACACTCAAGGAACAATTTTAGGTTTCTAATCTCCAGGGAGAGAGAGAGACCAGACGTAGTTTCCGCATCTTTACTTCTGAGATATTTAGAGATGTATTCTGTACCAGTAATAAAAATACAGACCATCATGCCTTACACATCCAGAGTGACTTGTACATCCCAAAGTGCCTTCTGTCCCACCATCTCTTTTGATTTCCCCAGTAGCCCTGTGGCCAGGCTGGGAAGGTATTAATCCACATTCCTGCGTTTCTCACTGCCTGCAGTGTTTTTACCAGGCAGCTTCATCAGGGACTCACAGTGAACATTTCTGAAACATGCTGTCTGGCCCCCACCTACCTCTCTTATTCCTGTGTTTTGCTTTTGTTCATTGCAGCGTCATGTTCCTGTTGGTCCAGACTTGAAATCTTGACATCCTTGTTGGGTTTCACTCTCTTCCTTGACTGCATATCCAATCAGCCCCTAAGTCCCTCTGCTTCTATCTTTGGTATCTTCAGCCTCTGATTTCAGCTGCCTTCTCTCACTGCCATCTGCCTTCTCCCTTCTCTCCTGAACAATTGTAGTTGCCTCCCAAGTGATCATCCCAGCCCAGTCCTTGTAGCTGGATTAACCACCCTAAGTGTAGCTCTCACTGGTCACTCCCCGCTCACAGCCCTCCAGCACTCCCTACTGCCTTATGAATTTATTCCAAACTCCTGAGTGGCATTTCAAGATCTCTTACTATGCATGACTCCAATCTACCTCTCCAGTTTCACTTCCTGTTCTGTGTCTTACATGGCAGCCAGGCTGGATCCTAGACATTCCTGAAGCATGTCCCAGGCTTCTGCATCTCTGGGCCTTTAATGTCACTGATGTGATTAGAAGACTCCCTCTTATTTCCCCCACTTTTTGGCCTGTTGGAGCCCTACCTGTTCATAAGTTTGCTCAAATGTCCTTTCCTCCACAAGGCCTTCTTAGTCTGTCACTTACAAGTGGGTTCTTCTATGCTTTCCCTAGTCCTTTCAAATTATCTTGAAGCTTTATCAAATTTGCCTTTTATTGTGGTTACTTATGTAGAAGTCTAACCTTGCACACTAAACTACAAGCTCTTTGAGGGCAAGGAAGGCAAGCCCCTTGTGGTTTTCATCTCTGCAGGCACCAGGAGAGCCTGGCAGGGTCCTTAAACGTTGTACCAGCTCCAAAAACATTGGCTGAATTGAGCGGATTCCCCATCCAGCGTGCAGACAGTCTGAGAATCAAAGAAATTAAGTAGCTTGCACCAGGTCAGAAACTATGCTCACAGCCCCCGACTCCCAGTGCAGTCTTTCTTTCCTTGATCACAAGACTAGCTGAAGAGCCAGAAGTCCCATTGGCCGTTCAACAAATACTCATCAGCCGCTGACTTTGTGTCTGGCCTTGGGTGCTGGTGATACACTGGTGAAAAGACAGTGGCAGACCCTGCCCTCATGGGAGGCTTAAACCGATGGTGGAAGGCAGAACTAAGTTCATGATAATTACATTCTAGGGGGACAAAGAGTGCTGGGATGGAATAGAGAAGGGGTGTCTGCCTAGACTTGAGGGGCTGTGGATAGTCGGGAAGACCTTTCCTGAGACATCGCTGTTTAAAACAGTTATCTAGTTGAAGGAGACCTAGAAAAGAATGGCTTTCATCATGGAGGAGGGAATATTTAAAGGCCCTGGGGCAGGAAGTAGAGAGGATGAAAAGAAGGCCAGGGTGGCTGAAGCATAGAGAGGGAGAGAGACAACTGGCAAGAAACAAGGCTGGTCAGGGCAGGGTGTCTGAGGGGCCATTTAAAGGCCACGTCCAGCAGGGGCTGTGGTGGGAAGTGGGGTATGGAGAAATGAGTGGGCACGAGTGGATGGGGAGATCACCAGAGACATCAAGCGAGAAAGGATGGAGGCCTCGGGTAGGGAGGTCACAGTGCAGCAGAGGAAAGCAGACTGACAACCACCCCAAACAACCCTCTCCACGATTACGTACTGTGAGCCCACACTTGGAAGGGAGCAGGAGGGTTTAATGCCTTTTCCAGCTACTGGTTTGGGCAGGCTCGGTGGAGAAGACAGGTAGAGCCCCAGGTGACACCTGGAGGTCTGGCTTAACCCCCAGGCCCTCCACACACTTCTGCGTGGTCTGGGCAGCACCTGGAGCCTCTTTGGTTTTTATCTTCTGAAATTATAGTGAAATTGGTAAAGTTTCCGTGTTGATTCCATTAAAATCCTTTAGATTCTCTAATAGAATAGGACTCCAGACGTCCTCCAAAGAATGACTATCACTTACACTCTCCTGGTGAGGGGGTCCATGTATGAAAGAAAATGTTGAAAAACAAACAAAAATACAAAACTCCCCCAAACAAAAACACCAACAACAATGCAGTTTACAGCTCTAGGAACTTATTGCAGACTGGCCTTTGCAAGGTGGGCAAACCCTTGCTGTTCGGGGAAAAAAAAGTTTAGCCAACACTCATTGGATTAAGAGTGTAGAAAAGCAAATGTGTTCAAATCTTAAACACATCATAATTTTAAGCATCCACAAGTATTTAAAAAGTGTTAGCTGCTATGAGCACATATATCCATTCACTAGTTAAACATCATAACCTGTTTCTTTTCTAAATACTTGGGCAGGAGAACAGAGGACGGTTAACATGTTAAACACACTGACATGTTTACTATGTGTTGCAAGAAGGTGTTTAACTTTTTGTGCTCCAAAGCTAAACACTTTGGAATTAGAGGGTTGGGTAATTCCACCTCCAGTTAGTATGACTATCACCTAGTGGTCCCTGGCTTTGGGCAGGGACACCTTTGGAACTGCAGATAATCCAGTGATAACCTGGATTTCCTAAAGAGTAGGACCGGGCTACTTACTGCAGGATCTTGGGTGCAGATGAAATGTATGTTTCTGAAAGCAAGTCATAAAGGGAATTAGTCCTGAATCCATGAATTGCTGAACCCAGACCATGCTCTGGGTTAGCATGACCAGACTCTTCTCCCAGGTGTTCATTCTATCCTGCTCTTAAGAGCTTTCCAGGAGGCCCCAGAAGTTGACCAGCTTGGGCCTTGGTCTGTTTGCCACACTGGCTCAGACTCTTACAGAGATTAAGTAGAAGCTAGACTGGAAAGAAAGAGAGGGAAGAAGGAGAAAGGAAGAAAGGTGAATATTTGTTTCCAGTGGCTGCTTAATCAACTATCACACACTTGGTGCTTAAAACAACATAAATGTATTATCTTACAGCTCTGGAGGTAAGATGTCCTACATGGGTCTCTTTGGGCTAAAATCAGATATCAGTAGGGCTGTGTTCCTTCTGGAGGCTCTAGGGGAGAATCCATTTCCTTGCCTAGTCCAGCTTCTAGAGGCTGCCACATTCCATGGCTTGTGGCCCCCGCTTCATCTTCAAAGCCAGCAGTGGGCAGTGGAGTCCTTCCCACACTGCATCACTCCATCTTGACCTCTCTGCCTCCCCCTTTTACTTTAAGGACCTTTGTGATGACATTGCACTCACCTGAAAAATCCAGGATACCCTCCTTAGCTGATTAGCATCCTTAATTCCCCTGCGCCTTGTAACATGACATTCACAGGTTTTGGAGATTAGGACATAGACATGTTTAGGGAGGCGTTAATTCTGCTTACTGCAGGGTATTACAGCAAGAAAGGCGAGGGGGGGGGGTGCGGGGAATGGGAGAAATAGAATTACATGAAATTATACTAAATTGAAACCCTACTTATCCTGGGATTAGAAACCATCCCAGACAAACACCAGATAGTGGTCTGGGAGTATGGGCCAAAGGACACAGTCTGGCCCTAAATGACTGTGTAAGTCATTTCAGATGGTCTGGGTCACTGGCCTCTTAAAATCCATTGTATCAGTTAGGGTATGGGCTAAGCTGCTATAACAAAAGGACCCCCAAAATACAATGGCTTAAACAAAAGAAGCTGTTTCTTTTTCATGGTAGTAATGGAGGTAGGCTGCCATGGTGGCTCTGCTGTCTCCAAGCTTCTGGTTTCTATTTCTAGGTCCAAGGACATTGCTTCAATTTTCCTCAGCTCATAGCCTGGAGAACAGGAAGAAGGGACTGGAGAAGGTCATGTACATTCCTTTTAAGGGCATGATCTAGAATAGAATTTCTCAACCTTGACTCTGTTGACATTTTGGGCCAGAAAATCATTTATTGTGGGGACCGTTTTGTGCATTGTAGGATGTCTAGCAGCATCCCTGGCCCCTACCCACTAGATACCAGCAGCATCCACCAGTAGTGACAACCAGAAATGTCTGGGGAGTGGGCAGAAAGTCACTCCTGGTTGGGAATCACTGATCTAGCGAAAGCACCTATTACTTCTGGTGTTATCCTATTGCATAGAAGTTAGTTGTATGGTCATGACAAGCTGGGTAGCCATGTACCCATCTAAAACTTGGAAGTTCTCTATAAATGAAGAGAGAATGGGGACAACTTGTAGTCTTTGCATCTGTTTCATCTGCAAAGACTACTATCTGGACCGCCAAATTACTGAAGTCCCACCTCATATCCGAGGTACCGGCCCAAAATGCACAATGGGGCTGGCTGTGGAGGTAAGGGACTAAGGGTGGTCACCAGGGGGAGGACTTTCTGGGGTCCTTGGCCAGAGCTCTGGATGGTCATCTGGTACCCCTGGGCAGAGCTTCCTGAAGGTGCTGGGCCATCTTTGGAGCCTGGCGTCCCAGAGCTGGGGTTGGGGAAACAAGGACATTTCTGAGAGCCAGGGGTTTGCCATTCTTATACCATGAATCACGAGATGTGGCTTGACTGGTGAGGGTTCTGGCCTGGGTGCTCTCAGTTGCACCTTTTTGTTCTGTCCTTCGAGGGGAGGGGTGGGGAGGACTAAGGTGACTTTGGGGACTCATTGGGTTGGATCCATGTAAGGTAGTGGGTTAGAAGATAGAACTGGGTCCTAATTCTGTTTCTGGCATTTATTAGCTATATGACTCCTTAGCATCTTAGTTTTCCGCCTTCATAAAATTAGTACAGTATCATCTCCTGCACTGAAGGAGGTTGCTCGGAGGATTAAAATTAGATCACATGTGAAAAAGCTGTAGTGCCGTCCTTGGGGCTTTGTGTGCACTGGGTAGATGCTACTCGTTTACTCCTTTATTCCTCAAATGTTTACTGAGTACCTACTATTGTAAGGCTCTGTCTGGATTCTGAGAACATGAACATAGCAGTGAGCAAAGTAGATCAGGTTCTTGTTTTCTCAGTAGTTATACTGTGGTAGTTACTACTGTTGTTATTATTATTGTCGTCATGATTCTGGAAAGAGGCCTAGACATTGATTGTCTGCCAGCGGGTGGGTGAGGCTGAGCCAGCAAACTTTCAGTCTGAGTACGTAAGAATGAGCCTGTCTGTTGAGGTGGGTGTGCAGAGGTCTAGTCTGCACGTCTGATGGGGCCGGTTGGGTGGGGAGGAATGGAGGGCGGAACAGCCAAGGACTTGGTCATATAAGCCAGGATCAGAGATTCAGAAATCCCTGAAAATAAATTCAGAGGACATGAATTGAGATAGAGCTGCTATCTTGGGACTAACCAATATGGCAGGGATAGGGAAAGGCAGCTGCATGGTAGAGGTACGTTGGCCCAGTTGGAGGAGCTGAGAGACTTGGCTGAGGTCAGAGGTGACTGCTGAACTCATTCCTGGTACGGCCAGGCTTGCTGATGTCCCAGAGAGGACTGTGTCTTGGGGTGAATGGGGTGCCCCACAGGCAGCCTAAGAGCGAGTTTAGTACAAATATGGCAACCCCTCACCTCCTTGTTCTACTGCCAACCCCTGTGCTGTATCACACCTCTTGGCAAGACAATCATGAGGGCGAGTTCGGAAGGCAGGTCACCTCTATTAAATCCTCAGGGAGTCACTGAGTTAATGATGGCTCCAGGGCAGTGAGTCTTAGCCTTTTTCCATCCACAGCTCACTCTTGGCAAAGTGAAAGACCTCACATGTTCCCATTTACTAAAATGGAAACCCTTCTTTCTAGAATACAACTTAAATTCTTGGTCCGTCATTACAATCACTCCCTTGCCCCTCTCATTTTATTGTACTGTAAACCACAATCAAGGTTAAATCCAACTCCCCATTTACTCCATGCTGGTTTAGGGGGAAAAAATACAACCATGCTGACTTGTGTCACTTGAAATTTATGCCCACAATTTCCGAGGTGGCCTTCAGCTGCTGCCAGGTCATCCTCCTCTACTCTCCTAGTCCACTCACTCTGCCGTTATCCTGGATGATGACTTTACACTGTCACTTCTTTCTCCAGGTGCCTAACGCCCTCTTCCCATATGACCTTGTTTCCCTCTTTACGACAAAGGTGAAGTCACCAGAAGAGAACTTCCACGGACTCCACCACATCTCCCTGCCTGCCTCCGTCTTCCCTCATATCCTCCGTTTCCTTGGCTGTAACTTGATGAACTCTCCACGCCCCTCTCTAGAGCCAGCCTTTCCACCTGGGCATCAGATCCCGTCCCTGCTCACCTACTCAAGGATATTGCTCTGGCCATATTGCCCACTTCTCTCCTCCATCTTCAATTGTTCATGTTCTCCTGAATCATTTCATCAGCATGCAGGCATGTGATTATCTCTCCCACTTTATAAAATCCTCCTTTTGAACCCACTTCTGCAACTTTTGATTTGCTCCCCATTCACAGCAGAACTTCTCCAGAAAATTGTCTGTACTCACTGTCTCCAATTAGTTGTTTCTTGAAAACAACTTTTTTGAGATATCATGGACATATAAAAATTATATATATTTAAGGAGTACATCTTGATGTTTTGATATATTCGATAGGCTATTTGGATATATTTGATGTTTTGATATATTTTGATATATTGTGAAAACATCACCACAATCAAGCTCAATAATTTATCCATCACCTCCACATAGTTACCATTGTGTGTATGTGTGTGTGTGTTGAGAAGATTTAACTTTAAGATTTAACTTTAAGATCTTTTTTTAAAATTTATTTATTTTATTATTTTATTTTTGGCAGTGTTGGGTTTTAATTGCTGCACGCGGGCTTTCTTTAGTTGCGGCGAGCGGGGGCTACTCTTCTTTGCAATGCACAGGCTTCTCACTGCGGTGGCCTCTCCCATTGCAGAGCATGGGCTCTAGGTGCGCAGGCTTCAGTAGTTGTAGCGCATGGGCTCAGTAGTTGTGGCTTGCGGGCTCTAGAACACAGGCTCAGTAGCTGTGGTGCACGGGCTTAGTTGCTCCACGGCATGTGGGATCTTCCCAGACCAGGGCTCGAACCCGTGTCCACTGCATTGGCAGGCAGACTTTCAACCACTGCGCCACCAGGGAAGTCCCTAAGATCTAACTTTAAAATCTATCCTCTTAGTAGCTTTCAAGTATACAATATGGTACTGTTAACTATCATCACCATGCTATACACAACTCATTCATGTTGCATAACTGAAATTTTGTACCCTTTGACCAATATCTCATTTCCCCCTCCCATCCTCCTAGCTCCTGGCAACCACCATTCTACTTTCCGCTTATATGAGTTTGACCCTTTTACATTCCACATACAAATGAGATCATGTAGTATTTGTCTTTCTGTTTTGTTTCACTTGGCATAATGTCCTCCATGTTGTCACAAATGGGAGGATTTCCTTCATTTTGTAAGGCTGAATAATATACCATTGTGATATATATGTCACATTTTCTTTATCCATTTGTCCTTTGGTGGACATTTAGGGTGTTTCCATATCTTGACTATTGTGAATGATGCTGTAATAAACATGTGAGATGTCTCTTTGAGATACTGATTTCATTTCCTTTGGATATACACCCAGAAGTGGGGTTGCTGGATCACCTGGTAGTTCTATTTTTAATTTTTTGAGGAACTTTAATACTATTTTCCATAGTGGCTGTACCAATTTACATTCCCACCAACAGTGCACAAAGTTTCCCTTTTTCTACATCCTCGCCAACATGTGTTATATTTGTCTTTTTGATAATAGCTGTTCTAACAGGTATAAGGTGATATGTCATTGTGGTTTTGAATTACACTTCCCTGATGATTAATGATGTTTAGTATCTTTCCGTGTACCTGTTGGTCATTTGTATATCTTCTTTTGAAAAATGTCTATTCAGGTCCTTTGCCCATTTTAAAATCACCTTTTAAAAAAATTGAGTTGTAGGAGTTCCTTATATATTTTAGATATTAACACCTTATCAGATATGTAGTTTGCAGTTTTTTTCTCCCATTCCATAGGTTTCCTTTTCATTCTGTACAGAAGCTTAGTTTGGTATAGTTCCACTTGTCTGTTTTTGCCTTTGTTGCCTGTGATTTTGGTGTCATAACCAAAAAATTATTGCCAAGAGCAATGTCAAGAAGCCTTCCCCTAGGTTTTCTTCTAGTAGTTTTACAGTTTCAGGTCTTACATGTAAGTCTTTAATCCATTTTGAGTTAATTTTTGTATATGGTATGAGATAAGGATCCAATTTCATTCTTCTGCCTGTGGATATTCAGTTATAGAAGAGACTGTCTTGTCCCCATTGTGTGTTCATGGCATGCTTGTTGAAGGTCAGTTGACCATAAATGTGTGGACTCCTCCCATTCTTTCTTAAACACACTCCAATCAGCCTTTGCCCCCAGTACTCAACAGGCTACTCTTGATAACCTTCTTATTGCCGAGTTCAGTGGTCAGGTGTGTCTTTACCACTTAGTTGATCAGCTGCATTTAACACAAGTTGATCACTTTTCCTCCTTGTTACATATTCTTCCCTTGACTTCCAGAACAGTACCTTCTCTTTGTTTTCCTCCTGTCTTGCAAGTTGCTCCCTCTTGGTCTCTTTTGCTGGTTCCTCCTCATCTCCTTGATCTTTTAATGTTGATATACCTCAGAGCTCAGTCCTTGGTACTCTTCTCTCCTTTTTCTACAATTAATATTTTTGGTGATCTCATGGCTTTGCACATCATATATCACTGTTGATGTCCAAATTTCAGTTTATACCTCCAGCCTTCAGATATCTATTTGGATGTCTACTTGGATGATATCTTAAGTTCAGCATGCTCTCCTGGTCTGCCCTATGCCCACCCCTGCCTCATAAACCTGCTCTACCCACAGCCATCTCCATCTCACTTGATGCCAACTCCATCCTTCAATTGCTTAGTCTTGCCGCACTTATGGCTACCACCCTGGTTGGAAACTATCATTTCTCACCTGGATTACTATAATAGCCTCCTAATTGCTCCCACCTTTCCTTGCAATCTGTTCTCAAAACAGCAACTAGAGGGAGTCTTCCAAAATTTAAATCAAATCATGTCATCAGATCATGTCATTCCTTTTCTCAAAACCTTTCAATGGTTCCCCATTTCTCTGTTGTCCTACAGAATCTGCCAACCGTCTCAACTCTACCTCTCTCAACTCTCTCCTACTATCCTTCTTATTTACTCCACTCCAGCCTACTGACCCCATGGCGGTTCCTCAGACACACCTAGGATGCTCCGTTTTACAGACTATCTGTTCACTCTCCTGGAATGCTCCTCCCCCAAATAGCCACATGACTCACTCCTTCACGTCCCTCAAATTTTTGCTCAGATGTCACCATCTCAGTGAGACCCACTCTGACTCCTGTTTATAGTACAACTGCCTCTACTCAAATCCCAGCCCTCCTCATCCTGTTCTACTTAGTTTGTTTCCATAGTAGTTATCACTTTCTGACATACTATGAAATTACTTGATTTTAAGTGTTTATTGTTTATAGATCTCCTCCTGGTAGAATATAAATTCCAGGAAGGTAGAGCTTTTTTTTGTATTTTTGTTCACTGATGAATCTCAATGGCCTAAAACAATGGCTGGCATGTAGTTAGTGCACAATAAATATTTGTTGGATAAATGCACATAAAAACTGTTTCTGTTATGGGAAGATTTCCATGAAGGACGTCTGCCATCCATCTATCTGTCCATCTGTCTGTCTGTACACCTATCCAGCTGCCCATCCAGGTTAGTCATTCAACAAGTGTGTTTTAGGTGCCCGGTCCTTTTTTGTCCTATGCTTTGGCCTGTAGGAAAACGGTGTCTACCTTAAAGAACTTCTAATGAAGTTAGGGGAAAAAGCTCAGACATGGGAATCATTAAATACAACCTAGCCATTGTTATCTAAGCCAGAATTTAAAACATAGGCGTTGTCACTCTAGAGGGCTGGTGACAGGGGTAGTAGCACAATATTTATGGCCTGGCACTCCAATGGATTTGAGCGTCTAAAGATCAAAGGGTCTTTGAGGACCCCAAACACTGCTTATCCTGGGGGTGCTGAGAATCTGCTGGGAGGGGGAGGGGAAACAGCCTTTGACAGGCCTGAGATGGGGAGCCCCGAGGCTGAGAGAGGGGCTGTGGCCCTGCCTATTTCCTCTGTATTTTACCCCCCGCCGCCCCCAGGGGCTTTCTTCCAGGAGCTAGGGGAGCTAGCCCCTGTGGCATGGTGACAACCAGCTGCCCTGTCCAGGGAGCTGCCCCTCCCTGAAAGGCAGCATCCTCATACTTGTTGCAGGAGCTGGAATCCCCAGCAGCAGCCCTGAGAAACCAGAGCTGAGAGGCCAGACCCTGGCTGTCCTCAGCCTGGGATCCTTCGCCTCACCCCTGACTGCACCAAACTCAGAAAGGAAAACAGTCCTAATCCTATAGCCCCAAACCAAACAGCTTGCAGCTGGCCCGCTCACCAAAACAAATAAGCCAGGTTCCCCGGGTCAGCAGAACGGGAATGAGTGACACCCAGACCCTCTTGCTCCTCTCCTTTGTTCTGTGGCCCTGGGAAGGCTTGTGGGAGGGGAGGTGGTGAAACACATAAACACATCTGGAGGTGTTGCTGCAGCTCAGAGAAGGATGCACTGAACGAGGGCTCAGGGAAGGAGGCAGCATGGAAAATTCACACACACACACACACACACACACACACACACACACACACGCACCCCCCCACACACACCCCACACACACACCACACACCCCACACCCCACACACACACACCACACACACCCCACACACACCACACACACACACACACCCCACACACCACACCCACACACCCACTCACACACACACACACACACCCCCACACACACACCCCCCACACACACACGCACCCCACACACACACCCCACACACACCACACACACACACCACATACACACACACACACACACGCACCCCCCCACACACACCCCACACACACACCACACACCCCACACCCCACACACACACACACCACACACACCACACACACACACCACACACACCACACACACACACACCCCACACACCACACACACACACACTCACACACACACACACACACCCCCACACACCCCCCCACACACACACACGCACCCCACACACACACCCCACACACACCACACACACACACCACATACACACACACACACACACGCACCCCCCCCACACACACCCCACACACACACCACACACACACACCACACACACACCACACACACACACCACACACACACACCCCCCACACCCCCCACCCCCACACCCCCACACACCACACACACACGCCACACACACCACCACCACCCCCACACACGCACCCACACACATACACACCCCACACACACCACACCCCCCACACACACATCCCACACACATACACACACTCACACACACACACACACCCCACACACACCCCACACACCCACTCACACACACACACATACACCCCACACACACACCCACACCCCCCCCACACACACACCACACACACACACCACACACACACCACACAGACACACCCCCCACACACACACACACACCCACTCACACACACACACACCACACACACACTGCCCGGCAACAGCAGGCACAGCCCTGTGCACGCACTCGGGAAAGCTGGCTCCTGGTGGAGGGGATGGTGGGGCAGGGAGTAGCTCTTGACTTGTCCGCCCAGAGCTCTGGGTGTGCCTCTCAGCACCATGTAGTTATTCACACGGGGCAAGAACTTAATGCTCAGACCATGCACTAGAGGTAGAATCACTCAGACGATATTCACTTTGCACACAAGGCTGCTTCCATTGCCCCAGCTTTTAAATTCCCCCTATTTCAGAAACTTGTCATTCGGGCTTCTAAACAAGTCCTAGCTTCCTTACGAGACGCTTCTGTCAAATTTCATAATTTTTGATACAAATGATTCATATTAATTGTAGAAAGTACGGAGAAATTAAAAGGAGAAAATTCCAATCACCCATAATCTCCCCTCCCCTAGAGATACCACATTTGGGCTCCCACACACAGACTTGTCCGTACCCACGTGTGCACACACAAGCATGTAGTTAAGTAATGTCCTGGGCTCCTAATCAGCGTGGGTTCTCCCTGGCCCCTTCCCTCCCTATTCTAAGCCCATGCATTCCTAGCCTGGGGAGCCTCTGGTAGAGGAAGCAGCAGAAGTTGCCCCTCTTTCCGTCTCTCAGGAAAGCCCAAGCTCCCTCCGGCCCCGTATTATGGCAGGTGTGTGCGGGGGGTTGGGAGAAGGGACAAGACAGCACCTGGCCCTGATCAGGGATGCAGACTGGTGGGCCCCAAGTTGCAGGGAACCCAAGCTGTCCTGGCAGCACCTGAAGAGGGGACAGGACACTTGAGGGAAATGACTGCCCCAGGGGATGGGTTAAAGGCACCTGAGCTCCCAGCCTTGCTAAAGGAGCACCTCCACACATCCCCAACTCATGAACAGCCATCTACCTGCAAGAGACCCGTGGGCTTGACCGTGGCCAAGGGATGGGGGGCTAGAGGCCAGCCTCTGTTTTCTGGGCACCGCGTTAGCATGTTGGATTCTCGTGTGATGCTGGGTAGGGGAAGAAAACTCAGCGATGCCAAGAGTGAATTGCCTGCCAGCCCAGCAGGGTAAAACCTGAAGTCAGATTTGAGTTGATTTAAATAACGACATGTGATACTTCTTGCATATCTGAGCTTGTGGAGTATGATTCATACATGTTGCACGTATATGCTTTTAACAGAAACGGGGCCATTCTGTTCTGTTACCTGGTTATTCCACTCAGCACTGGATCACACAGGTCTTCCATGTGTGTTCCTGTGCACTCGCCGTTATTTGTAACAGTCACATCACATCCCATCATCTGAATGTATCACAGTTTACTCAACCAGTCCACCTAAATACTTCCTAACCCAGTCTCTCTCCAAAACCCGTCTCTCCAAAAGGCTGGAAGAGGGGAGAGTCTTCATCTTGCTGCTGCCCTCAGGAGCACTGGGATGTCTCCTCAGATCTTCATTTTTGGGGGCTTGGTGCCTAAGAATGGCTGGAAGCGGTCGTGAGAACATTGCACCCAGTGGCAACAGTAATTAACGCTTACACAGCACTCTGGACCTGCCCCGTCCTAAGCACTTTATGAATATTATCTCACTTAATTTTCATAACAACCCTATGGGGAGATTGAAGCTCAAAGAGAGAGAGAGAAACTTGTGCAAGGTCACACAGTAAGTGATTGTGCTGGGATTTGAACCCGGCAGTCTGGCACAAGCATCGTGCTTTTAAACCACCAAAGTAGTCAACGTCACTGGAGAGTTTTAGCTGGTTATTGGGAACAGGCAGCAGGGTTTTTTGACCTTTCCCCCTAAGTTTTGGCACATTACATTTTGAGCCTCGCATTTTTTTTTAAACCAAGAAATTCTTTTCTAGTTTTCCTCTAAAGAGTTCAAAAGCCCATACCCTCTGGGCCAGTCATTCCTGGGCAGGACCCTGCTGACTGATGGATAGGCCATGAGTCAGTAGTTTAAGCTGTCTCTGGGTGGTGTGGCTTGACACTCTTCCACCCAGCCTCTTCAGGATCGGAATGACAAGGGCTTTCTGCTGCTAGCAAAGGGTCACCCTGCCAACCTTCTTCATCCTGTCCCAGCATGTTTCTGCATGGAAGCTGGCCGCCTTCCTGGGTCGAATCCAGTGGTTAGAACTAGAGGGCCCACAGGGCTGTCATGTACTGTTCAGCTGTGTATGGTGACCTCTGGTACACACCAGAATCACTGAGCTGCTTTTGCAGAATACAGATGCCTTGGGTCAGACCTATAAAAGGAACCTCTGGGGGCGGGGCCTGGGCTTGCACCTTTTGGAAACAGCCCCCAGTGAATCTGATGCCCAGCCCTGGCCAAGGACTACGGGGACTCTGGCTGGTTTCAGTCTTTCAGTCTCTGCCTCTAACACTGGCTGTATGACGGGTCTCTCACCTGTCTCTCAGATGGTTGATGTGAAGTTTGAGGCTGTGCAGGTGGTAACTCACTGGAGTGTGTTGTCTGTAACCTGGAGTGATTTCGAGTTGAGCTCTTCCTGCTGGGAGCCAGAGCATGGAGTTGATTAATGTCAAGGGTCCTACGATGGTGAAGAATCCCAGAAATGCTGTTGCTTGTTGCTGATACCATAAGTAGATGCAGAGAAGCCACCGCTTATCTGCTGCTCAGTGAAACCACCCAAATGGGAACAGTTTGTAAACTTGCAGTTGAATCATCAAAAGCTCTGGCCACTGTCAAGCTTAAGAGAACATTGTTTTATGTTTTCGTTTGTTTTCCCTTCTCTTTTCCATTTTCCTGAAAGAAGGATCAGAAAAAAAACAAAAAGCAAAACAACAACAAACAAAAATGCATTTTCTTGATTGAAAAGGGAGTTGAGCCACTCTGTTTATAATGTCCTATTTCAGCCCTGCGTGACCTGCCAAATCTTACCTGTGTAATAGGTGCCCCCGGCCCTGCGGGGCTGTTCAGCAGCTCTGAGTTTCAGCCTCTCCTTCCCCGTAGCTAACCTCCTTCCCCACTGCTATTATCTGAACCCACGAGAGTAGACGGGTGAGCACCACTCAAACCCACCGTGGGCAGAAACCCCTACAGGTGCTGTGGGGAGGCTGAAAGAACGAACTAGTCCACGGGGGATTCAACCCAAACTGAAGAAGACACATCTGTGGTTCTCATTAACCGTAGGAATGCAGTGTGGCCCACAAAGCCCCAAACCCTTTAATTTAGGGTAAAAAAAAGCAGAAAAATGCCCAGGTTATTGGACCATATGTGCCGTGTCTAAGAAAAGAACAAAACCCCATTAGAACTCACGTAATCTCGTGTATTGTCCTTCAGAGCGGACCCTTGGACCACCTTATGCTTATGCCCAGAAGGCCATCACTCACTGCTCTGACAGGGCACTTTCCCTGCGGGGTTCCAGGTGCTCAGCCCTGGAGTCAGGGGAAGAGGGCCTCCCCTGCTCCATGTACCCCTACCTGCCGCGGGCTCATAGCACAGTGCAGGCCTGTTCTCTTGGTTAATTCTGGTGGGGGAGTTGGGGCCAGGCAGCCTTTATGTATTTCCTGCTTGCTAGGCTCTCACACTCATCCCCAGGGGCCCTGCAGAAGCTCATCTGAGGGGCCCTTGGCAGCCACTCCACTTCGGCCCCACCCCAGGCTTTCCCCGTCAACCTTCTGACCCTCAGCAGAAACGGCTTCTCCATCACCTAATCCACCTGTCTTCATCTGGCCCTGCTTTTCCTCACTTTGTTTCCCAAGAAGAGAATAGGTGACACGGTTCTATTCTGCTGCACTGGCATTTTCTCCTGAGGACTTGCTCCAACAAGGAGAATGATGTAGACCTCCCTGGAGACAGAGCAAGAGTCTACCATGATCATAAAAATGAGCTGAGTTCATGGGGAATGTGGTGGGTGGAGGCTCATGGGAGCCTAATGTTTGGGATGCAGGATGGAGTCATGTTACAAAGGAAGATTTAGGCAGATGTGATGGAGGCAGCAGATTGGAAGGCGTTACATCCTCCAAGGTCTGCTAAACCTCTATCTCAGTGAGGAACTCCTAAATCTCATCATTGGTCATGGGGGTGCCTTGTCATGGTCGAAGACATTTTAGAAGATAAAAGTGAAAAACTGGGAACCAATAAAAAGGACAGTTAACCTTGAACTACACAAGTTTGAACTGTGCGGTTCCACCTACATGCAGATTCTTTTCAGTAAATGCTACAGTACGACACGATCTGTGGCTGGTTGAGTCTGTGGATGCAGAACTGTGGGTCCAGAGGGTTAACTTATAAGTTATACACGGATTTTTGACTGTGCTGGGGTTGGCACCCCTAACCCCTGTCATTTAAGGGTCAACTGTATATAAAAAGAAGAAGAAGAGGCAGAGGAGCAGGAGGAAGAGGAGGAAAAGGAGGAAGAAGGAGGGAAAGAAAAAAGGAAGGAGAAGAAAAAAAAAAGGCTAGAAGAGTTTGGTGGGTTATTGAAAGGCTGAGCACTGCTGTCACTGGCATCAGGTTGCCTGCCTTCCCCATTCTCACTGTCTGCCTTTCACCTCAGCTCCATTCTGTCTCGGGGACAGTTAAGAATGCGGGACATGTCACGGATTACTTGTGACAGACAGCTGTGGGGAGCCTGTGCCGGGTGTGGCAGGGTGGGGAGCTTCGCCAGCGGGTGTGGGCTGGCCTCCAGTTCTGTTGGAGGCTCTCTGCAGAGGTTCAGCACTGAGTGGTCTCCCTGCCGCTTGAGTAGTCAGATCGCATGCTTCTCAAATGAGGGTCCGGCTGCCCCAAGCCAGGAGGCGGTGTGCCAGCTGACCACAGAGTAGGCAAGGCACGAACAAAGCATCGGGTGGTAACTGAACACCTACTTTGTGCTGAGAACTGTGCCGGGGGCACAGCAATGACAAAGCGGATGCCTCCGGCATCCTGGAGCAGTGGTTCTCAAAGTGTGGTCCCCAGACCCGCAACATCGGCCCCACCTGGGAACCAGGGAGAAATGGAAGTTTAAACAAAAACTCCGAGGGCGTGGCCCAGTGTTTTGTGCTTCAGCAAGATCTCCACACTAACATTTGGGAAGTCCTGTCTAGATGCCATCGCCGGCATGGAGTGGGTGCTCAGTGGAAAGGAGTTGGCAACGGTGCGAACAAATAGCAATAAGTAGTGCTCCGTGGTCCCAGCTCCCTTTCCCCACCGGCTCCAGGCCCATAAGGCCCAAGATTGCACATAAAAGGTAACTGTCAGTGGAGAACCCAGAGCTCACCCAGGGAGAATAACGATGATAATACTAATACAGTTGACCCTTGAACTTGAGGGTTAGGCGCACTGGCCCTCCACACAGAGGAAAATCCACGTATAACTTATAGTAGGCCCTCCGTATTCATATCCTCAGCTCTGCCTCCTCAGATTCAACCAAGCCTAGATGGTGCAGTACTGTACTGTTTACAATTGAAAAAAATCTACGTATAAGTGGGCCGGTACTGTTCAAACCCATGTCGTTCAAGCGTCAGTTGTAACACCAACCACAACAGCTGACATTCAGTGAGTAATTGCTGTGTGTCAGCCACTGCTCCAGGTGCATCACATGAAATTTAATCGTCATAGCCCTGAAGGAAGCACTGCTACTATCTTCACCATTTTACTGATGAGGAAACAGGCTTAGAAAGTGGACAGATCTTGGAGGCCATGCAGCAAATGAGTGGGGTAGACAGGGTTGTGTTGAATTGGGGTGAAGTAAGAATCATCTGGGTGGGCTTAGCATCATGGCAGCAGGAGGGCCATCCTGGGGTGAGTGCAGGTGGCATTTGAGATAGAAAAGCCAAAAGCCTTGGGAGCCTTTCCTGCCTCCCCCTGGATTTCCCAGAAGACCCCTGGCCCAGAGCTTCCCACCATTAAAGCCCCTTCCTGCTATGAATTGGTGCCTGTGGACTCTCCACCTATGTTTATCTGGGAGCTTAGGGGAGAGCTCCAAACCAAACCATGACACCCTGGTTCAATGAGGGGCCTTAGAACATGGGGGTGTCATTTCCCCTGACTCTTAGCTTGGTCCACATGGCCATGAGAGCCTAGGAACTGGAGTTCTCTCTGAGGAGTGGGGGGGAAAGGCGAGGACATTTAGGCGGGTCTGCCCTAGGTCCCAGAGCCTCCGCATTCCCCATCGGCTCCTGGCAGGCAGAGGGAGCCGCACCCCCTCAGTCTGACTAGCCTACAATGAGGGGGGCAGGGGGTGGGCTGAATTCCCTGTCCGGCCTCAGCTGTGGAGCGCCTGGAGCGAAGGCCCATCCCTGAAGCCTCCACTGCTTGGAATCTGCCTTCAGGCATAGCGCTGAAGCCGCAGCCCTCCCCCCTTGCACCTCATCCCTTCCCCATGCCTCTGAGTTCTCCAATTGCGTGAGACCCCAGAGGCTGGAGAGCCCTGGGTGCGGGCGGGGCGAGAGGAGTGGAGGGGGAGAAGGACAGACATGCTGAGCACCCCGAGTTAAGCTCTGTGGACTTCACAGCTTCTCTCGGGCTGACTGCTCCTTGAGGGTCTCTGTAGGGATGACAGAGTGGGGTGTATCCATCATATGAAGTTGCTTGCCAGTGTCAGAGCAGAGTACTTTTGGAAGGAAGGGAGGAAGCGTTTGAAAGTAAAGAACAGTAGAGGCAGTAGGTACCCCCTTGTTCGCTGAGGTATCTCCAGGGTGTAGCTAATAAGAGCCCAGTGAAAGATTTGCCTGCGTGAGCAGCGTGCGCCCTGCAGCGAAACCAGGAGATCCCCCGCTATGCAAAAGCACTGTGGAGCGGAGGGGCTACAGCTGCTTCCTGCCCAGGAGGAAGAGGGTCCGCCTGAGCCTGGGAGACTCGGAGGCTGGCAGGGGTTCCCACAGATGAATGCCAGGAGGCCATGCTTCCCAGGCAGGGGCCCCAGCCGGGAAAACGCAGGTAAGAACGGACATCGGGAATGAGTGACCCACCCTGAGGCTCCCTGGCCCTCCGAGCCCGGGGCCAGGGGCACCTGCACATGTTCTGGGTCTGCGGCAAACTCCCCCAGGGTCATTAACTGCAGCAGGGAAACACCTGCCCTGGCTCGTGCTGGGATTTTTCTGTCGCCTTCGTGGCTTCGCGCTTGTCTCATTTATGATCATAGAAAAGATTCTTGGCGGCTGTGGTCAGATCCTAACAGTGCCTTTAACGTCCCTCATGTATCCTGAACGTGTCAGTAATTCCATCCTGCCCAGTTATGCATTTCTCTCACCTGCAGTAAAGGTTGAGGAAAATGTAACTTCAATAGAAATGCCTGTGAGGACAGTGAAGAACATAAGCCGTTGCTCTTCGAATGCCTGAGGTGGGTGTGTGCACACATCCAGGAGCACACGCACTCAGCATGGGCTGAAGTCGTTGCCTAAGAGAAATGCGGAGCTTGAGGGGGACGTCAGGCCGCGGGACGGTGAGATGGTGCGTGCGCAGCTGGCCCGGCCGGGGCTCTCAGGGTTCCCTTGAAGGCGCGGGTCATAGGTGGTGTGTTTACTTTCTGGCCTCTCTTGCGGTCAGTCAGTGTGGTTCTTTGGCTCCGACTATTGAAATGATTTGCAGAGGCCCTGCTGCCGCGTCCCTGTCACCTGCCTGCAGGGGCCAGGAATAGAGCCTCCAGCTCAGGCTTACCTGGATGCCGGGGCGCACGCTGCTGCAACTCAGGGGCTCTGGACGAGCAGCTGGGCCTCAGGCTGTCTCTTCTGAGGCTCCTCTCAGCCCCTGGAGCTTCAGTCTCTGCCCTGCCCCGCCTCACTCAGGGCCCAGTTCATCTGGAGTTGAAGCTTGCTCTGGGCTCCCTACCGAGCCCTCCCTGGGATCCTAGTGGCGCTCCCAGAAAGGTCCCCGTGCCTGCTCTGCCTGCCAGTCCTCTGTGATGCTGGCTCCGTGGCTGCCTGGGTCCCTTCACGGGCTCAGCAGCTTTCCAGGTCATGCTGGGTGCCGACCTCCAGACCTCCAGCTGCCCTCATTCTAGATCTCCCATCACCCATATTATTGCCTGCCCTGCTCTGTTGACTCGGCCTGTTCCCTGGGAAGGGTAGCATGGGGGTGCAGTGTGGTCCCTCTCATGGCCAGGAGAGGCCTGTTTGTGGATCTCCTATACTGAGGTCACTAACAAATCCATTTAGAGACTGATGCATTATAATCAGCGGGTCTTTGTTGAGTACTTATCGTGTGGCTGGCCCTGTGGAGGGTGCTGGAAACAAGATAGGCTTTCCTGCTCTCAGAGCATTGCGTGCAGTCCAGTGATTCTCCACTTTTCTACATGGCAGTGATGTCCACAGGGGATACACGTACCCACTGGTTATGTGCAGGTCTCTGGGCCTAAGAGCCTCGCTTTAGCCCCAAGAAGAACGAAGCACAGAGCCTTGGTGAGAAATTCTGAAGCATCACAGCACCTGCAGAGCAAGCCAAGTTCTGGTGATCAGAACGTTTCCATATGTCATGCAGCTTTTCAGGGTGGGTACACTCATAATTTCCCAATCTCGGCTGCCCCAGAGCTGTTCAGAAATTTGTTCAGAGTCTTGCCGAGTTTCGAATGTGGATGGCCCTTTTGAATCGAGGCTGTGAGCTCAAACCTGCCTTTGCCACTACAGCCTACCTACTGTGTACACAGCACAACCGGGGATATTCCCACAGAGCCAGTGGGGTCTCCAGAGAGGAGAGAGGTGCTCTCCTGAGTGCTGCCAGGGGCATAGAGGGTGCAAATTACCACGCTTGGTGCCTGGGCTTGGGAGATGCTTGGCCTTTTTCTCCCTTTCCTCCCCTTGCTCCTGGCTCCCTTCTCTCCTGAGTGCAGGGCCCTCTCATACACCAGGGCTTTAAGAGACCCTGGCAGTAGTGAAGGAGGATGGCCCCTGAGAACGCCAAGGTCAGCTCTGGGGGATCCCAAACATCACAGCAGCTTTAGGGGTTGGCCTTCCTGGAGAGCCTGAAGACCCATCCCCCTCACAGCACAGAGGGGAGGTGAGTGGATGGTGAATAAGCTGTCACGCATGCCTCTGTTGGGGTCCCTGGCGGCTCCACCATCTCTGGGACAGCCAGAGCAACCCCCCAAATGCCAGCAAAGTCTGGAGCTGACCATAGCCTTCAAGTTTCCTAATGGGTTAGTACCCGTGCTGTGAAGTCTTCTAAGGGCCTGGGTAAAATTGAAAGTGAGTCAGGGATGAGCCCTCAAAACCCTCAAAACCACGTCAGGGTTCCACACCTGGGTACAGAGACCTCTGAGAAAAAGACAGCTCTAAGGCTCATCCCTGTGACATTTGGTGAACCTGGTTATTTCAGTCTAGAAGACATTACTGGGGCCAAGAGGGAGGGGTCCCGGAGATAGGTGGGGTGTAGCTTAGAGGAGCACTGTTCTCTCGGGCCCGTCGGGTCTAGGCCCTGTAGGATCTGAGATGCTGGGTAAGGGACCTGATGCTCCCTTAAAGAAGGTCGGAGAATCCTAGGCCTGATTTCAGGGCTGTGGCCGGCTTCACTGAGCATTCCCAGCAATGGTCTACTGGTGGCCCAGGGAGCACCTGTGGGCCAAAGCCTAGTCTCTCTCCTATTCCAAACACGTTCTTTGGTTGATGCCATGGGGCTGTCGCTCTGTGGGCAAGGCACCCATAGCCCCATGGAAATTCAAGAGAGTTAGGATAACAGGAGTGGCCTTGTGGTAAAGAAGGTCAAGAGGCCAGATACAACTGCAGAAGCAGGGCCCCTCCTCCCCTTCCAGCCATCCCTCACCCAGTGTCTCGCTGTTGACCAGCACTGAGGTCTCTGACTATAAGAGGAGACTTGGGAAGCCAGAGGGCAGGACCCAGGGACAGCCTCTAGGCCACAGGAGGTGGAGTCTTCTGAGATTATGCCCTGGTCTGCTGGCTTGGTGAACATGAGGGACCAAACTTTGGCATGTGTGGGCTCTTTCTAGGAGCTTTGTGTGTGTAAAGAGCATGGTGTCATGTTCGTTCTGAGGTCTCCTGTCCTCCCTGCCGGGAACTCACCACTGCTCAGAGGCCCGCCTGCCTTCCCTGCCCTGGCTGGGGCCACTCACAGCCATCCTTGTCCGTGCAAGAGCTGATACAGATTAGGGAGGTCTTAATCAGCACCTGTTTTTGCAGAAGTTCCTGGTTGGAGGCCTCTTTCTGGAGCCCCAGGTTAAATGACCTTACTGGGATTGGTTTCTGAGCAGACCAATTGATTCATTCGTGAAGAGAGTTCTTAGCAAGGAGAAACCCATTGACAGGCAGTGCATGGAGCCCCGGGTGTGTGTGTTGCGGGGAGGGGGCCTAACCCTTTGAAGTAATTTTTATTTGGCTTATTTTTATTTTTAATGGACATAGGTGAATGCTAGGGGTAGAGAGAAGGGATAAGAAATCCAGGCACCAAGCTTACAAAATACATCTCCTTTGAAGTCCTCCAGTGTGTGTCTGTTAACTCAAATTGACAGTTAATTCAATTCTGACACTACCTAGAAATAGAGTTAGATCCCACAGGTTAAGGGCTCAGTCCTACAGGACTGCCTCCAACCCCCCTCAGCACATAAACACTTCAGAGGTGATTGCGAGTCTAAGTTGTCACCTGTGCTTCTGATCAACTGGCTATAGTTTGGAGCCTATGACCTCCTCCTCGGTGTTGATTAATTTGCTAGGGAGGCTTACAGGATTAAGAGGAACGTTTTACTTATTGGATTGCTGGTTGATTATAAAAGGATATAACTCAGGAAGAGCCAGATGGAAGAGAATAATAGGGCAAGGTATGCGGGAAGGGGCACAGAGCTTCCATGCTGTCTCTGGGTGGACCACTCTCCCCGAATTTCCTCTGTATGGTCACCAGTCTGGAGCTATCCGAACCCATCCTTTTAGGTTTTTGTGGAGGCTGCTGTTACAGAGGTGAGAATGATTAAATCACTGACCATTGCTGATTGAACTCAATCTCCAGCTTTTCCCCTCCCCCATCCCAGGAGGTCAGGGGTGAAATGGAAAGTTCCACCCTCTAATCACATGATTGGTTTTTCTGGCAACCAGCACCCCCATCCTTAGTTTACCTAAGGGCTTTCCAAAAGCCACATCATTCATGGAAAAAAAGACACCTCCCTAGCTCTCACCTCTTAGGAAATTCCAAGGGTTTCCCAGCCTCTGTACCAGGAAAGGGGACAAGACCTAATATACAGGTATACCTTGTTTTATTGCACTTCGCTTTGTTGTGCTTCACAGATATTGCCCTTTTTACAAATCGAAGGTTTGTGTCAAACCTGCATTGAGCAAGTCTATCGGTGCCATTTTTCCAAAAGGATTTTGCTCACTTTGTGTCACTGTATCACAGTTTGTTAATTCTCACAATATTTCAGACTTTTTCATTATTATTAATTTGTCATGGTGGTCTATGATCAGTGATCTTTGATGTTACTATTGTAATTATTTTGGGGAGCCATGAACTGCACACATAAAGATGTTGAACTTAAGAAATGTTGTATTTTGACTGCTCCCCCACGTTTCTCCCTCTCCTTGGGCCTCCCTATTCCCTGAGACACAATGATACTGAAATTAGGCCAATTGATAACCTTACAATGGCATGTAAGTGTTCAAGTGAAAGGAAGAGTTTGTACATCTCTCACTTTAAATCAAAAGCTAGAAGTGATTCAGGTTAGTGAGAAAGGCATGTCAAAAGCCAAGATAGGCCAAAAGCCAGGCCTCTTGCACCAAACAGCAAAGTTCTGAATGAAAAGAGAAGTTCTTGAGAGAAATGAAAAGTGCTACTCCAGGACACACATAAATGATAAGAAAGCAAAACAGCCTTACTGCTGATACGGAGAAAGTTTTAGTCATTTGGATAGAAGATTAAACCAGCCACAACATCCCTTTAAGCCAAAGCTTAATCCAGCGTGAGGCATAACTCTCTTCAATTCTTTGAAGTCTGAGAGAGACGAGGAAGCTGCAGCAGAAAAGTTTGAAGCGAGCAGAGTTTGCTTTATGAGGCTTCAGGAAAGAGGCCATCTCCGTAACCTAAAAGTGCAAGGTGAAGCAGCAGGTGCTGATGGAGAAGCTGCAGCAAGTTATCTAGAAGATCTAGCTCAGATAATCACGAAGGTGGCTACACTAAACAAGAGATATTCAATGTGGACGAATCAGCCTTATACTGGAAGAAGATGTCATCTGGGACTTTCATAGCTAGAGAGGAGAAGTCAAGGCCTGGCTTCAAATCTTCGAAAGACAATCTAACTCTGCTGTAAAGAGCCAGTGCCACTGGTCACTTTAAGTTAAAACAATGCTCATTTACCATTCAAAAACTCCTGGAGCCCTTAAGAAGTATGCTAAATCTACTCTGCCTGTGCTTTATGGACGGAAGAGCAAAGCCTGGATGACAGCACATCTATTTACAACATGGTTTACTGAATATTTTAAGCCCACCTTTGGGACCTACTCTCAGAAAAAAAGATTCCTTTCAAAATACGACTGCTCATTGACAATGCACCCGGTCACCCAAGAGCTCTGATGGAGATGTACAATGAGATTCACGTCGTTTTCATGCCTGCTAATACAGCGTCCATTCTGCAGCCCATGGATTAAGGAGTAATTTTGACTTTCAAGTCTTATTATTTAGGAAAAACATTTCATAAGGCTATGGATAGTAATTATTCTTAGGAATCTGGGCAAAGTAAATTGAAAACCTTCTGAAAGCATTCACCATTTTTGATGCCATAAAGAACATTTGTGATTCATGGGAAGAGGTCAAAATATCAACATTAACAGGAGTTTGGAAGAAGTTAATTCCAACCCTCATGGATGACTTTGAGGGGTTTAAGACTTTAGTGATGGAAGTAACTGCAGATGTGGTGGAAATAGCAAAATTAGAAGTGGGGCCTGAAGATGTAACTGAATTGCTGCAGTCTCATGGTAAGACTTTAATGATGAATTGCTTCTTATGGATGAGCAAAGAAAACGGTTTCTGGAGATGGCATCTACTCCTGGTGAAGACGCTATGAAGATTGTTGAAATGACAAAGATTTAGGTTATGTTGTAAACTTAGTTGATAAACTTAGTTGAAAGAAGTTCTACTGTGGATAAAATGCTGTCAAACAGTATTGCCTGCCACAGAGACATCATGCAGGAAAGGAAGAGTCAACTGATGCGACAAACCTCGTTGCTGTCTTATTTAAGAAGTTGCTACAGCCACCCAGCCTTCAGCAACCACACCCAGATCAGTCAACACTGAGGCAAAACCTCCACCAACAAAAAGGTTACAACCCACTGAGGGCTTAGGTGATGGTTAGCATTTTTTGGCAGTCAAGTATTTTTTTAACTAAAGCATGTACATGTTTTTAGACATAATGCTATTGCACACTTAGACTACAGTATAGTGTAAATATAGCTTTTATATGCACTAGGAAATCAAAACATTTGACTCACTTTATTGTGATATTCAACTTATTGTGGTGGTCTGGAACTGATCCCACAATATCTCTGAGGTATGTCTATGTGTTTCCTATTATATATCACAAGACTCTTATAGGTATATCCCCCCAAGCAACCAACCAGCAAGTCTTTATCGAACAATTACCATGGGCTAAGCTCTGTGCTAGAGCTTTAAGAGAAGATAGTTTCAGGCTTCAAAGAAGTTTACAGTTCACTGGGAGTGTGGGTAGAGGGAAGACCAAAAGGGAGTGCAGGATTCATTCATGAAACAAAAAGAAAACACAAGACATAATTGTCACACAGTATAGAATAGGCTGTTGATGGGAATCAGGAGGAAGAGCAGTGTGGAAGGAGACGATAGAGACTTTATGAAGGAAGTGATTTCTCCTTGGCTTTAGAAAAAGAAAAGAATTAATTAGCCAACAAGAATGTATTGAGTATCTAGCATAAAAACAGTATGGCTAAAGCTTAAGTAAAGTCCTAAGGCAGAAGTCTTATAGCTAGCTAAAGACACAAGACGTGTATATGAAACAAGAAATACAAGACTCTGTGTATGTGTGTGTGTACGTGCGCACGCACACACACGTATCTGCATTGTGCACTTTGTACATTCATTTACCCATTTTTCAGCCCCACATTCACGTCCTTGTTGAGGGACTACCCTGTGCCAGGTGCTTTGTCCTGTGGCTGATAAGGCAGCAGTTGGGCAAAATCAGCAATAAAAAGAAAAGGGAATCAGACAAGAGGCATGTGTGGTGGGCAGGTATGGGTCGAGGATGCCTTTGACTTGCATTCTGAACTGCATGTGTTTGAATCGGTTGGTGGAATGGGAGATATAAATAGTTACTGGGTTGGACAAGTTAAAGGACCAAATATGGAGAAAATGGATAAAGAAATTAAGATCCATAAGACTAAGGTTTTGAGGGAGATGCCGCTCCCCACACTCTGGGTCCTACTTGCGTGGCTTGTTCACAAGTCTGTTCCCTTCCCAGGTTAGACCCCCTCTAAAGGTTGGTCATGTCCGATAGAAATATAACATGAGCCACACGTGTATCTTAACACTTTCTAGTAGCCACATTAATGAGTAAAAAGAAACGAGTGAAGTTAATTTTAATAGTATATTTTATTTAATCCATTATATCTAAAATATTATCTTTTTGTTGTATATTCAATATTAATGAGCTATCTTACATTCTTTGTTTTTCTGCACTAAATCATTGAAATCCAGTGTGGATTTTACACTCACAGCAGGTCTTCATTTAGACTGGCCACAATCCAAGTGCTCGATAGCCACACGCGGCTTAGTGGACTGGGCACGGCTATGCATCTCCTTACAACACCTTCCTCCCCTTATGTCACACACACACACACACACACACACACACACACACACACACCTGTGCATTGGTGCCCAAGATATAGATGTTAAACGGATTGGTGTTTATCTAGCAGTCTGGAAAGTCATAATATCAGGGAGGCAAGTAGGTAGGTTGAATGTGATTAAGGAGACGTTTGTAGGTACATGACAGGCATGGAGATAGGGCGAAATTAGAGAGGCTAGCCCTGTGTTTTAAAGACCTCCAAAGAAAGTGTCTATGAATTTAGGTAGCAATAATATTTAAAATCCTTTTAACATGCCCTTTCCCTTTTGACGTCATCTCTGCACTAGGCCTACCAATCAATGAATCTATGAGTCTACTGAGCGCCTTCTAGATGTTGTGAGAGATAAAAGAAGCACCTTGGGAGATAAGACACAAACCTTGAGAAAACAGCTGCAGGGGCAAGGCCATTCATGCAAAGTGCCCCATAAGTGGTACTTGGCAATAACTAAGTTGCCTTTAAGACAAGGGAGGTTGGGGAAAACCTTGGAGCTATGCAATTCTCAGCTGCTGAACTGTATGGAAGCAAGATCAGAGGTGGAGGACCCAGAAACACTTGGTGATACCTGGGCTCTGTCACTTAATTGCTATGTGAAGCCAGTCAGGGCACTAATCTCCCCGAGTCTTCCCTGATCTGGAGAATGGCTGTGTGACATTTGCCCTGCCTGCTTTCTGGGGTGTTTGTGAGTATGCAATGAGATTGGCCATGAAGCATCCCCGAGAGGTGAGGAGGTACTATCAATATTGCTGATTCAGAAGCTTAGCTCACGGTCACCTTGGAGAGTGCCAGAAAGGAACAGCCAGCCCAGTGTCACATGTCCTCAAAGACTAAAGTTGTCTTGAATCTCTGCTCTCTCTGCCTGGAGGGTTTATCCGTCCCTTCTCGGCCTATGATGTCCTTCTCACCCTCTAAGACTTTGGTCAGACCCCCTGCTCCAGGAAGCCTACCTGAACCTGAGGCTCCTTAATTTCTGGGCCCCCAAAGTACGGTACCCATGTCTTTCTGCCTCATAGTCCAACTAACCATTTGTATGAATCTCCTCTGTTGGACCAGGAATGACTAAGAGGTGATAGCTTTCTTTTAGTCACCTCTGAATTCCAGGACATGCAGCAGGTACCCATTTGTGGATTTGAGCTGACTTGTAATGACCTGTTTGTCCCCGGAGGCTCTTTGGGCAGAAGAGCTTCTAGGCTCTCGTGGCCTAGACAGGCTCAGCCCTTCTGAGATCTTTTACTCTCTGCTGAATAAAGATTTGGAGGCTGTTTCTGATTTGGAAATTGCAGTTAGAGTGTATTTGGTGCCGTTTTCCAAAGTCAACATTCCCAAGCAGAACTGGGGTGGAGAGGAAACAGTGCCCCTGGACCTTGGAAGAAAGGATCAGTGTGGTTCCATTATTTAATTAGGCTGAAGAATGCTCATGGGCGTGTCCTGAACATGAGGTGGTGGAGGCACCAGGGAAGGGGATGCTACGTGTTATTGCACCATCTTCTGGACCTGGAGAGGGAGCCTGGGGTAGGAGGGAGAGCATGGGGTGAAAGGGTGCTGGCCTCAAAGATGCCACTAATTGTGTGTGTTTAGTCATTCAGGGCCTCAGTTTTTTCATCTGCCAGCTGTGGATATGTTGTTATTTCCCAGAATTATCATGTGACTTGATTTTAGGCAATCTTTATTAAAAAAAGGTTTGAAAAGCTCTAAAAACTGCACTGTGGTCTCATGGAAAATACACTGGGTCGTTCATGGGCTGTGTGGTCTTGATTAAGTCTCAACCCTCTCTGGACCTCAGATTCTTCATTTGAAAAAAATAAGGTGTTGTATTGGACAGCCCTGAAGGTTGCTTAGAGTTCCAAGTATTTATGTTTGCTCTTCTGATCAGCAGAGGCCCAGGAGACACATTAGTTTACATTTCAAGACACATTGGTTGGCCAGCATTTGTGTACTAATAAGCTACTGCCATTTTATTTAGTTCAGTGTATAAAAATATTACCATTTCATCATGCGTTTAGTATAAAACATAGTAACGAGATATGTTGGCATTCTTGTTTTGTATTAAAGCGCACACACTCCCTAGTGTGTGTTATATACTTGCAGCCTGTGTAAATTTTCATCGGTCACATTTCAAGTGCTCAGTAGGCACACGTACCTAGTGGCTACCATATTGGACAGTACAGACCTAGACTGTAAGCTGCTTAAAGGTAGGGATTGCATTTTGTGGTATCAATATTTAGTACTTGGAAATTGCTTTAGAGTTTATGAGCCCTTTCTGATATGTCACCTCCTTTGATCCTTACTGTTGTCTGGTGAAGTTGATACAGTTATTAATGCCAGTTTTTAGATGAGAAAACTGAGGCTTTGGAGAGATCAAGCGGTTGCTCAAGGCCATGGAGTAAGTAGTAGTAGAGCTGGGATCTGAACCAAGATATTCTGGTTTCGAATGTAGAGGGAGTTCTAACTGAGCAGCTACCTTCATGTATTTGTCCATTCACTTGTCAGTTCATGTGTTGATTATTCTGGGTGGAGGCTGTGTGCCTGCTGCTGACATTAACTAGGCATTATCCTCCTCCATTTTTTAAAAAAATTTTTTAAATTTAATTTTATTTATTTTCTTATACAGCAGGTTCTTATTAGTCATCAATTTTATACACATCAGTGTATACATGTCTCCCAATCGCCCAATTCATCACACCACCATCCCCACCCCCCTGCGGCTTTCCCCCCTTGATGTCCATACGTTTGTTCTCTACATCTGTGTCTCAACTTCTGTCCTGCAGACTGGTTCATCTGTACCATTTTTCTAGGTTCCACATACATGTGTTAATATATGATATTTGTTTTTCTCTTTCTGACTTACTTCACTCTGTATGACAGTCTCTAGATCCATCCACGTCTCAACAAATGACCCAATTTTGTTCCTTTTTATGGCCGAGTAATATTCCATTGTATATATATACCACATCTTCTTTATCCATTCGTCTGTTGATGGGCATTTAGGTTGCTTCCATGACCTGGCTATTGTAAACAGTGCTGCAATGAATATTGGGGTCAGTGTTTCTTTTTGAATTATGTTTTTCTCAGGGTATATGCCCAGTATATGTGGGATTGCTGGGTCATATGGTAATTCTATTTTTAGTTTTTTAAGGAACCTCCATACTGTTCTCCATAGTGGCTGTATCAATTTACATTCCCACCAACAGTGCAAGGGGGTTCCCTTTTCTCCACACCCTCTCCAGTATTTGTTGTTTGTAGATTTTCTGATGATGCCCATTCTAACTGGTGTGAGGTGATACTTCATTGTAGTTTTGATTTGCATTTCTCTAATAATTAGTGATGTTGAGCAGCTTTTCATGTGCTTCTTGGCCATCTGTATGTCTTCTTTGGAGAAATGTCTATTTAGGTCTTCTGCCCATTTTTGGATTGGGTTGTTTTTTTATTATTGAGCTGCATGAGCTGTTTATATATTTTGGAGATTAATCCTTTGTCCAGTTGATGCGTTTACAAATATTTTCTCCCATTCTGAGGGTTGTCTTTTCGTCTTGTTTATGGCTTCCTTTGCTGTGCAAAAGCTTTGAAGTTTTATTAGGTCCCATTTGTTTATTTTTGTTTTTATTTCCATTACTCTAGGAGGTGGATCCAAAAAGATCTTGCTGTGATTTATGTCAAAGAGTGTTCTTCCTATGTTTTCCTCTAAGAGTTTTATAGTGTCCGGTCTTACATTTAGGTCTTGAATCCATTTGGAGTTTATTTTTGTGTATGGTGTTAGGGAGTGTTCTAATTCCATTCTTTTACATGTAGCTGTCCAGTTTTCCCAGCACCACTTATTGAAGAGACTGTCTTTTCTCCATTGTATATCCTTGCCTCCTTTGTCATAGATTAGTTGACCATAGGTGTGTGGGTTTATCTCTGGGCTTTCTATCTTGTTCCATTGATCTATGTTTCTGTTTTTGTGCCATTACCATATTGTCTTGATTACTGTAGCTTTGTAGTATAGTCTGAAGTGAGGGAGTCTGATTCCTGTGATCCTCCTGCATTTTAAAATGAGACAGAAATGGAGGTGGTTTCTCTCTCTCTCTCTCTTTTTTCTTTTTTTTTTCTTTTTTTCTTCTCAGTTTGAGAGAAAGTTGAGGTTGCTGGAGGATGACTCTAGCATTATTGACAGCATCTTTATCTTTTTATCTGTAAGCCTGCTTCAACATATCCAGTGAACCAGAGCTGGGTACATTCCTGCATTTCGGACTGTGTTTCCCCTCCTCCGTTATCTTCTGATTCTTTGAGTCCCCTGCCCAGCTCCTCTTTCCTCTTCGATCTGTATCCCCTAGCCAAGCCTGGAGATAGTTATCACACACACCCTCCATTAGACCTGAGTTTAGCCAAACTAAACACAGTTCTGTCTCTCATATGGTGATCTTGGCTCCTTGTTTTTAAGAAGGGACACCCTCATTTACTTTCCTGACACGGATTCTCATTCTGGGTGCCTCAGGCCCTCCTGCTGCAAGGAAAGATTGGCCTGTGCTGGTCTGGAGGGAGACTTGATATCCCAGCCAAGCTCTTGGCCAAATGCTACTCATCACAAGTGTCAGGTGATAGTTGTAGAGAATGAGTGAGGCGGTCCCAGCCTTGAAGGCAGGTCAAGAAGACACGGGAGGCAGAGCCAGAGCCCGTTACCAAATGTTGGTGGTCACTTGGTAATGCTAAATGGAGACAGTCTGGGAGCTGAGGAAAGAGCGAGGTGCAGAGTTTGAGTCCCCTGAGCTGAAGGAGACATTACCACAGTCAGGGCCCTAGGTGGGAGCTGAGGCTCAGGAAGGGGGGCCCTTCTGCCAAGAACAAGGACCCATGTTCTTTGTACCCCCCACTCTTAGTGTGTTGGTATATAAGAAATCAGAGTCCTTGGGATGAAGGACTCTTGGAGGTCAACTGTTGTGATCCCCTAACTGAAGCCAACATTTCCCACACAGTGGGTTCAGTCAGTGCTCCTTAGGGCTGTCTCAGGGGTAGGGTTGCCCCATGCAGTATTTGGAACATAATTATACTAAAAATTATTCATTGTTTATCTAAAATTCAAGTTTAACTGGGTATCCTATATTTTTATTTGCTAAATTTGGCAACCTTATTCAGGGGACCTGCCAGCAGAGAAATGGAGGGTTCAAGGGGCAGGGATTTCTACCACCCATCCACCATTTTAAAAAGACCAACTCTGCTTTTATCTAGTTAAAACAGACAGACAAAACAACTCCTCCCCTCTCTGTGTTCTGTGACAAAGGAAGAATCCTAGGTGTTACAGGAAGAGATTTGGGCATGGTGCTATTCATGGCCAGGGTTATTAACTCTCCCCAGATAAGTCAAAGTTGCATTAAAGGAGAAGTATAAATCTCTCTTGAAGACCAGCCAAAGTGTTTTGTTGTTGTTGCTATTGTTTTAGGGAATTGATCCTCATGATGGTGAGTTATTGTTGAGAAGACAGTTGCATCCAGGAAAGGACGTCTCCACTGTCCATCCTGCCCCCACGTTGTGGGAAAACCTTAAGACCAGAGTGCACCCTCCCTCACTCCATAGAGCAGCAGATACTGGGCTGGGAAGAGGCTCCGGGACAGTCAGAGGATGCTGCTGAAGTCTGTGATGTTTGCAAGATATGGGGAGGGACTTTAGGGGTTAGAAACTGATACATGAATGGGGAAGGGTGGGGCTGGCAGGGAAAGGACGGAGATGGTTAGGGTTGCCACCCTCTGGGGAGGAAAGGGTTAAAGGAATTGAGGGGAGAAGAGGAGAGTCAGGGAAGGAGGAAGCATCCTCATCACCCTTTCTGAAGGCCCAGGCAGTGAAGTGTGGTCCCTTGTGTGATGCAGAGAAGAAAGTGTGAAACACGAGGCTCAGAATTGTATTGCCCACCCCATCCTTCACTGCACTGCCTGGCTTTGTATAGCTTTGGATCAGTCGACTGATTTCATCAGAAAAGAACAGCTTTGGACCTTCAGAAAAGTCAGTGGGGATTCAGCCAGGAGAAAGCAGGTAAGGAGGGGTTCAGAGTAGGTTGAGGGCAACTACTTTCCTATGGTCTTGACGGGCATGGAGGGCCCTCTCTCTGGACTACCAGGTCATGTGGAGTATCTGCTTGTAGAAACAGCAGGGTACAGCCTTCCAACCCCCCAGCCCCCTTCCCAAGAAGCAGCCAAAAATGGGCCCCTAAGGAACCAAAAAGGAAGGGGTCCGTCCTGTAGGCTTTGGGTTTTAAATCCGGGGCTTCCACGTGAAATTTCAATTTGAAGAAAGGATTCTGTGACTAAAACGGTCTGAAAAAACATTGCTCCACACAGCATTCCCAGGGAGTCGTCTTCTACCTTTGGGAAAAGGACCATCTGAAGAATAAAAGTGTGTAGCAGCTCGCTCAGACGTGACGCGATCAAGCTGTGGCTCCTTCAGCTGTTGGGGACCTTGGGCTGCTGTGCTCCAACCGATATGTTTACATAGGCAGGATCTTGATAACTAGCTGCTGGTGTACTGTGCGTACATCATGGGTGCCTGAGTCATTCTTGCTGATTACTTAATGAGTGACCATTCTTAAAATTTTCATTCTTGGCCGTGGAACACATCGATTGCCACAACCTTGGAAAGGCATTTTTCCTTCTGTCGTCAGCGCTGCACTCAGGAGGCAGCTCTGTGGAGAGCCTCTTCCAGTCCAAGACAGAAGACAGGATTTTCAGGTTGCCGAGGAGCTGGATTGATTTTAGAGAGCCTTGAATGCCATGTGGAGTTTGGGCTTGAAGCTGAGATTTTAAACAATTCCGTGTTACTGATGGCCCCATACTAGATTTAACTTGCCATGCAAAAAACAACAACAACAACAACAAAATCCCACACTTCCCTGTCCTGTGACCTTTCTCACTCAGAGCTCCAGCAACTTGCAAAACCTATCTTGGGCTGGAAGAGGCTCTGGCTTTGCCCATGCCCCTGGGAATCCAGATGTTTTCACTGCAGGGAAGGAGGTCATTTAAAAAAAAAAAATTCAATAGTTTGTAATGAGATGCAATTTTCTCTTGAAAGCAATTAGTGTCTGCTAATTTCTCTGCACACAATTGCTTTCAAGAATAAATTCCAGGTTCCATACAGTATCCCATAAATCATATCAAAAGATGTCTTCTACGCACTTTATTTTTAAACAGGTTCAGACTTTAGATTTTAAGCTGTGAAGGGTCCCAAACTCAACCCCCTTCCTCACCATAGATGTGAGAGTTTACATATGAAATTCCAGATTGATTAGAATCCAGTTTATGTTGTTACTGAACTAGTTGGTGCAGCTACCAGCAGATTCTCCACTTCTGTTTCCAGGTGAGAGACCAGTGAAACAGCACTGGTGCTTCTAGGTAGTATGTGGGATTCTAAATGGAGGATGAGACATAGTTAAAATGAACTAAATAGGAACAGCCAAAGAAGGCCCACCAGCTCTGGCCCATCTACATGATGAGGAGAGGGGAATGGAGGGGAGAGGAATAGGGGGAGAGAGAAGAGGAGGAGAGGAGAGATTATTCTAGGGTGTGGAGCACATTGATGCTGGGAAGGTAGGAGGTGGTGGAGGGCTCATTCCAAAGTAGGGAAGGCAGGGACCTGACAAGGAGCCCCAGAAGTGCTAAAATATAACAGTGGCTATTTCAAAATTCTACTTAAAACCAATTCTGCATCAGGAAGGAGGGCTGCCCTGCCCCTAGGACCCAGAACTAGTATGTGATCCTTCAGCTGCGCTGTGAGGTACACAGGTTAGCCCAGGAACAGACTGACAAGTATGTGATCCTTCCACTGCGCTGTGAGGTACACAGGTTAGCCCAGGAACAGACTGACAAGTATGTGATCCTTCCTCTGCGCTGTGAGGTACACAGGTTAGCCCAAGAACAGACTGACAAGCACAGCAGGATTTTGCTGGGGAGATTTCTTCTCAGTTAACTGCCTTTGGGGGCACAGAGGATTCATAACTGGGGCTCCCTGATCCTGGTGTGTCCATATTTAAGCAAGCCCTCCTTGGAACATGGTGTTGGGATAGGAAGGTAGTTTCCTCAGGGCATAAATTCAAACATCCAAAATGACTCCCCTTAGTATAACTATTGAACAAGGGGATTCCCAGATGCACTGGATGGTTTATCTTCCAGATGTTTGTACACCCATGTTCATAACAGCATTTTTCACAGTAGCTAAGATATGAGAGCAACCCAAGTGTCCCCTGATGGATGGATGGATAAGCATACAATCGAATATTATTCAGCCTTAAAAAGGAAGGAAATTCTAACATATGCTACAACATGGATGAGCCTTGAGGATGTTATACTAAGTGAAATAAGCCAGTCACACAGAGACAAGTACTGTATGATTCCACTTCCATGAGGTGCCGAGAGTCATCAGATTCATAGAGAATGTAGAATGGTGCTTGTCAGGGGCTGGGAGAGAGGGAATGGGGGAAATGCTGTTTAATGGGTGCAGAGTTTCCGTTTTATAAGATGAAAAGAGCTGTGGAGATGGATGGTGGTGATGGTGCACAAGATTATGAAGGTATTTACCACCACTGACTTGTACACTTAAAAACAGTTACAATAGTAAATTTTATGTTGTGTATATTTTATCATAACAAAAATCACACACAAAAAGGTTTGTCTTCAAACCACTCACACATGACCAGAGGTGAGGGTTTCTGAGCCAGAGGAGTAGAGAACTTGCAGGGGCTACCTCAGTCTTTTGATGATTCTTTAGGCGGAAGGATGGAGCAATTCTTAAATAAGAAGCAATGGAAAAATTAGACTCTATTTATGAAAATGCCATCTAGAGAAAAGTGTTCAGGTCTGTGCTGTGCCTTTTGTAAGATGTGAAGCCCACCTAGGCAGAAAGTCTCCAGAGCACTGGAGGCTTTCCAGCTTCCCTCCGACGGGAATGGTGGCAATGGCTGTGGGGGGAGTTAGCACCTCTCAGGACAGCTTGCTCTCAGGAGTCGCACTCCACATGCCAGCATGCTGTAGGGGAACCATGGTAATTCAGCGCACTGAATATAAGCCTGGGGTTCAAACCCCTCTCTGCCATTTAACCAGTTAAGGAACCTTGGAGAATTGACTTGAGCTTTCTGGGCCTCAGACTCCTTATCTGTAACAAAGGATGTATCAGGAGCTCTTACTGAACAACAAACTACCCGAAAACAGGGTGGCTTATGATAAGAAGCATTTAGTATTTCCTGTGAGTCTCCAGGCTGGCTGGGTGTTCTTCAGGTCTGGGCTGCCTCAGCTGTGGCTGGATGGGCTAGGATGGCCTCGCTCCTATGTTTGTGGTCCCAGCTGGGGTCATGCCCCATGTGGTCTCTCATCCTCCAGGAGGCTAGCTTGTGCTTGTTCACATAGCAGTGAAATGGTTCAAAGCAGCAAGAGAAGGCAAGTCTGATACACAGGCACTTTTCAAGCCCCTGCTTGCATTGTGTTTGCTAATGCAAACACACTGGCCCAAGCAAGATTCAGAGGATGGAGAAACAGACTCCACCTCAAAATATTGTGGCTTTTTGGGGTTTTTTTTGCAAACTGCCACAAAGGTTAATAACAAATCCTACCTCAGTGGGTTACTGTGAGGCTCATATGAGATAATGCATAGAAACAAAGCTCTTGGCATGGTCCTGGCACATAGTAGGCCTTCCAGGAATGTGAGTTTCCTTTCCTCCTCCATCTCCTTGATTAAGAACACATCTTTATGAAAGACACGATGGATCTGTTGACTCTAATTCCATTCTCTTTCAGAGCACGTGGAAATTGAAGCCATGTGGAACTTAACAAGAGATCAAATAGTGCCTTAAATGTCCCAGGGCAGCAGCCCTGTCCCCAGAGCCTGGGGCGGCCCCTGTGATGGGGCCTGCCCTGCCTGGTGCTCTGGGCCCCTCTTCTCCCAGCCTGCTGCAGGTCGGTCTTTTTTTCATTACAGATTGCTCATAAGTACACACATCCCCAGATGCCCGCATAAAAGCTGGTACTAAAGTTGTATAATGGTGGCGTGAGCCTCGTTACGATTAGGGCAGCAGTAAGCTGTTGCCCAGAGCTCGGCGCTCTGGTAGGAAAAGCCCTGGGAACCTGCACACACTCCCCAGTACAATCTGACCTCCCCCCTCCCCACACCAGGAAGTCTGGAGAGAGGAAGATACTGGACTATGCAATCTGATGGTGAGTTGGTTATCAAGGGAATGAGAATTAGTGGGGGACAGAGATCTCTGGGGAGAGAAACCCTGGGAGATAGAAAAGAAGCACTTGAGATGTTCAAAGGACTCTGCTGACGAGTTTTTTTCTGAGGCACCGTGGTACTTGGCACCTGTCAGGGGATACTATGGCCTGCATTTGGATGACGCTTCACAGGGGACTTGGCTTCTTGCTCTTGCTGGGTCCTACCAACAACCTAGTGAGCTTGGCAGGAACATTAGCCCCATTTCACAGATGTGGACACTTAGGTTTCACAACCCAGGCTTCTCATTCATTTCCCAGGAATGCTCTTCCCTCTGCATCTGGTGACCCCTCCTGCTTCTTGATCTTGAACCAGCTGTATTCACTGATGGCGATAGTGCTGATGAAACATTAATTAACGGCCTCTGTAATATGCGCGTGTTAACAAGTATGTGTGTGCTGTGTGTATATATTGGATGATAAATCATCCTTGGCCTCTTGCTGTAGTAACATCCAGAGTTCTTACGATGGCTGATGTAAATCTCATGATTAATACTGGGCTTAATGGAAAGGGAAAGCTACAAAAATCCAAGCCTGGAGGGTAAAAGGATTTGCAAGCTAGGAAATGGGCCACTGCTCCTTAGAACACTGGCCAGAACCAGAACGGAAGAGAAGGCAGGGCTTTGGAAGGCCATGATAATAATAATGATGTAGAACGTTTATTAAAACTTTTCTGTGTGCTGAAGATTTACATTGATCGCATGATTACCAACCCCCCATTATGCATTGCCCCATGGTTAGTGCTCCCCCATGTCTGCTTCTCTTCTCCTAGGTACAAGCTTGATTATGCTTCCCCATACCCTTGCTGGAGACAGGGCCATGTGACTAGTTGTTTGTTTGTTTGTTTGTTTGTTTGTTTTTTGCTGTACGCGGGCCTCTCACTGTTGTGGCCTCTCCCGTTGTGGAGCACAGGCTACGGACACGCAGGCTCAGCGGCCATGGCTCACGGGCCCAGCCGCTCCGTGGCATGTGGGATATTCCCGGACCAGGGCACGAACCCATGTCCCCTGCATCGGCAGGCGGACTCTCAACCACTGCGCCACCAGGAAAGCCCATGTGACTAGTTTTGACCAGTGATTGGTGAGGGGAAGTGACGTGCATCACTTCTGGGTTGAAGCATTTAAAAGTCTCTGCGAGGCCCTCCAGAGTCCCATTCTAATCGTGGAAGCGTGTGGTAGACAGCAGTGGCACATGGTTGAAATAGCCTGGATTGTTGAGCTTCCACATAGGGGGGCAAGTGCCTTGGGAGGTCTCTGGAGCCATCACCAACTTTGCTTGCATAAAAAATAAGCCTTTGCTGTTTTAATCCATTGAAATTTTGGGGTTGTTTGCTACTGCAAAACAAGCTAGCATATCCTGCCTAGTGGACACCCTCATTTTACAGATGAGGAAACTTGGGCTCTGAGTAGGCAGGAACTCGCCCAGGACACACCAGTCAAAAGTGAGAACATCACAGTTTGAACCTGATACGGCTCCAGAGCCCAAGCTCTAAACCGCCATGATGATATAATTCCATACGCAGAAGTCATGGCCGATGGAAAGTCATGGAAGGACTTTGCAAGCTGGATGCCCTGATGACAGCAGAGTCTGTGGGAGCCTGACCTGGCTTATGGAGGGTGAGCTGGAGTAGGAAGATGGAGCACGTGTCCACAGCCCATCAGGTCACCTGAGGTTTGTGCTTCTGCAACTTCTGCTGCACGGAAGGGAGGCCTTGCCGCCTGCTCTGCCTGTTATTGTTGCCATGATATTTGCATGTCTCTGAGGAGAGGACAGCAAGACTGCTTCACCTCGAGAGCAGGGAAGAGCAGGATGGAAGGGGCAGCTGGTGTGGAGGTGTGGGCGGGGCTGCCGGAGAGGGAGCAGAGAAATTCTCTGCCTCCTCCCGGATCAGCAGTCTGTGGCCCTGGCAGCCTACTCCATGTACTCTTACCCCTCTGGGGCCTTACCTTACAAAGAATGCCACATTCCCAGGGATGAGGCTCGCCATTCTAAGGAGCTTTTGCTGTTTCGTTGAGCCAGACTGTTGTGGTATTGGTTTATGGCAGTGTTTCTAAAGCTTGCTGAACATAGATCACCAGGAGACACAGATCAGACCCTGTCTCCCTTCCTTCCAAGATTCTGGTGCCGTCGGTTTGCTGTGGGGCTGTGGGCTCTATGTGCTGAGCAAGCCCTCCAGGGGGCTCCTACCTTCTGGCAGGGTTTGGAAACAGTGACTCATGCAGTGCCTGGTCAATCCAGCTGAGCTGTTTGGGGAGCGAGGTTGTGGGTTACTTTGGCGTCCTGCACAGAGCATGGAGCCCTTGTCCCCAAACTCCCCTTCAGCCAGAGCAGTTATTTTGTCTATTTTGTTTCTTTGCATTTTGAAAATAAATTTTACTTTGAAAAAAAGAGTTATCCATTTGTTTTTGTTTTTCAAGATGAAAAGCACTGGTTTACTACACACCTCAAAATTCCCTGTGAGAAATTGCTTTGAAGTCTCACTCCCGAGAATATCTGTGATTCTTCTGAGTAATGGTCTGTTTTTTCACCTCAGTGACACCGTACTTCTTGTAACTGACAGTATTATCCTCGTTGCTCTGCATCTGGGAAGCCCAGACCCAAATTTATAGTTCTCCTTAGCAAAGATTTTGTGTAGCAACCAGGATTCATCTTATTTTTTCTGCCCTTGATTCTTAGTCATTTGCTATAATATCGTCGTCGTCATCATCATCCTCTCTCTCTCTCTCTTTTTTAAATTTGTGTACACTTCTGTAAGCATCCACAAATCTTACTTGGAATTATAAATATAATTCTAGGGAAATAAGTTCACAGAATCATTGGCTCAGAGTTTCAGCTTGTAGGAACTACAGGAGCTCAGTGAGAGGAAAGTCCAGCTTCCTTAAGTGATCCTGAGGTACAGAGAGGGGAAGTGATGCTGCTGGGGTCATAGGAGAAGGAGAGGCAGGTTGAAAGGGAACCCAGTCATCCCAGTGCTGGGCAAGTTCTAGGACACTGTCCTGTGGGTAGGGCCACATGGGTGGTGGAGACCCCCTCCAGTGTGACAGTCCCCTGTTGCCCAGAAACAGCTTTCTGAGTACCTGAGACATTCCATAGCAGGGAGCTAATTCTTTTGGGTCTTGATAACCCTTAATTTTTCAGGGTCCGTGAAGGTGCTACTATCCCTGGGAAGGAAGCAAGCCTCAGCTGTCTCAGCCAGTTTCAGGCGAATCTCCAGAGGGGACGGGGAGAAAATTCCTGGGGAAATGAGCGAGTCCGCCCTAGCGCCTGAGGGATAGAGCGGGCGAGGGCGCTTTGTGTGCCCTTGAGAAAGATTGTGCCTGCTTGGTTTGAAGCTTCTGCCCCTGTCCCCTTAGAGGCAGAGAGAGGGAGCGGAACTCAGAGGCAGTGAGCCCTCTCAGTGAGTCCCAGGTCATGTTACCTCTCTGGCCTCTTGGCTCAAGGGTGCCACGGCTGTGGGGACTCAAGCCTTGCGGCCTTGTGGCCTCAGGGTCCCTGGTGGGACCCAGCCATGCCCGGCCTTTCATGAGACACATGTGTGGGTACGTGCATCTGAGTGGTAGTCTGAGGCCTGGTGGGCATGCGGAGGCCCGCCAACGTCTATTACATGGAGAAACATCTGTTTTCTGCAGAACATCCACAGTATCAGATGTTTTACTGCAAGGAACCCATTTTTTTAATAAAACAAAAATGAGACATGGAAATCAAGGTAACCGCATTTTAAATGTTTATGGAAGATAAAGGTTTAACCACAAGTCTTTCATCAAATGGAGGACAGTAGAGAAAAGTCGAGGGGATGCCCTTTGGCTGTCCTCGCCTGTGCGGTGAAACGTCACAGTCTCACCTCATATAGTACAGGGGCCCTCTGGGCAGCTGGAAATATTTAGCAATGTGTCTAAAGATTGTTGCACAGCGGCCCTACCATTGGGCCTGTCCGGCCACAACTGTTACGAGAGAGATTTGCGCACAGGAAAAGGCCAGATGCAGGTGTGATGGCGCCCCAGGGTACACAGCAGCAAAAGGGGCGATTGCACCCCGGGGGCACACAGCAGCAAAAGGTACGAGGCCTCCGCTGGGAGGATGGGCCTCCGGCCTGATTCCCGAGCTGGGAGGGTGCGAGCAGGTGGAGACGAGTAGGGCCTGGCCCACTTGCTCCTTTGTTTCTGGTTTCCTGGGGTCTGGGGGCGCTGGGTCTGTGAAAACAGAAGGGGGAGTCCGAGCCTCTTTCTGAGGCCCTGTGGAGGACTTTGTCTTCTTACATATCAACTGCATAGGCCTTCGGTGACAAACCAAGTGCCACCGTCATTCCCACTCAACCCTGTCACTGCTGGTGAACCAAATGAAGCATTTGCTCTGTGGCTACCAGGTCATGTGGATGGAAAATAACCTTCTTGCCCAGTTCAAAGTTTCTTCCTCCTAGGACTGATGTGCATTGCTATTTTACCTCATTTTCTCAGCAGATTTTCTCCTTCCCATGTTACAGATGAGAAAATGGGGCTTCCAAAACCTCCCAACAGGGTTCTGAGGTTGCCTGGGGCATGAGTAAGGAGGAGGGTCGAGTCTTCCCGATGGGGGTCAGAGTGGAAAACGGGGACTGGGGTTGGGCTTCCACAGGGTGGCCCTCCCCTCCCCTCCCCTCCTCTCCCCTCTGCAAGGTCTTGAGCCAGTTGCTCCTCTTTGGATCTGAAGTAACTTTTCCATTTGAGAGCAATCCCTCATCTTGCAGCCCCATCGCAGGGACTTATCTCTCTCACCATCAGCCGCCGTGTCCCCCGAAGCATATAAAGTGTAGGATGGAGTGAGGGATCAAGTTGAATTATGTGACCTGCCGTTTATGGTGGGGGCCCACCGGACATTCGATCCAGTGTCTGAGCTCAGTTACCACGGATCTGGCCGCCTGCTGATTAGACTTTCCTGAAAGGGGAGCAGTTCTTGAGGGAGAGGGTACCGGGGAGGAGGGAGGGACCAAGAGAGCTGTGAGTTCCATGTCACAGCTCTTCCTGGGCACGCTTTGGGTCTCTGTGGTCTCATCACTGCTCAGACCCATGAACAGTCCAGGCGGTGGTGGAGGAGCTTGCTGGGGGAATGAAGTGAGACGGAGCCCACGGGGCTGCTTTGGCAAGCCAGTGCTCTGGGGTTAGGGACCAGGGTATCTTCCACCCCTCCAGCCCAAACCCAAGCCATGTTCATCGTGCTGAGTCAGCAGGAAGTACAATGTAAAAGGGTTTTCAACCAGGGCAGTGAAACCAGAGGTATTTCCTAGACTTGCAAACCCCTTATGCTATTAAATAAACTGGAGGATTCTGCTTGGCCCCTGAGCTTGGTCTTTATTAGAGCTGCCACGGTCCAGCTGTTTGGCAAACAGAACAATGTTCTGTTTTCTTAGGCATATGATATAGGAATATTTGCAAAACCCTGAGACATGCCAGTCTGGCCAGAGTCCTTTCCAAGGATCCTTGCAGCCTGAGACTCTGATTCTGGGAATCCTAGGGTGCATTAGGCCAACATGAAAAGGCTTGAGGAACTCAGAAACCTTCTATAACCAGGTGTTAAAACAAACCGACAACTTAAGGCCAGGCCCAAGGTAGGGTCTCAGTAAATATTTGTTGAATGAATGACTTTGAATAGGAATCAAAAGACCCAGACCCTGGCCCTGGTTCTGATAGTTGTGAACTGTTTTAAAATAAAACATGCACCTTCTAAGCCTCAGTTTCCCCTTCTGTGAAAGGGCCTGTAAATACCTGTCCCGGTCACCTCCGAGGGCTGCTTTGAGGATCATAGAAAGTGTAGGTCCTGCAAGGTCTTCACACAGGCACCCAGATTACTGTCTTCCTTTTGCTCCCAGAAGCTCCTCTTGCTAAGCAACCGTGACCTTTGTTCACACAAAGGCACTTTCTCAGCCTGGTGTCTGTTCTAGCTGGTGCCGGCTCTTCAGGCGAGCTGCTCTCTGTTTTCTCCAAAGGTGTGATGTAAGGCGGTCTTTCTTGTGAGCCTTTCTACTGCTCTCGTGTGTGGGGTGTGTGTGTGTGTGTGTGTGTGTGAGAGAGAGAGAGATATGGGTGTGAAATGTATGTTTGCGTGATGAGTATGAATGTGTGTGTTGTGTGTGTGAGGGGGGGTTATGTGTATGTGTGTGTGATGTGGGTGATGTGTATGTATATGTGTGATGTCTGATATGTGTGTGTGTGTGTGTATATGTGTGATGTCTGATATGTGTGTGTGTGTATATGTTACAGATGGGATGTAATCTGATTCCAGGAAAGCCCTTCATTTTCGGGATCTTGGTTCCTCTCAACATTTGTCTTTCTCACCTGAGGACCTCAGGTCTCTAGCATAGCCCTAGGCAGTCACGTTTGTCTCCATAGCACCCCTTGCTTCCAGCTGGCTCAAATTGGCTTCAGTTCTCCAGGAAGGTGGAGCTCCTTTTCTTTGGGTCCAGCCTTGCCCTTGTTGGCAATAACAAAGTAATGATAGCTCATCTTGTTCTAGAACTTTCCACGTAGAAACCATTTCTCAACAATAAAATTGCTGCCAATGTCATAATCACCATGCTAAGCACTTTATATGTCATAAATAAAAGATAAACTAAGCAAAAAATGTGGTATTAATGGGGAAGGGCTAAAGTTTATAATATATAAAGAGCTCTTACAAACCAATATAATCTAAGTGTTCCAAAAGAACAAGTGGCGGTTTACAAAAGAAGAAATATACCAATCTCATGACCCCTCTCCACAGGCAGTCTCCCTTTTATGGATGAGGAAACTGAGGCCAGGAGAGGTTAAATAAAGTTATACAACTAATGATCCCAAGCAAGAATATGAACCCATAAGGGTTCAGAACCCAGGCAGGGATTATTAGCGTTCTCATTTTATAGATGAGAAAGCTGAAGGGCTGTCTGCGTATATTTGAAATCATACCATTTAAAGGTGTGATTGTCCGCTTTTGACCTCCGCTTAGCCAGCTTGCTTGCTGACTGAAGAAGTGGTGGGTATAGGAATTTGGGAACTGGAATCGGGGTTTGGGATAGGGGAGAGCTGAGGGTGCCTGGGCTGGCTGAAGTTTAAAATCGTCAATTAAAAATGTGGGTTCTTTCTCTTTCACAGTCACCAAGCTGGTGAGTGGCCGAGACAGGCCTCTGACCCAAGGTCTCTGAATGCAGAGCTGATGCTCTCCTTGCTGTGCCTTGTAACCCAGGCTTCCACCGACTCTGGCGTCTGCTCATTGCTGCAGCTGCACCCAGACACGGGCACGGAGGAGCCAGTGAAAGGTAAGTGCAGCTTGATTTTTGCAGCCTGCTGAGCTGTGGTGGACGCCTCATCTGCAGAGATCTCTGATTCTTTGACTCAGAAATTAGCAAGTAAGTGCGTAAACCTAATAGCTAAACAGAGACGAAGTCTCTCATAGACATAGTAAGTTTGAATTGTGTCTATTCGTAATCTGAAATGACCTGGCTGGCTTGCTGGGGCTGGGGTTGGGACCAGGGCCCCTTCTTTATGTAATAAGTTTGCTACCAGCTGCCAAGGGAGTCTTCCTGTCTGTATTATTAATACGATATAGGCCTTTGGTTTCCAGTATCATCTCTTTGGAATTTCTGTCTCAGATCCTGTGCAAATGAACATAATCCCCTGGCAGGAAAGGCGTTTCGGAGTCCTGGCATCAAGCTGGGGGCCTCTGGGTTTCACGTGAAGAATGCCAGATGCTGCCGGCCTTTCATTAAGGTCTGAGTTTAACTCTGGAGCCTTTGGGTGCTCTTGCTGGAAGGGAGCAGGCTGCTGGCTCATGAGGGCTGTCATCCAGGACTTTCCCAAGAGAGAGGATACAGAACAATTTTCTTTTTTGTTTTCTTTTTTAAATATTTATTTATTTGGCTGCTCTGGGTCTTAGTTGCGGCACGCGGGATCTTCGTTGTGACTTGCAGGATCTTTAGTTGCGGCATGCGGGATCTAGTTCCCTGACCAGTGATCAAACCCGGGCCCCCTGCATTGGGAGCACGGAGTCTCAACGTGCTGGACTGCCAGGGAAGTCCCAGAACAATTCTCTAAATGTCTCAGGATAACTCGAAAGGGTTGGGGTGGGTTCACAGCCCACCTTCCGAGTTTTTAATTAGCAGGACATATATTTACTCTTTAAATGAGACTGTGCTGTACTTCCCACACTTTCTCAAATCATACCACCTGTAGAACAGAATATTGTTGGACATTCTAAGGAAAGTAGACAAGGCTGCTTCCAGCCAGAGGAAGCTACTGGTCCAAGGGCTCTGGCTGCCCCAGCAGCTGAGAGGTTATGTATCTCAGTCGACTTATAACCCACCAAGACCTGCCAAGGTGCAACAACCAGACGGGTGGGGAGCTCTGGTAGGAACACGTGGAATGGGCTTGCTGAAGACTGTCAGGCTGCCATTCATTTATTTTACATTTGCCCCGTAAACACTACTGAGCAGCTGTCCTGTGTCAGGCACCAGGTGCTGCAGATGGATACTGGGAGGGGCAAAAGCAATGACATATCATCCCTGGCCTCATGGAACTGAGGGAGACAAGCATACAAGTGGTTCTGTCACTGACTAGCTAAGTGGCCTTGGGCAAGTCCCTTAACCTCTCTGAGCTTCACTTTTTTCGTCTGTCAAATGAGAATAAAAAGCATGTACCTTGTGGGATCATTGTGAAGATGGAAAGAGGCCATAATTATTAAACAGCCTCGCTCAATGACCAGCTGGCAGGAAGCGCTTAGCAAGCGGGGAAGCACTTGACACAAAGTGAAAGGCTGATACAGGGTTATTAGATTATTATTCCCCATCTCTCACTCTGCATTGCCTGATGATATTTTACAGTGCTTTCCCCAAAAAGGGGATTCAGACAGTTGCACAGAACCATTTGGGTGGGGTGGGAAAAGGGGAAGAGGGTATTTCTAAATGCACTGATTATCCTTTCCCCTTCCTAGAACATTCTGGGGAAAGTAGACAATGCTGCTGGCAGCTGGAAGCTATTGGTCCAAGGTCTCTGAGCTAGAGTAGGCTTGCAGAATCTGTGTTTTTTCTAAGCTTTCCAGGTGGTTTGGATGCAGAGCAACTTTCAGAAGCACTGGTATGGTTGACAATTTAGGGGGTGACTTTCCTGTCTCCATCCTATGGTCCTGGATCACAAGGGTGTATAGTCATAGGTCCTCTGCCAGCCACATGGGAGGTACTAACTGACCCCAGACCCCTGCCACAGTCAACTGGATAAGGGGTGAACATCTGGCTTAAAGGTGAACAGTCAAAATTCCTTACCCAAGAATGTGGAATAAGGACCAAGAGATTTCATTCTTGGCTAGACTTTTGAACAAAGAAGACATTATAAATTTTGGACCAGGAAGGAGGCTTTTCCGCACTATGTGGACTGAGTTAGCAGAGAGACAAGAATGGAGTCCTTGTGAGAGGAAGAAGGAGTAGCCCCTGGGTTCCCCATGGCTTTCCATTTTCTGATTCCAGTCCCCTCCTTAGGTTTAGTTGCTCTTGCCTTCAGGGTCTGTGAGACCTATACTTGTGCATTTAAGTTAATGTAAGATGGTTTCCATTTCTTGCGACCAAAACAGTTCTCTTTAATAAGAGAAGGGGCACCTATTTATTTTACTATGAAGAAAGGAAAGGATTTGGAGGGTTTGGAGACGGTCTAAGCCAGGGGTCCAGAATTTATTTAGTTAAGTTTAGAGTGTTAAATCTCGTATCATCTCACTTAAACTAATTTTTAGAATGGAGTAGTCTCAGCCTTGAACCAGAAACGTTTATGATCTGCTTCTTAGACCTGAGAAACTGAGTGTACTGTCAACTTCATCCGGTCCTGCAACCTGGAACATTAATGATGACAATACTTTCCATTTGTATATTTGCCTTATCGTTTACAAAGCCTAGATCACCTTTGTAGGATACCACAAACACAATTGTTTGTTTATTCTGTGCATCTGCTGCTGTGTTCTTAGCTTTGGGCCACATGCTATTTAAAATTGTCTTTTAGTTCATGGAGGGCTCCTGCTAGAAACTTTATAAGCAGTACTTTTCTCCTGTGTGGGTGATATCACCAAAGACAGTGGAGGAAGAAGCAACGGGTCATGTAAGTGAGGAGTGGGATTACATGCCTGGAAATCTTCAAGAATAGAAGTGATATGATCAAGACATATGCCTGTCTGATGGCAGGGGCTAAAGCCCGACTCTTGGGTTCTTTTCCAGCCCTGGGTTTTTAAGTTACTAAATGGCGAAGTCATCATGTTAGAATGCAGACCCAGCACCTGTCTCTGTGACCAATTTACATTGCAGTGGCCTGATTTTGGTTTCTGTTCTCACTGAAGCTGTTTCCTCATCCATAAAATGGGGTTGATAACACTTCGGGTGTATTAGACAGGGTCCTCCAGAGAAACAGAACCAACAGAAATATATTTCTGAGAGAGGAGAGAGAGACGGATTTTACAGAATTGGTTCATGTGATCATAGAGGCTTGGCAAGTCCAAAATCTGCAGGGTAGGCCAGCAGGCTGCAGACCCAGAGAAGAGTTGCTGATCAAGTCCAAAGGCAGTCAACGGGCAGAATTCCTTCTTGCTCAGGGATGGTCAGACTTTGTTCGATATTCAGGCCTTCAGCTGATTGGATGAGGCTCACCACATCATGGAGAGTAATCTGCTCGCTCAAAGTCCACTGATTAAAATGTTAATCTCGGGCTTCCCTGGTGGCGCAGTGGTTGAGAGTCCGCCTGCCGATGCAGGGAACACGGGTTCGTGACCTGGTCCAGGAAGATCCCACATGCCACGGAGCGGCTGGGCCCGTGAGCCATGGCCGATGAGCCTGCGCGTCCGGAGCCTGTGCTCCGCAGTGGGAGAGGCTACAACAGTGAGAGGTCCGTGTACCGCAAAAAAAAAAAAAATGTTACTCTCATTCAAAAAACACCTTCACAGAAACACCCAGAATAATGTTTGACCAAATAGCTGGGCCCTGTGGCCCAGCCAAGTTAATTGAAAAATTAACCCTTATCACAGCTGGTCTCATAGGCCAGAAGATTTAATTAGTCAGGAACTGTGAGAAGTGTTTTGTGAATGGTAAACTGCTCTGTACTGCTAAAAGAGAGGCAAGCTCTGCAGGTTCCACCGTCCACCCCAAGTGAGAGCGTTTTGGCACACGGAGGGTTAAGGAGCCCCTGTCTCGCTGCTCTTCCACCTGCTGTCTGAACTGTCACTACCCCCTCCCTGACCCTCAGGTGAGGAGGGACTGGAAAGGGGGCTGAAGTCATCTGACACCTGATACTTCCTTCCTGCCTGGATTAGAGTCATACTGTCAATATCATGCCAGTGTTTACCAAATTAACAAATGGACTTCAAGTTAAACACTGAACAATTTGTGAGATGGATTTTTAAAAAATGTGACTGGACTCAGGGGATCACTCACAAGTGATGGGCTGTTTGCCTTTTTTGGACTCTTGGCCTTTAACATCATGTCACTTTAAATTGCTTTTCATGGAAAACAGCCTCCCTGCCATTCCTCAGCCTCAGCAGAGAGCCTCTCTGGCCAGGCAACTCTGTGCACAGCTGGAGCCTTGCCTTGCTGTGGGGCAAACTTCTTTCTTCTGGGCCCAACAGAGACAAATCTCCTCTGGTCACTTGGTCCAGAATGGAAAATTAAGTGTGTTGAAACACTTCACTCCCCACCAGGAATTTCTACCAGCAGAGCAGGGCCAAGCAGGGCTTCTAGCCAGTCATTACCATCTGCTAATAGCAACAAAGAAAGCAGAGGTTTCTCTGTGAGGCGGGCATGACACCAGGGTCCGGTCTGGGTGTTCCTCGAGCATCTAGATGTTGGCATCATGTCCACAGCAAAATCCCCAGCGATGTGCTGCACCTTCTCCTGGCACTTGAGAGGCTGTCTCCACGGGTCAGTCCTGCTCTGCTGGAGGGATGCGCTGACTTAAGAGCCTCTCAATGATGGGACACACCTTGACCCCAAGGAGACAGGCTGCTCAGGGAAGGGGCCTTCGGGTAGACAAAGTGATGAGTGTCTTTTGTAGATTTTCATTTTGTAGCCTATTAATTTTTAAATGCTATTTATTTTGGAAAGACATTAAAAGGAAAGAAAGAAGTGGATTTCAACACCTTTACCATGTGCTGTTCTGCCGTTGTTTCTATAAGGCAGCAAAGCAGCCATTTAAAAAGTGAAAGACTTAGGTCAATTATTTTTCTTTCCTTGGCTTACTGGACAGCAAAGAGCTGGTTTAGCTGAATTGACCAGTTGTTTGATGAATTAATCAATCAGCAAATATTTGTTCTGTGAGGCCTGTGAGCAAGGCACTCACTGTTTGATTAAATTGTTTGATGAAACAGAACAAACAGACCTGTCTTCTAGGTTCCTTGTAGACACAATCTAGCTGTGTGCAGCTAATTACCCTACCACCTCTAATTACAGATACACGCTCAAACTGAGCTCTTTTCCTTGAACGAAAAGTTAATCCTGGAAATCTGGTAATGCAATTACTGTGCTTGTTTCAACAAGTGAGAGAGTGAAGGAAGGAGGGAGGGAGGGTCAGAGAGAATATGAATGTGCCCCATTTATGCAGCGCCACAATGAGGGAGAGTTACAAAAAGACTTTTCTATCCAAGGAAAAATGAAGGTCTGTGATTGAGCGTGATTTGGTGTCCAAGATTTGGCTTTGAAAAGGATCCGGAATCAACTTTCCTAAGTGGCATTTAATGTACTCCCATGGGTTTCGCTTTCTCATTAGCTTAGTTTTTAATAGATGTCACAACTCAAAGTCAGGACCGTATTTCAAGAAGGAGGAAAGAATGAAAACACTTGGGAAACACACAAAACAACCAGAAAACTCTAAACCACAACGGTGCAAAAACATGTCTTTCTTCTAAACATCATCTTAGTATGAAGCAAACGGACCTGTCAGATATGCTTGTCACATCCACATATTTTATAATCCAATATGTTCAGGCAAGAGTTCTGGCACACCTGCCAGCAGCAATCTTGAACTTTTCCTGACACTCTAAAGAGCACGTAGGGAGGGGGCGGGGGGCAGATGTGGGGGAGGCCTTAACCCTTTCATTTAGCACCTAAGAGTCCTCTGGAGTAAGCATCACCTAAGAACAGCCCCAGGGGAGGACCCGCCATGGGTGTAGGTGTGACCCTCCCGTGAGCTCTGACAGCAGCTATTACTACAGCCTCACCGGTGGCCTCTCTCTGCCTGTCAGCGAGGAGAAGCTTTAAAGCTAACCCTCTCTCAGGGATGACCTCACCTGGAATACCATCCAATTCAGTTCAGTCCGTGGAAGCACAAAGTGCACAGGACTGTGATGATCTCATCCAGTGGTTCTCAGTGTTGGCTGCACCTTGGAATCACCTGGAACGCTTTAAAACTGTACAAAAACTAATGTCTGTTCCCACCCAACACTATTCAAACAGAAGACCTGGGGTAGGCCCTGGCTAGTGAGACTTTTTCTAAGTCCCCAGGTGACTCTGACGTGATGCCAGCATTGGGAACCACCGTCCAACCTTTCAGCTTATAGAGGCCCCCAAACAGAGGTGACTGCCAGCGTCAGGGCCAGGACTCAGATCCAGGCATAGGCCAGTTTGGATTGCTTGGTGGTTGTTAAACACCTGCAGAGTGCTCAGTCCTGCCCTGGGCACCATGGGGTTACAAGAGGAGACTGAAGCCTGCTCCCTGCCCTCAAGGAGCAAACAACCTTGGTGGGGCGGCAGAACTCATGGATGAAGCAGTCAAATGAACGTGGTAGGGCAGTGTTCACTCAAGAGAAGAGCTTCCTAACATCAAACGCCAAGTCCAGGTAAAGTGTCCTGGAAGAGATGCTAACAACACTATTTGGATTGGAGGGAAGCATTCTTGGAGTCAGGAGGCCATAGGCAGAGCTCAGGGCAGGGACATGTGGCTAGTGAAGGGGAGGAGAGGGCACTTTCCAGGGGGAGAGGTTGGGTGACAACTTGGAGGTTAGAGTGAATGATGTGTGGATCATGTGCTTTTTTTTTTGCGGTACGCGGGCCTCTCACTGTTGTGGCCTCTCCCGTTGCGGAGCACAGGCTCCGGACGCGCAGGCTCAGCGGCCATGGCTCACGGGCCCAGGCGCTCCGCGGCATGTGGGATCTTCCCGGACCGGGGCACGAACCCGTGTCCCCTGCATCGGCAGGCAGATTCTTAACCACTGCGCCACCAGGGAAGCCCCGGTGGGTCATGTGCTTTAATGGTCTTTGCTGGAGACAGCCCAGGACTTGAGGGAAGTATGTGGGTATGAAGAGGGATTTGGGGCAGAGAGGCAGGTGCTGCCACTGGGGGAAATCCACAGCAGCTAATTATAAGGATGACTGCCTGCCCCACGTGGGGAGACGTCACTGAAGGTTAAAAAGCTAAATGGCAGAAGGGACTTAACACAAAGTTATCTGGTGAGAACCCTGTCCTGGTCGGTTGATACCCAAGCTGTACCAAGAGTTCAGTATTCTGAAATCTCCCTGCATCACATCCTTGGCCACATGGCGCCAGGTTCTTTGGGAGCGTTATCTTGAGCCAAGCATTTTGGGGGAGGCATTGAGCTCTGGACTGTTTCGGGGAGGAGGGGGGGACGTTTAGAGACAGATGGGTAAAGAGAGCCTTCAGGTCAATGCTAATAAAAGCTCCATGTTCTCCAGTATTGAGCCCATGGCCCCACTGCCATTCCCCAGCATTTGATGGGCCATGAGACGGGTGGGGCCTCCCCTCCCTCACACACACCTTCTCACTGAGGCTCCCCTCCCTTTGTGTTCTCTTCCCCTGGACCTCTTGCATGGCTGTCTCCTTCTTCCCTTGACTCGGTGGATTAAACCTGCCTTTACTGTGCTTTTTATAAGAACAGGGCCGGAAGGCCATTTGGAAGGGGCAGGAAGGTAGGGTTTGGGCCCCAGGTGTCCCTGTCCTTCAGGGGCCACTGTGCTCAGAGCCCTTAGGAGTCCACAGACAGAGGCTTTCCTCCTGAGCCCACTCTTCAGCCGTGCTGCCTCCTCTCACATCACACGTTTGTCACTTGACTGTCGTCTCTTCCATTTGCTTTCTAGGCAGGTGCAGCTACTAAGCAGCCACTCCCACTCTACACATGTTGGCACTGTGTATGCTTTGGAAAGCCCCTCGGGTCCTTGCTCTCCGAGCCCACTCCCAGGGCTTCCTCCAAGAAGCTTTCTCAGATTCCATTTTGCCTGAATCGATTCTAGTAGTGAAGCCAGCTCGAAATTCCCTCCTACCAAGGTTGGAGGAGACCAAACTAAGGACGCCCTGACTGTCTTGGATTTGCCTTTATAAGAAAGGGTTTCTCTTTATTTGATTGTATTTCTTGTACTTTAGCCATGGGAATGCAAAGCTGAAAGAGACATTTGAGATCGCTCGATCCAGGCCCTTCATTTTATAGTCTGTGTGGGTGAATGGCTAAGAAAGGAAAGTCTGGTGTCATATTGACGGGGTTTAAATCCTGGTCCCACCACTTTGAAGCTTCATGACCTTGGACATATCACTTAACCTCTTTGAACAGTTACAATAGTCCTTGTTTCATTGGTTGGTGGCCATATTTAAAGAAGATAATTCATATAAAGTGCTTAGAATAGCACTTGGCATGTGAATACTATTTTTTTATTATTGCTATAAATGAAGAACTTGAGACAGACATATTCTGTAGACTTGCTGGAAACTGGATACTGGGAACTATTTTGTAATTTGTCATGCTAGTTAAGTGGTTCTTAAACTTTTCACCAAAGCATCCCTAATATCAGAGAAGAGTGGAAATGTAAATCCAAGTAATCTAGGGGCTTAACTCCATTCCATAAGAATGAAATATCTTGGACTTTTGTGTTATCTTTAAAAATGCACATAAAATATGCATTTTATTTCTTAATGTTTGTGTTTGTTCCAATCTAGAAATAGTGGTTCCCCCACAAACTCTTTATCATTATAAAATCAACTCTCCTAAACATAAGTGATGCTTACTCTTTGTACGGTGAGCATATCTAAGAGTGGGAAACTCCAGTTTGAGGGACATGAGGTTAGTATGTGGAGTATCTTAAACAGCCAGTGATTGCTTCCACGAGGGGGGGCTTCAGGTGTCTTGCAGAAAGCAGGAGGGAGAAAGTCCCACAGAAGCGGCACCTCCTCCCTGGGAAGGCGGGGAGAGCCAGCCGTGAGATGATGATAACTCCATCCCTGAAAGCTGCCAGCTTTTTGTTCTTGGCAGGCCCAGAGGCCCCTCTGTGTGATTCTCTGGGCTCCAGACGGGGGGCTCTGGTCTCGCCATGCCCCCGGGAGGCCACGATCTGAAAGATGTGGCGTGACTTGGTGCCTCGAGGCAGGCTATGTGCTGAAACGAAGGCGAGACAGACTGTCAGCGTGGAAACCATGCGGTGACAGCTTCCTTCACCCTCCAGACCTGTCATCTCACGGGGGAACTGACAGGCCTGGACTAATAAGGTAAACAAAGGCTTTAGAGCATGGAGGAGGAATGCCGGAATTCTTTCTTTAATGTTTCCCTATTCACAACATGTCACAGAGTTAACGCCTGGCCTGGTGGAGGTAGCAGTTCCCGGCTTTTAAGATGTCCCAAGGGTAGTAAGGGGCAAGGCCGGAAGCCCAGAGGCTGAGCTCAGAGTCAGAGCATCTGGCTGCTTCCTTGGGAAGTCCATGCTCCTGGGGTCGCATGTTTGAGGATAAAGTCCCAACTCTAGCCTGCTGGCCGAGCCCCGGTCATAGGCGTTGTCTGGTCTCTCTCTCCCTACTCCAGTGCCCCTCCTCTTCACTCACCTTTCCCATTCCAGAAGCTCAGCTCCAGTTCTCTCTGTTAATCTTAGACACCTGCCAGGGAAAATCACCTCAGCGTTGCCTTCTCCGAGGTCTAGCCAGTGCGGCGCGCCCCCATTTGGCTCTAGAAAAGCCGCCAGGTTTTCTGAATCAAATCCCACCCCACGCCCCCCAAGTCAGGTGTTTCTGTCTCCTGGACCCTTTTCCTATCCACCCACCCACACTCCCCCTTGCAAGTCAGAGCCCCTTTGCAGGGCTGGGGTGGCAGTAATACAGTATCTCTGTGCCATTACTGAAAAAGACAAATGGCCTGTTAGCCTTTTAGGATGTAATTTAAAAGCCGTTTGTCTAGTGGTAATAACTGGAAATGGACTTCCGCTGTAGGCCAGGATGACTTCCTCCAGGAGCGAGCGATCAGCTAATGGTGATCAGTTGGCCATGGCTGTTTTCAGAGGTACCTACTGTTTCCCCTGGAAGGCTTAGGGAGGGAGAAAATGGCATTTTCAGGGGACTGTGAGCTCACAGAGGGCTTTGGAGAAAGGCAGATGCTGCTGCTCTTGTTTGTCTTACGTACTGAGAGGACCAGGAATAAATATAGGTTCACAAGGGTGGAGAGCATGATGGTTTTAACAGCCAAATCTCACCAGTTGGAACCCTTGAAATTTGAAAAGGTTGGGCTTCATCTTTTTTCTGTCTAAGAATCTGCAGGCAAATTTGAGTTATCTGGTTTTGGTGCACCTCAGAAGTGACATTTCTCAGACAACTGGGGCTTTTTCCTGCAGACAGCAAAGCTTTTATTTTAACCATTCAGGACAGACAGTTTTCAAGAATATATTACCTGTGCCTCTTCTTCAACAGAAATGTTGCAGAGATGTTAAGTGTTCGTTGATGACACAGGGCCATTATTGTGAATGTCAGTTTTAAAGACTGTCTTCTTTTTGCTGTTCTTTTGTTCATTATGTGCTCTTTTATAATTACGTCACTTCATCTATCTTGGTATTTAATACACATTTACTCCTTATTTAGTGGTGAAAAATGATGGAAACATCCCAAATGGCAAAATAAATGATGATGTACTCACTCTATGGGTTACTCTGTGACCTTTGAAAAGGATGTAGAAGACTCTTGATATAGAAATTGAAATATTGGAAAGAAGTTTTTGCTGTATCACTAAGTGATGCAGTGGCTGCTACACAGTATGTACATCAGGGTGGCCTCTATGCCTGGGAATCCTGATGCATTCTGATTCCAGACTGTTCACATCTATGCATGAAGACACCAAAGTACTCAGCCTTAGATGAAAGTTCTGTGGGTTCAGTTAAAGAATTCCAGGCAAAGGAAGCAACATTTACTGATCACCCATCATGTGCCAGACACTATTTTAGTTGCTTTCATATGTTACCTCTGTTGATCCTGATGATGATGCTCTGACGTTATCTTTGTTGTGTAGACAAGGAAGCTAAAGCTAAGAGATGTTGTGTGGCTTGCTCAGGTTCACACAGTTGAAAGAGAGTGGGGCTAGGATTTGGATATGAATATAACTGACTCCAAAGCCCATGTACTTCCTTCTGTACTGCGCCGATTATCTGTTGTTTCAGTAATGCTGCATGGTGCATGACGGGCAACCACGAAACCTCAGTGGCCTGCAACAGTAAGTGCGTATTGCTCATCCCTCTGGGGTCAGCGGGGAGTCGGCCAGACACTCCTGCTTTTCTCGGCTGGGCTCAGCCACCTGTCTTGTGGTTGACTGGCTATGGGCTGATCTAGGCTGGCCTTGTCTGGGGCAGATGGGGCGGCTCAGCTCTGCTCCACATGTCTTTCAACCTCAGCAGGCTAGCCCAGGCATGTTCTAGCGGCAATGGCACAGGTGGAAGAGAGCAGGAGGAACCATACAACCCCTTGAATCATACAGGCTGGGAACTGGCACACAGTCATTTCTATTGGCCAAACCAAGTCATATGATCCAACTCAGCATCAAGAGTGGGGAATATACTCCTCTTTTATGGAAGGAACTGCAAAATTACGTGGCGAAAGATATGGATACAGGGAAGGGTGAAAAATTGGGGCCATTAAAGGAATCAATCATATACGACAAGCTGCCTTATTCAAGCAGGTATTCTGAGGGCTTCATCTGGGGGGTGGAGAGAGGGTAGACAGATATATGTTTAACCAAAATAATATTATCCCATAGTATATTATTAGCTATACTGACGGGAAAATTGTCCCATCCTTAGATAAATTTGCAGATGCTCAATAAATTAAAATGAAGGTTTATCTACTACAGTCCTTCTCAGTGCCTTCAATATTTCAATGTGCATTGTGAATATATGGGGAGAGTATGAAATATTTCCCAAACTAATTGACTGTGGGATACTTTTTATACAGGCTACCTGTTAACATCTCTTAGAAAAAATGTTCTGGGAAACCCCGGTTTTGAAAACACCAGACTAATGATTCTTAGGGTGACTTTTAACACCAAGTCCTATTACTCTATGTTATTTTGTAACACGGGGATACACTCTGGGACTATTAAGAAAAGGAGAGGGGTTTTGTGTTGTTGTTGTGTATTTTTCTCCCAGCCCCTACACTAAATGAACCCAGATTCATGACCCAGAAAGCAAACACACAGAACTGTTTCCACAGCCCTTCCTTGGCTGTCAGTGGTAATGTGGTTCTGCTGTGAGCGCTTTTTGCTCCTGGGCTCTGGTACTTAGGTGCCACATCTGGGCAAGAGGCTGAAGGACATGTGTCTTCTGAGAGTGCAATGCACGAGCTTGGCGAAAGCTCTCTGCTCCTCAGCTGTTCTTTCCACTTCCTGGTGGGTATCATGATAGTTCCGTCTAGAGATTCCTGCAAGCATTTCCTTCAGGTAACTGCTGTGGCACAAATAAAGTTGCAGGAGGAAAGGTAGCTCAATTAAAAGCACAGCTGTCACACATTTTAGGAACATGTGCTTGAATACAGTCGACCATGTGAGTATAAATGATGATTCTTCTCTATTTGGTAAAGTGGGACCAACGAAACTGCTACTCGTCTATCTTTGTTAACCTCCTTCAAAGCCCTGTATGCACATGAAAATACCAATGTAACATAAAGAAGAAAAAAATCTGTAACTCACACTTTTTCATGTGAAAAATGGTGTGATTTTTCTAATGGGGGTTTCATTGCTTGTGCTGAGTAATGGCCTCATTGCCTTCAGCTGAGCATTGCTGCCTGGGCTCTGCCCGGCACTGGTTCTGGCTCACCCTGCCTGCCTGCCCAGGAGACCGGTTTGGCCAGGACTGAAAGGGGATGACACTGCTTCTGTTCCCCTCTGCTTGGCACCTGGGCAGCTGGAGGACTGGGTCCTTGGACCCTGCTCCTGCCCTCCACCCCGTCCTTTGGAACTGCATCCGTTGATCTCTGACTTGCACCCTGCTGTCTAGAAGTACCAGTCGCCCTGCCTGCCAGGAGTTCTGGCAAGGAGTGTAGTGGGGGCCTGTAACAAACTGCTTCAGACGGCTGACTCTTACTTTCCTCCAGAGGCTTAACGAAAATGATTGTAGCTGATTCAGCAGGGCTGGAAATGACCCATCATCTCCCTGTTGCAATGATCTCTGTGTCTTATACGGGCACAGTGCTTATTGTTCTGGGATTCATGCCCACTGCATGTGTGATCATGTGTGAACTAGTGCTCGTTGGAACTGTGTTCATTTACATAACACATTTCTCAGGTGCACATAAGTTATGCATGAGTCTGTGTTAATCGTTTGACATTTCATTTGAACAAAACGATTTTTTCTTACTCCTCCGTTTTCCCTCTCTCTCCACTCAAGCTCATGCAACACTTCAGAAGCAATTGATTTGCTTTTCCTGACACTGTGGGGTTCCTGACTTTTTACTTTAATGGTGGGGAGGTGCTCAGAAGCCCAGGTGGAGTGGAGTGTCTTGCCCAAGGCAACTCGATGGGCCAGCAGAGGATCTGTGAATAAGTCCCAAGGATTCCCTGCCCCACGAGCCCTTCCTCTCTCCTCATCCTCCATTCTCCAGGCTTGGTGACCTGTCTCTGCTAGGAAAGCTAACTGATGAGGCAGCCAAGCCATTCCTAACCAGCCCTGTGCTCAGGCTTCTGAGAGCCTTTCCCATAATTTCATTAGGCAAGGGCTCTATATTGACTAATGTCCACTCATTGTTTCCTCATGCCGATTAGAATTCTCAAAAGCTGAGAGTGATTTTTTTCTCACTCACAGGAAGGTGTGAGCTGAAGAGCTACAGAGGACAGAATTCTAAGTAGTTCTCAACAGGGTTTCCCCCTGCCGGAGCTCGGTCCTCTCCTCCGCCTGGTTCCATGCTGCTCCCTGCGTGTCATGACCGGAGCAGAAGCCAGGTTCATTTCCCACAGGTGCACAGATCCCACTCTCCTAAATGAGAGAGACGAGAAAAGTGATGAGAGCCGATATCCCTGCTCCCAAAAACAGGAAGCAGGCTGGATAGATTGACTCGATACGGAGCTATCAGACTGCAGCTCGCTCACAACTGGGACTTTTATCACTGCGAGTCATCAGCGCTCTGGCAAGTTCATGAATAATGCATTTCCCAGTGATTTCCTTCCTTATTTGCTAGCTTGAGGCAATATTGATTTTTTAAAAAAGTATACATAGCTGAGGTGTTGTGGTAACATTTATTTAAAATGCTTGGGAGACAGAACACATATATGTTTATCTCTACATATGCGTGTTAGTGTCTGTGGTCAGTGGATAATGGCAGTTGCTTCGGAGGGCACCGTTGGTTATTCAGCAATGATTTCCAATCAAAGATGTGTTCCGTTTGGAGCCCTGAGTTCGGTTGAAACAGCTGTGTGGTGATGGTGGTGGTGGACCCGGACGATGCGGCACAGTGGACTGGGAAGAAGTCGAGGTGGAGGGGGACGAATTACAAGTGGGGAAACTGAGCCATTGAGTTAGCAGTAAGGTCTCTTGTTATTCCGTTGAGGGCCCTCCCTCCGTCCCTTCCTTCTCTTTCTCTTTCTCTCTGCATCTCTGCCCTGGATGCAAAGCCTCTCCTGGCTGCACCAGTCTCCATATCAAAGGAGCAAATGTGGTGATACATGGGCAATGCTCCTGCATAGGCGCCAAAAAGAATAAAACAACCTAAAGTGCTAACTAGCGTTGGTGACCATGAGGCCAAGCTTGGGGAAAGAAGAGGTCGAGTGGGGCTGGGCTGTCAGAACTTCCCGTGGGTGGCTCTGTCCTGCTGAAGTGAGCCGGTGAGTAGCTGGCATCCTCACCTGTTAAAGGCTCAGGGCCTCTGTTTACTTCGTCTGTGATTCTCAGGAACTGACAGAGAGAAGTGCATACCTGGAATTACTGCGCTGATGGCAGGCCTGACGCCCCCAGCCCTGCTCACCCACCCATCCCCTTAGGCAAGCCAGAGGCACACTTCCAATTTGACAGGCTGTTGTGGCCTCCTACTTAATTATATTGTCACACAAGCTTTCAGGGATTCCAAGAAGAGAGCCCTCTTTGGGGTAATTTAATTCTCCTCCCAAGACATTCACTGGCTCCACTTAGCCCTCCCCTCACCAAGCTGGTCTTTCCCTCTAAAAGTTCAGCAAGTGCCAGACGCCTGCTTGGTGTTGAAAGAGGGTCTAATAGGAGGAGGGGTGGCTGGAGTACTCCTCCCTCACACCCTTCCCTCCCAGACACTCAAGGCTCAGGCTTCATCTCCTGGGGCGGGTATAACAGCGGAAGTGGAGAAGCCACAGTCACTGAAGTTCTGGACAGAAAGCCCGAGAGGCTGTGGAGGGTCAGAGAGGTGGAGGGCACAGCACGGCTGGCCGGCCGACGCTCAGGTCTCCCCTGTCTGCTGACTCAACACTCCTACCGGTTAACAATCAGGACCCCAGATTCTCACCCATGTGGCCCCCTACTGTCTTGAAGGTACTTTCACATATAGTGTATTATGCGAACTGCCCCAAAAGTCTAGAAGGTGCCCCCAAATCCCTCGTTCAGTTGTCTTATCTAGCAGTAGTTGAAGCTCTCTCATCTTTCCTTCAGTCCCAGACTTGTGGAAGAAAGAAGTTTCATACACACTGCCTCTACTTCATGCCTTACAGCCCTCCTCGCACGCTGACTGGAGCTGCCTTCATTAAGGTGACCATTAATATCCAGGTCTAACCCTAGGGCCCTTTCTGAGTCCTCACTGGCTCTGGTGCATTTTTTCCTGTTACCAATTTCCAGTCCACTCCCATCTCCTCCCGGTATATTCCCACCTCCTCCCGCTGCACCTTCACCATGTTACAAGCTGGTAACATGGTCAACCCAAAGAAATGGGTTTCCAGTGGTGTCACTGCAGGCATCAGATGCAGGCAATATTTTGGGTTAGCCAACAGTGCTAGGGGTTTTCTCAAATCTTTCCATTTGGATAACTACCGACTTGGCCCACAATCAGAGGTGGTCCTAGGTCCCTATAACTAGTGACACTGGGAAGTCACCCAGTGGTGAGTCTCACCCACTTCCATCTCTTTGGTCCCAGGTAGTCCTGGAGGCCTGAGGGCTCTGAGTTCTGGACTTCCCGTTCCCACGCCGCTTGCTGAGCAGCACGTGGAACTGAGAGTTCGCACCCTTCTCCCCATACCTTGTTGAGTCAGAATCCTGAAGCTGGACCACCTCTCAGCTGGGGTCTTTACTTTTGCTCACCTAACAAGGAAGAGGCTGGAAGGGAAAGCTTGTTTCCTCCGTAGGGCGTGGAGAGCTGGAGCAAGCACAGCCGACTCTCGTTTATTTGAAATTGCTCCATGGTGCAAGGCCCTCTAATCGATCATTCCTTTGCAAACGTCAATGGGAGAAATGTGAGTTCCGTATTTATAAAGCCAGAAAAATGGGGGCTTGTCCCCCACCTCCCAGGTGTGTATTTATGCACTGATAAATGACCCCAAAGTGGGTTTGTTATAGAAAACGTTCGTGCCAAAGGCAGGAACCTTGCATCTGGAAACACAGTCTGACAATTAGGCCTCTGAGCCCGGAGGCCAGCACTCAGGCTCTGCATTTGTTTCCTGGCTGTGACTATCACATCCTTAATGCTGGGCTGAATGCAAGAGTTTGGGAATTTGGATCCTCATGGTTTCTACAGTACTGTCCCCTGAGGTTGCTTTTCATTCTGTTTCAGTTTTGTTTGTTTGTCTGTTTTTGGCCCTGGGAGTGGAGCTTTAAAAATCTTGGAATCCAGTCAGTTTCAGTGCAGGAGAACAAAACTCTAACCCCAGGCTTGTCCTGAGGGGAGACCTCAGAGGAATAAGGAGTTAAATGACCCTTTGAAGTAATGAGATGGCGAGTTCCTCGTAGACTTGGGGTGCCCTGATTGGATAGGCATTTCCCAGGAGCCTGCGTACCCCAGCTCCGCCTTAGGGAACAGCATGTCTGTACTAAGACATGACCCCTGACCCCAACTCCTGTCCCCTCCCTCTCTCCTCCGGCCGTCTAAACAATGGCACCCTTTGTTTCAAGAAGGAGGGTGAAATAGGAATCACACTTCCAAAGTAACATTTGCAAAAAGGGACAGAAGTGAACGCCTAGGACTGGTTAAGTCAAAAATGGTGTGTCCTGCTAAGGCTCCCGCAGATCTTTCTCCCCAGGTGAGGTCTGAGCTGAGTAGTGTCTGACCAATCTGAGACTTGTGTTTTATGCGCTTTGGGGGGAAAAAACCAGGTGCTGTGAAAGGGTTAAAAATTCAAGAGCCCTAAGCGCCAGGCCTGTCCAGTTTCAGTCGGGAAGAAAGACGAGTGTTTAGTTAGTAACTGGATATGGCTTGAGCTGGGTTTTTGGCCTCCCGTCCCTCCGCAGGTTGAGAGTTGAGGTTGGCCCAGTTCTTGTGGTTGTTTGGAGGTAGAATCGAGGCAGGCAGCTCTGGAGGGCAGGGCCTGGGGGGTGCTACCCTCCCCTCCTTTACACAGAGGGAAACAAAACCCAGGGAAGGCTGGGGACTTGACTCAGGCCATCCTTACAGTGGCACGGCAAAGACAAGAGTGGGAAAGTCTTGCTTCCAGTCCCAGTGTCCTTTCTGGAAAGCCCTGGATTATTCTAGCACATGGATTCAGGCAGATGCAGATTGAGGGCGAGTTCAGCTTCTTCTTGGCTGGGTTACCTCCGGTTCATCTTTTCCCCTCTCCATTCGGATCCCTCATCTGCGAAATGGGGTTCAAAATAGCTCTTTGGCCGGGTTTTTGGTATTAAATGAGATGGTCTGTATAATAGACCAGAGGCTCAAAAAATGTTTGTTCTTGGGCTACCGGGAATTCTCCCAGGCTTGGGACAGCCTCTTCCAAATCAGTAAGGATGCAGGTAAAGCCTCTGAAAACCAAATATCCTTGTTGAAGTTCTGCATACTCCCAGCCCCTTAGTGGAGGAACCCCGCGTCAACCGGAAAGGCAAATGGGATGGAGAGAATAAAAAGGGGGCTTTTCTGAGCAAAGAGGGACTCACCCTGAGAAGCAGCACCGAGTTAACGATGCCCGAAGCAGGCCTGTGAAGTTAGAGAGGCCCAGAGATGAGAAGGCCAGGAGGAAATAATGCTTTTCTTGTCTCAGCTGTGGGCAGAAGGCGCGCAACAGCTGGCGGGCATATGCGGCCTGTTAGGGGCACGCTCCCATCAGACAGAAGGAAATCCTGCTGGCTACAGCAGGGCCTTAGCAGCCACTGGGGAGCAGGCGGTTTGGGGCTCTCGGGGAGTCAGAGCCGTTGCTGCCAAGGCTCCAGGCTCCATGTCCCTCCTCGGCTGCCTGAGCAGGGGCCTCCCTCCCCAGCCACAGGCCCCTACGGCCCTTTTCCTTCTCAGAAGGTGTCGGATCCAGTGATTCTATCGACAGAGAGTCCGGGGAAGCCTGGGGTTTATTTTGTATCCACTTCAAAACGCCTACGAATCCCCCCTCCTCCTCTGGCTGTGCCCAGATGGACGACTTTGGCCCACTCTGCAGCCTGGAATCCCGCTCCCCAGGCAGCCTAGACAGCGAGCGACCTTCCTCCTCCATCTTTTCCTTGGTTTTCCTTTATTGGCCAAGGGATCAAACTCCTGAGAAGGGCCAGGGCCGCGTGCCATCGCCTCTTGGGCCCTCAGCCTCTGAGCCGTTGGACCATGTGACAAGATGCCCAGCATTAGCGTCTGCTAATTAATTGGAAAACCCGGCTCCCTGTTGGCCTGTAGCTTTTACAGACCTGAATTAAACAAAGTGTTTATGTGACAGATATGTGGGAGGGATTTCAGATATAATCACCATCAATCTGGCTGCAGCCAAAATAAATTCTGTGAAAAGTAAAACAAACTATTGCACAGACAAAGTAGGCCTTAGGGGTCTCCAGCAATAATCTGTGTTTTCTTATTTAGCCGCGTCTAATATTTCTGCTCTTTTCGGTGTAGATAGGATCTCTGCACACAGGGCACTCTCGCTGCAGCTGACAGAGGTGGACACACGCTCTCTCCCACTGCGTGGAGGGAGAGGAGAAGGGATGTTGCATATTTACATTTAAATTCTTAGTTCAAATAAACCGTCTCTCGCTGGGCGTGGGGTGGGAGATGGGAAGTGGGCTGGAGGCCGTGCAGCAGGCTCTGCTCCTCCAACCTGCCTGGGCTGGGGGCCGTAGTAGAAAGATCGGAGGCCGCTGCTTCTTTCCGAGAGGGGCCCCTCAGTGTGCCCGTGCAGTACACAGGCTGTCCGAGCGCTCTCTCTCTGTTGGTTATTTCAGCACTCCTGTGAGGAAAGAGAGTGAGGAAATTGAAGCTCTGACGTGGTAACAATTTGCCCAGCTTTAAGGAACGGTGACATTGGCGTTGACCCTGACTCTGAAAGCCCATGCAGTCTCTCTCTACAAGGCCTTGGTGAATAAAGAGCTGGGCGTCTCTGAGAAGAAGCCTTTCGCCCCGGGTCAGCCCTGCTTGGCCCTGCCCTGCTCCCCTCCGTCTCTCACAGCTGGGGCTGCTTCACACCCCTCCCCCGTTCTCCCCCTTTGGCTCCACTTGACCCCAGTTCCCGGACCAGGCCTGGGGTGATGTAGGAAGTCCTTAGGTCTCCAGACTAGCGGCTGCTCGTCCTGCCTGAGCACAGCATGAGCCTCCTTCCCGAGCTGCAGTCTCTCCTGGGTCCTGCCCAGGTGGCCATCCTAGGACCAAGCAGCCCCGTGACAGCAAAGGCTCCAGCTTGCTCCATACAGATGTCTGGGCGCTTGAAGCCAGCGCTCCAGCTCGCCTGTACCCGGGCTTGGCATGATTGGAAATGCCCTGCCCCCTCAGCCCCTGCCCCACTAGTCAGTGCGGGCCTGGGCCCGGGGCTGGAAGAAGCCGTGTGCCCATTGAACTCAATGCCTGCCCGTCTGCTTTGAAACCCTGTCCTGGCTCCTGTGCTGCAATGTCAGTGGGTCTGGTGCCACATTCTGTCTGTTCCTCAACATCTAGAAGTGCTCTCTGCAGCCCTCTCAGTGCTCTCCCTTACTGATTCCGAGATGTGAGAGCCCCTCTGACATTCTACCATGAGGAATATGTTTTCCTGTTTTTTTCCATCTGCCCCTCTATTCCTCTTTACAAGAACCCCACCTAGGGTCAAAATGTCCATGCCCAGTGGGAGAAGATTCTAGATCAGTGATTCAGGCCACAGCTGCTCCTCCCCGCCAACAAAAGCAACGGGACAGATTCCCTTCTCCCCGACCAACCTGCAGTACCAGAAAGGGTCAGTTATACCACAGTTATGCTTATACACTTGGATAGACCAGAAAGAAAACCTCTCTATGAAATAAAAGTGTGTTTGTAACTTTGCAAACCCATTCATTCAACATTTATTGAGTCTACTGTGTGTCAGACACTGTTCTACGCCCTTGGGATACACATCAGTGAATCCTTGCCCTCCTGGAGTTCATATTCTAGTAGGTGTAAGCAGATGATAAATAATCATAAACAATAAGAAATGTGTGCAATGGGATAGAAGGCAAAAAATGCCAATGAATAAAACAGAACAAGGTAAGAGAGATTGGAAAGTACCAGAGTGGGGGTGAGTTACATGTTCAAATATGATGTTTGGGGCAAGCCTATAGAGGAGGTGATGTTTGAACATAGATTTGAGGGAGGCAAGGAAGTTAGCCGTGAGGGTATCTGGGGAAGTGTGTTCTAGGCCGAGGGAACAGCCATTGCAAAGGCCCCGAGGCAGGACTAATGTCTGGCATGTGTAAAGACCAGCAAGAAGGCCAGAGTGGCCAGAGTGAAGTGACCAATGGGAGAAGTAAAAGGAGATGAGGTCAGAAAGATAACAGGGACCAGATCACATAGGAGGCTGCAGATACTGTAATGACTTTGACTTTTTCTGTCTGTGCCTAACCTAAGTAAGTTCATAAAGGCCAGGCTCTCTCATTAGTCAAACTAGAGTTCAAGAAATTCAACAAAAATTTCTTGATTGTGTATGCCAAGTCCTGAGGCATACATTGATGAGTGAGGCAGTTTCTACCTTCAAAAAGTTCAAGTTTGAATCCCAGTGGTTGTGGCATCATGGTGCAGAGGAAAGAGCCCTGGACTAGGGAGTTGGGAGACCTGGGTTCTAGTCTTTCCATTTAACCTTGGCCATTTGCCAAACCTCAGCTTCCTGTCACTGGAGATAATGACCTATGTCCTGGTCACCTCCTAGGTACTACGGCAAATCAAAAGAATGAAGGAATATAAAGACTCTTTGAAAACCGAAGAGCCCTGCATAAACAGAGGAGGAGATTAGGGAATCAACTTAACATGGTCATTTCCCCATGTCCCTTTCCTTGGGCCCAGTAGACTCAGTCTGTGTTGTAATCTTTGCAGTACTCTATACTGTTCTCTCTCTGACCTCACTGGCACTCCCTTCACCTGGTGAGAACCACCACTGCCATTCATTCAAGTTGATGGAAATCTCTAGCATGAAAAATGCATCCAGGGGTATCTGCTTTGCAAAGGAAATTTACCCATTCCTTCTCTATTTCATGCTTCCCTGATCAGATAAAGCTGCATTTGGTGCTAACTTTTAAGTCAAGTATGCACGGCTCCAACCAACAATAACAAAAACAGGCCCACAAGTTGCCGAACACGGTGAGCTTTTTAAAATGCATTCAGACAGTGTGAGGATATTAATAGGGAGACACATATCTCATTTCAGCCTACAAAGCAGATCCCTCAGTGGGACATGGAAATGCTGGGCGCTTCAAGGTTAGCTTTAACTGAAGAGAGGAACTTGGCTGGAATACAGACACGCCTGAGGCTGTGTCCCAGACACTGCACTTCCAGCTCTAATGGCACAGTCTGTCAGCTCAGCTCTGTTTTGAGTGGAACTGGACACTCAGTGATGGCCAAAAACAGCAGTTGACTAAAATAATGAAGCTACGTGTAGACAGTGATGGAGGCAGAGAAAGATGAGTCTGGACGGGCCCTTTGGAAATCATCTTGAACACTCTTCCTTTACTTTACAGGTGAGGACACAAGACCTGCAGGTCACACTGTGACTGTGATAATGACGAGACTCTAATGTCATTTTCGCTGTGGGTGCATCTGCCTCCTCTAGAGTCTCAGCATTCTAAATGTCATTAGCTCTCCTTTTTGTGTGACAGTGGTCCTCTGGACCCAGGTCTAGCTGAATGGACCCTTGGAGGTTTTGGGGTCCAGTGATGGGGACGGACTGTGTTGGTCACAACAGAAAGGGCACTGAATAAGGAATCCAAAGACCTGGTCTTGAGGCCTGGCTTTCTAGATGAATTTACTGGGTGACACTTGTTTCTTCGACTGTTTTCTCAACTGCAAAACATGAAGTGTAGCTAAGAGAATGTGTGTTGACTGAAACTATGCATGGAGATTTCTTCGACCATTCTTTTCCATCTCTCTTCTTCAGATTGCAACATGTTGTTTGTGAGGACATGGTTCTGAATTAAGGGTGAGGCTCTGAACAGGGGATGTGGGGGGGAGTCGGCCGTCTGCAAATGGACCCTTCGCCTTCACGGTCACAGTACACCGGGCTCGTCACCATCAACGCCCACCCCCCTGTCCCCCCCCGCCCCGCCGTCACCTCCTTATCACACCCCAGCTCCACGGCCTCACCAGCTTTCTCCTCAGTTCTCAAGGTTGTCTTCAAGTTTGTGAATGTCTCTTCTTCCCCTGGGGAACTGCCCCTATCCTTTCAAATGGTAGCATCACTACCTCCATAGGACCATTCCCAACTCCCCCAGACAAATTAGTTGCTGTCTTCTCTGTGTGCTGGTGAAAGGAACAAACTCTAGAGCCAGACCATATAGGGTTAAGTTCCAGCTCTCCCACCTCCTAGGGGCTTGCCTTGAACACATTCTTTAGGCTGTCTGTGTCTCAGCTTCCTCATTTGTAAAATGGAGATAATAAGAGAATGTAGATTATAGGGTTATTCTGAGGAGTAAGTGGATTAGTATAAGTTACAGCATTTAGGACAATGCCTGATTCATGGTAAATGCTACATATTTTCTGTTGTTGTTACTATTAGGATACTTAATATATTGTGTGCGATGTAATGGATTTTACGTCTCTCTCTTCTACTCCAACTATTAGAGCCAGAACAGTCCTATTTTTCTCTGTTTTCTCAGTGTTTAACACCATGTCAAGAACATACTAAGTGCTCAGTGAATACTTGTTGAGTAAGTGATTGGGCATAGCCTGTGTGGTTCTGTCTGACATCATTTATGTATTTTTTCCAGCAAACTTCATGGGACAAGCAGTCTATCAACCATGGCTCTGTGGCCTTCTTATGAATTGTCTTGTGGTTTACAAAATATCCCAAGTCTCATTTTTGTTTAAATAACAAAAAGTTGTCTTGGAATTTTAACCAATAGAACTACAATGTGGAAACAAGTGAAACTCAACTGATAATAAATCTTTCTGCTTGGCGTTGTGGTCCCAGGGCTAGGGTCTGTTTGAAGAGTAGTTAAAATAAAAGGAGATCCCCCCCCGAGTCTTTGGGATCATATGGTATGAAGGGATACAAAGGGTTTCAGTAAGTGAACACAGTCTCCCAAAAGAGACAGATGAGATAAGGATATGCAGCGAGAGGGGAAGGCCAGAGTGGGGCTGGGGTTGTAATTTCCCAGAAGAAGCAGATTTTAAGCCCCTGGTTTCACTTCCTGTTCTTAATCTTGTTGCTATGTGCCATATCCTGAAACGGACACCCAAGAGACTGTGTATCCGCCAGTTTGGGTTTAGGTCAGGGGGAAACAGCTATCTTCCTATTGTAGGCTTAATTTCCCATTTCCCCTTGTATTCTTAAATAAAACAAAATACAGTCCTTCCAAGGGATTGTCAGGTAAAAATTCAACCATGTTATCTCTTCCTGATGGTCACTGGTGAAGATAATAATCTAATAGATGACCCATATTTGACAATATTTAGATATTAGCTAAGGCAGTGATGAAAATATATGTGTTTGTGAATATCATATGCATGTGTCTGTGGTTATATTACTATTTAAACAATTTAAATTACAGGTGGATACTTAGGAATATCAACATACTCTTGTCACCTACTTTATAATATAGTTTTCAGGCCAGTAGACACACAATAGGACCCATTCGATGAGCTGAGTAAGGGGTGTGGTAAACTGTGTGCAAAGATGCTGCCAACAATTCCTCCCCTCCTTGGACACACCTGTTGTGCCTCCTGTCAAGGGATTGAGTGTAGTTCTCCTCCCCTTGAACCTAGCCTGGCCTTGTGACTTGCTTTGGTCAACAGAATTCTGCAGAAACAATGCTGTGCCCGTCCTGAGCCTTGCAAAAGGCTCCTAGGAGTCCCAGTAGCTTCTACTTTCACTCTCTTAGAGCCTTGAGCCACCATGTAAGGACATCTGACTACCCTGCTGGAGAGGGGGGCCCGGCCAACCTCCCACCATTCCAGCCTCCCCAGCCAAGGTGCTAGACACGTAATGGGAAGTCATCTTGGCTCCTCCAGCCCCAGTCAAGTCCTGCCCCTTCACACCACTTGGAAAAGCAATAAGATGTCTCCCTAAAACCCAGTCCAAGTTATCCCATCATGAGCACGTGCTTGTTGTTTTGAGCCACTTCAATTTGAAATGTTTTGTTACACAGCAGTACATATCTGAAACAAGGGATAGCACTGATCTAGATCCATGTCTGAGATTTCCTGTGTAATGTCCTCTTTGGATTAGGACAGCCTGGGAAACATCTTGAGTGCCGCTCTATTCCTCTTGCTCTTGACAGACACTGCTGGTTGATACAACTTTTTTCCCCATTCACCCACATATTGCCTTAAACTTCACCCCAGAGCTCTAGACAACAATTACAAAGCCATTGATTTAGGCCTTTGAACTGAAACAGTTTGCCTTTCTAGGATTCGTCATTATGTTTCCAGGGTCTCTGGTGATGAAAGGAAAAGGGAAGTGGTGTATCCTAGTAAGCCATTAGCACCACCTAGAATCATGGAATGTTAAAGGTGGTAGAACTTCGGAGACCATCTAACCTAGTGGTTCTGAAGGTGGACTGCAGGTTACCTGGGCTGCTTTAAAAATTAAACTGATGTCTGGGCCTCACCCCCAGATTCAGATTCAGTGGGGCCTTAGTATTTTAAAATATGCATATTCCTTGGAAGTGAAGAAATTTGACTTCACAAATTGAGGCCTGAGGGGTGGATCACAGATGGCTGAGCCCTGTTGAGGAATTATCGTGAGGGTTCTTGGGATATCAGAGGCGGACAGTCCAAGGACTCCGAGCTCTAGAAGGAGAGCAGTTTCCTAAAGGGGAAACAAGGGTTCACGTGAGGGAAAAGGAGGGAAGGGCAGGCACCTAGGGGAGCCAGTTCCTAGTCAAAAGACGGACATCCCTTCCTTTCTGTCAGGAGGAGCTGGCAACTAACCTGTGAGGACAGGTTTTGATATATAGCTCCAGATGTGAGTAGGAGGTACAGTCCTTGTTTTGAGGTTTTTCCTGTGGAGAATTTCTTAAATCTCAGACCTGATTGTCGAAAAGAACTGAGACAAAGTATGAAGCATGAGAGATGTGTTTGACACAATAGGGTCAGAAAAATTCAAGGCGCCTTCGCGGCAAGTTTGGCAGGAAGGCTAAGATACAACGCGGGGACTGGAAACCTTATGACAGTAAAATTTTAAGGCTTCATTTTTTGGTAAAATATGACTTGCTGTCAGGTATATGAGTTGGTAGCTTTGATGCAAATATATATCAACTCTCTTCTGAAAACTGAAGAGATTTTCTGCATATAAATAAAACGACGAGTGCGATAAAATTGCTTTTGATCACCTCACATGAAAGGTGTTAAGAATTTTCAAGCTGTTATATAATTAAAGTGCTATGGGAAACAAAAATCTTACTTGAATCTCTCTCCTCACGCCCCTTCTTAAAAGGCATTTCTAGAGAAAAGCACACTCACCCACTTTGGTATTGTTTTGACCATAACTTTGTAGTTTGAAGAAAAGTTATAGCTCTTAGTGACAGCAGGAAAATTGTCTTGCAGTTGAAAACACTGCAAACCATGAATGACATTGGAATTTGCAAAAATGAACCAAGTTTCTTCTCGTAGCCTCAGCCAAAACAGATGACTTAAAAAGAGCTCATTTTTGTTGGTAAAGAAGTAGCCTGGAAACCTTCTTTCCTTCTTTTCCTGGGTCTGCTTCTTGATCTCCTGTCTATAGGGTCATGGTGAGGAATAATCTTTGCCTGACTTGTTCTTTCTACAGGTCTTCTTTAAATCGCTTTTTGTATCTGCTGTATACGCTAATCACGCTTTTTTTTTTTAACCCAATCATGGGTTAAAAATGGGAGCGGAATCATTACTCAAGCAGATACCCCCATCTGCTCACAGTCGGAGTATCACAATGACTGACTCATTGGTCATCCTGGCTCTACCCCACCTGCTCCAAGCCGCCTCTTGCTCTCTCAAGATTTAATAGTCAAAAGCTCGGCTCTGCATATGCCACTGCTCCACTCAGAATATTTAAGACAATCCTTTTGCTTACAGAATAAAGCTCAGACCCCTTTAAGACCCTCTATAATCTGGTCCAGTGTTATCTCTGGCACTCACCTCACTTGACACCTTGGATCCAGCCTTGCTGCTTTACTTGCTTCTCTCCCCACTTCAGGCACCTCGACTTCTGCCAGAAATGCCTTCCTCCCTCTGGTACAATTCCTGCAAGGTCCAGCTCACTTCGACCTCCACTGGGAAGCTTTTCCCAGATACTCTCTCCAACTCCCTTGAAATTTAGTGGGGATTATTTGATACTTAGCATACCCTGACTTATATTTTTATTTCTTTTACATATGTGTGCCTTATTTTCCTTTCTAGGTGGTAAGATTTCATTCATTTATTCAAAAAATATTTATTGTGGACTAACCACCTGTGAGGCCCTGAGCTCCATGCAGGAGTGCTGCAGTGAATAAGACAGACATGGTCGCTGCCCTACAGAGCTTACAGTCTAGTGAGGAACAATAACCATTTAGTGTGACAAGTACTATTTAGGGGATAGTACTGAGCACCATGGAAGAACATAGGAGGGCCACGTAAACATACTCAGGGGGCAGAGAGTCTTTCATAAAAAGCAATGCCCTAAGTGAGACTTAAAGGATGAATAGGAATTAGCTAGGCAAAGACGTTGTGGAAGATGGTTTCAGCGGAGAGAACAGCACGTGTAAACCATCTAACACAGTCACAGAAGCAATCAAAGATCAGGATGGCTGGGGCAGAGAGGAGGTGTGGAGGAGTATCGAGAACTTTATTGGAGCTAAGCAGTGGCCTAGCCCTGAGCCTTGTGTTCATTTTGTCAATGAATACTCTTTAAGTATTAGATTCTCTGGGATAGCTTTCCCTGGAAGAAACAAGACTAGCAATAGAGACTTTTCATTTTCTCATACAATGTGAAATCCAGAGATAAGGTGATTCCAGGGTGGATTCATTCAACAGTTCAATCATGTTAGGGCTTTGAGTCATGTCTCTAAGATTCCTCTGGTTCTCCCTTCATGGTCACAAGATGACATCCACAGCTTCAAACAGCATGGCAGAAAGATAGAGAGGGTGGAAAATTGTTAAGGCCTCTTCCACATCCCTTTTTTATATCACGTGGGAAAATCTTTCCCAGACTCCTCCCTGAAGTCTTCACACTAATATTAGTGTGGACTGGATCACAAGCATATTTTTAAACCAATCACTGGCAAAGAGAAATCAGATTTCCATGATAAGTTTAAACCAAACATGATTCATCTTCTGAAACTGGAGGAAGGTCCTATCTTCCCTAAAGGCATTGTCACATAATACTTGATCAATGTTGGAGTTTTTTAGCAAAGAAGAAGTGATTACTGTTGGGGAGACAACCAACAGTGTCTGCCGTAGAGCATCTTCTGAATATACTGACTCAAACCCCTATACCAAAGGCCTAGCAGAGGGAAAGGTATAATCATTTCCAGGCATAAAAACTATTTGCATCAATTTTTACTGTCACATACAAGATGTCTGGCTTTCAACAAAAAAATTATAAAACATACAAAACAGCAAGGAAAAAACACACTGTCGAGAGACAAAGCCATCAGCAGAATTTAAAATAGCTATGGTTTAATAAATAAATAAATTAAATAGCTATGGTTTATATGTTGAAGGTTCTAATGGAAAAGATGGACAATGCATAATAGCAGATGGTTTGGGTAATTTCAGTAGAGAGATGGAAATGATAAGAAAGGGTCAAATGGAAATGCTACACATGAAAGACACAGTAACAGATGAAGAATGCTTTCCGTAGGCTCATAAGTAAACTTGTTACAGCCAAAGAAAGGATCATTGAACGTGAAGATCTATCTTCATGAAATTACCCAAACTGAAGCACATGCACATGAGTGAAAAAAGAAAGAACAACAGAACAGAGAATGCAAAATCTGTGGGAAGATATCAAATAGTCTAACATACATGGAAGTTACAATTCCAGAAGGAGAAGAGAGGTAAAAGGCAGAAGAAATACTTAAAGAAATAATGGCTGAGAATTTTCCAAAGTTAATTATCAACACTACTCATGGATCTAAAAAGCTCAGAGAACACTAAACAGAATAAATACAAAACAAAACAAAATAACCTAGGCATATCATATTCAAATTGTTGAATGCCAAGGATAAAGAGAAAAGCTTGAAAGCAGTGAAAAAACAAAAGGGCTTCCCTGGTGGCGCAGTGGTTGAGAGTCCGCCTGCCGATGCAGGGGACGCGGGTTCATGCCCTGGTCCGGGAAGATCCCACATGCCGCGGAGCGGCTAGGCCCGTGAGCCATGGCCGCTGAGCCCGCACGTCCGGAGCCTGTGCTCCGCAACGGGAGAGGCCACAACAGTGAGAGGCCCGCATACCGCAAAAAAAAAAAAAAAAAAAAAAGACATTATATGCTGAGGAACAAAGATAAAATATTACAGCAAATTTCTTGTCAGAAACTATGAGAAGATGATGGAGTGACATCTTTAAAGTGCTATGGGTGGGGGTGCTTCTCTGGTGGCGCAGTGGTTAGGAATCCACCTGCCAGTGCAGGGGACACGGGTTCTATCCCTGGTCCGGGAAGATCCCACATGCCATGGAGCAACTAAGCCCACGCTCCACAACTACTGAGCCTGCGCTCTAGAGCCCACAAGCCACAACTACTGAAGCCCACGTGCCACAACTACTGAAGCCTGCGCGCCTAGAGCCCAAGCTCCGCAGCAAGAGAAGCCACCACAATGAGAAGCCCTCTCACTGCATCGAAGAGTAGCTCCTGCCCACGGCAACTAGAGAAAGCCCGCGCACAGCAACAAAGACCCAATGCAGCCCAAAAAAAGTGCTATGGGTGGGAAAAAGCCTCTGTCAATCAGAATTTTATACCCAGTGAAAATATCTTGCAAAAATGAAGGAAAAATAAAGACCTTCTCTGTATACAAACAAGAAGCATTGTCAACCACAAGTAAAAAATGGAAGTGGTATCGCACTACTGTTTAATCTATTCCTAGCGAGCAGAGAAGCTGATCGGTTTACTTTTTTTTGTTATGTTAATATTGACTTGTAGTTGATCTTATATGAATTGCTGATTAATAGCTTTCACCCATTTTCTCTTGGGCTATTTGTCTTTTCTTTGTGTGAATTCCTTATAGTTTGAATACCACTCCTGTGTTATATGTGTAGCTAATATCTTTTTGTAATCTGTTACTTTCCTTTTAGTATGTTTATGGTGACTTCTGTTGACAGAACTTTAAAATTTGACAAAATTAAATTTAATCACTTTTTTCTCTATATTTTTGCATTGGCTTTCCCTATGTCACATTCTCTAAGATTTTCTAGTTTTGTATAGTGTTTAGGTCTTTAATCCTTCTGGAATTTTTTTTTTTTTTTTTTTTGCCGTACGCGGGCCTCTCACTGCTGTGGCCTCTCCCGTTGTGGAGCACGGGCTCTAGACGTGCAGGCTCAGCGGCCATGGTTCACGGGCCCAGCCACTGCGGCATGTGGGATCTTCCTGGACCGGGGCCCGAACCCATGTCCCCTGCATCAGCAGGTGGACTCTCAACCACTGCGCCACCAGGGAAGCCCTAGAATTTATATTTTTGAATAGTGAAAAGTAGTGATGTAAATGAATTTCTCCCAATGGTCTGGAAGTTGCTCCAATATCATTCTTTGAACAGCCAATCTATCCTTTCCCTATTGATTTAAAATGTCACATTTATCATATAATGCATGTATCATATATATATATATATAAAACCATATATTCATGGCTCAGTTTTCCCTTTATGTCCTATTGAGCTATTTTAAACCAATGTCACAATGTTTTATTTCCCATAGCTTTACATTATGTTTTGATATTGTGACAGGCAATGGCCAGGCTTGACCTGCCCAGCTCCTCCTAGTAGATAAATAACATGCCTGCCTGAAATTCTGAGAAAGGAGTTCTAAAAGGGAGCCCATGCTCTTCTATATTTTTGAAGCAGTTCACCAAAAAATGGGCTTTAGGACAAGTAGTGATAATAACCAGACATCACACATGGCCTGTCATGTTGTCTTAGGTCAACCAGACATGTGTGATGCCTAGTTATTATCGTTTAATCTGTGCTTGGTGCAGCAATATGGCATTATAGCAATATAGCAAGAAATTGAATCTGATAATAGGTCTGGATAATGTGCCTTACCAACATTATCCAGTGGTTTTGTAAAACCATTCTAGAGTTTTGAGATTTGTGGCTGGGAATCTATGGGCTCCAGAAAACATAGATTGGGACTTCTCAGTACCTGGCAGTTTCCCCCTGGCAGGCTGACCATGGGCAGCACTCAAGCCTGTATCTTATGGTGGAATTAAGGTAAATCCAAGAAACTGTGCTCCCTAAGCTCTGTTGCTTGATATGATCTCTTATCCTTTAAGGTCAGTTGCAATGACATGCAAGTCGTGTACTCTCTGTGCCTAAGTGTTCCTTCTTACTCATCTTCAAGCCCAGCCTCTGTTGGGCTACTTCAGAAATTTAGAACAGCATGCTCTCTCTTTTAGAACTTCTTTTTCAAATTGGCCTTGGATATTCTTTCACATTTTCTCTTCTAGAAGAATTTTAGAATCAGTTTGTGAGTTATTTGAAAAATCCCACTGGGAATTTGATTGTGATTTCGCTGAATGTATAGATTAATTTGAGGGGAACAACCATCTTTACGATGCCAAGTCTTTCCAACCAGATACATGAACATTTTCTCCATTTATTTGGGTTTTCTTTTATGTCCTGTAGTAAAATTTTATCATTTAGATCTTGAATATTTTTAGTTTATTCTTAGGTATCTTGCAGTTTTGTGGTTTTGTGGCTTTTGTGAATAAGATCTTTTTTCATGACATTTTGTCATAGTTATTGTGGAACAGAGGCAATCTATTGCTTGCATATGTTAATGTGGTACTTGGCCTCCTAACTGAACTCTGTGAATTGTGATAGCTTGCTTCATACTCTCTTAGACTTTCATGCTGTCTGCAAATACTGACGGTTTTTTCCTTTCAAATCCTTATGTCTTATTTCTTTTCTTTGTCAGTTAATTGGCTGGGACTTCTGGGACTTCTAAGTCAATGTGAAATAGTTGTGAGCATCCTTATCTCTAATGTTAATAGAAATAATTCTGTTTTATCATTAGAATGATATTTGCTCTAGGCTTCTGGTTGACATACTTTTTCAAGAAAAGAAAATTTTCTTCTATTTCCAGGTTGCTAAGAGTTTCTTGGGAATGAGTGCTAAATCTCATGAAATAATTTTTCTGCTTCTGTTGAGATAATCATATAATTTTTCTCTTCTCGTCTATTAATTGAACAATATTTTGAAATGTTGGACCAACATTGCACTTGAGGGATTAAACACTGTTTGATTTTTCCCATTTGTGGTAATAAATGTTTGCTTGTAAGAACTTAAATAGGACAGGCAATCTTTGGTTTGCCTGAAAACTGACTGCTTCAGAGTTCTCCTTGATTACATTGTTCCATTATTTTTGTCTGTAGTGATTGAGTTCGTAGTTATCCTCTTTTTAAAAAGTTTTACTGCAGATTATTTAGGGGAAACTAGGGATATTTGGGACATATTCTTAACCTTTAAATGTTGGCATCATAGAGGACAGCCAGGGCATACCAACTGATGATTGGTGTCAGTCAGTACCAGTACCCATGATAGCATTGTATATACTTCATCTTCATGTAATAAAACACAGAAAGGTACAAATGAATACATAAGAGTAGAGAGAATATACCTCCTTGGAGACAGTCAATCCAAAATCCAGGACCCAGACAGGAGGCTAATGTTCTTTTGGTTTCCACGACAACCAGAGGCAGATTTACCATGATGTTAATGAAATTTAAGCTGCAGGACCTCTAACTTAAGAGGGCCCCTTCCAAGGCCCTGCTCCTAATTTTGCTTTTGTAATTTGGTATTCTTTTCCTTAAGGAGAGATCCCGACTTGTATAAGCCTTAGACCCCACAAAAAACCTGGGTCCATCCCTAATGACAATCCCAGGCATTGCTCTGCATACCAGCCACCCAGCCTGGACTCAGGGCCCTGCAATCGCTTTCTGGCAACCCTGATAATTCTCTCAGTTTAGCAATTAGAGTGGATGGCAGATAAAATTACCCTGTTGCTTCCCAGCTGGGCTAGGAGAACTGTGGCCTGACATAGAAGCCAGTGGGTGTCCCATGGAAGGAGAGTTCAGCTATCTCACACTTTTCTCTCTGTGGGGGGCATGTGATCAAATTCATTATTAACGCTGAAGTGATCTGGTTACCTTGATTGACACTAAGTGATTTCAGCCTGGGCTATATTTTTCTTCGTGGGGAAAATGACTGCCGCAGAGCTGAAAGGTTATTTCCCCCTTCAAATACATTTGGGCCTGTCACTGTGGAGTTACGCACCCTGACATCAAAATCAGACCCACGGGCTTTGGAAGACAGCAAATGACATCATGGGCAAAAAATTGTGTCAGCTTCATTTTGTTTTTTCTTTCTCTTTCTGAACTCTGACAGAGAGGTAGATTGTCTAGAATTTGCAAGGCTTTCAGGTAAGCAGAAGGAAGAATTAATGGTGGTTGTACTTATTCCACACACACAAATAAATAGTTTCCAGGACATGTTTGTCTGTCCTCCTGGTCCCTCTCTGTTACTATTAAGCTTAATTTAAAATGTTAGGACTTTGTCATCTTATTAATAAGACTAATAAATCATTAACCTGCTACTGAATAAAATTCTAACCTCTTAGTAAAATAAAATATTCCTTAACACAACACTTAACTTTTGTTTGTAGAACCAAAAAGGAAGATACTACCTACAAGAAACTCCATCCTTAACTCTGATATCCTTTCCCAGGATGCTAAGCATATAAGACAAGTCTATGAATGACCTAGTATTATGTTTACAATGTTAAGCCACGTGAATTCTAAATGCATGTAAGAAATACATCAAACTCAGTAACACAGGTAAAAATCAGATACTGCTAGCGCATAAACTTCAGTGAGGAAATTTAAGTTAGATTGAAGGGGACATTTTAACCTACAGATATCAAACAGAGTTACAGTGGTGTAAAACGAACTATTGCCCTATCTCATAAGATTTCGTTATCTTGGATGAAGTAAAAGTTAATAAATTTAACAAGTTGTTTTGTTGATGGATGGTTCCTCTGGAATTGGGACTAAAAAAGGACTGTTAAAAAAAAAACACAACTCTACCTTTTGTCACTGTTCTTGTTATAATACATGCAACTGAGTGTTGTTGGTGCAGAAAGAAGGGACCTCTTGCAGGGTCCACCACAGGTGGGTTTGGTGGCAGAGAAGTGATGAAGCTCATTGCAACAACGACCCACCTGTAGAAATAGTTCTTATACCAGACTGAGTCGGGGAGTGGGGAGGCAGAGCTACTGTTTATCTTCAAATCACAAAGTCATAACTACCGAATGTGCTCCTCCCTTCTTGGATCTCTGCCTCATCTCCAGGGGTGATGACAACGAGATGGGCTGGCTTCCCATTAGTCAGAGAAATAGGAGGGAGGGTCCACTCCCCTAAGGGAAATATCTCATGAAAACATGGTTTCTTTTATGAAAACATGGTTTCTTTTATATCGGAAGCCATATAAAAATACATGTAAATAAGCATTTTTTATTTGAACATTAAATTTTATTGGTACAGAGCATGTGTTTTGTTATACTGGTGACTAATGCCTTTTTTTTTTAAATGCCTTTTTAAAATGAGATTTTGAAATGTCATTCTGCTTATGTCACGAGATAAAGAGCTTTTGGAACATTATTCTGGTGTGAACCCCTGTAGTAAGAGCTGATTAACAACAAGACAACCTGAGGTGCCAAATATATTTTCTGCAGAGCCCTCTATGAAGTGAAAAACAGTTTTGGAGTTATTTTCTTTAATGTTATCCAAATGGTTTTTATCTGAGAAACCACTCTAACTAGACCTCGAAAGTCATCAGTTTGCTAATATTAGTGTGCAAAGCTATTTATTTGTGTGTAGATACCCTGGTTGGTTCCTATTTCCCTGTCTAATGGGATCAGTAGGAGAATGATTTATTCAAAATCATCTAGTTAAAAAAAATTACGAGAAATAGAAGAGGAAAAATCCAGGCACAAAAATTAATAAATACACCAAAAATTGCTTACTCCCAAAGAAAAAAATTATCTCAACACTGTCTGTCTTAGGAAGTCTTGGTTACGGCCCATGATGGTGATTTGCGTTTGTAGGAAAGTGCTTTTTAGACTGCAGATGAATTCCTGGACGTTGACTGTCTTGATGATAATTATCACATTTATGGGAAATACACTTGGTCACGTAAACAATAGAAAATGCCAAAGAGGTAAAGTAAAACAAAGATATTTTGAACTAAAAAAAATTGAAATAATAAATGTGGTTGAAAACTGAATATTTTCCCAGGTTGCTAATTTCCTTGCACTGTGAAGTGTATGGGCAAATGAGTCCTTGGTCACAGTCATCTGGAGTCACAGGGGTCAGCCTTCTCGGGCTCTGCTGGGCCTCAGAACCTGGCATCTTGTGGAAGTGTGTGTATAGCAGCTCCCCAGCCTCTGGAAGATTTGGACTTGGGCTGTCATGGGAAATCTTTCCTATTTTCAGATTTTACAAGGATCTTAAGGTCTGCAAAGCATGTACATTGATAAAGAAAAGTGATTCATTCTCATGATCATGAAACAAACCCAGCAGTGGTTCCGTGGGAAATAGTGGGGCTTGGACTCATCCCCCAACTTTAAAGTTGATGTCATTCAGGGCAACCCTGGTCTCCCCTGATTTTCCATTATTTCTGAGCTGAAGTGATCACAGGTCTGATCTGTGTTCTGTCCTGAAACAAAACGAATTTATTGTACAGTGGGAAGCTCATGTGCTCCGAAAACTGACAGCCTCAGTTTGAATCTGGCTTCTTTATTTTACCAGCTGTGTACCTTTGGGCATGTTTGCCTCAGTTTCCTCACTTGTCATTGGGGAAAATCATACTTTCTTTTCCCCATATTGTGACGATTAAATGAGATAGTATATGGAAATCACCCGGCACATAGCAGATACCCAGTAAATGTTCATCCTCATCCTTCCCAACCCCTTTCCCGCTTGGATAAATCTAGTCTGGAGGCTGAAGGTGCTTGGCAGTTTTCGTTCACTGACTCTCAAGATTTTCCAGGATATTTCTGTGTTTCAGTGTTGTCAGATCATACAGGTGGCGTTTTGATTTTGAAACCGCTCTTAAGGTCTCTGCAGTTCCCCACAGTCTGAACATCACCACTGAGGGAGGCAGAGCCCAGGTCGGGAAGTCTGTGTGTATGATGCACTGTAGTCCATGTGCCAAGCCCATGGCTAAAAGGAAGAGAAGCTCTACACGTCTGTTCTTAACCCCTGGGCTCTCCTGGAAGGACGAAAGGACTTCAGTAACCTCTTGACTCCGACCTCTTGCTTCAAAGGGATGTTGTGTTAATGGTTGTGTCAATGGTGGAGTTTCAGACATGATGCGGCCAAAGGAAGATTGTTGGGGGAAGATACGTTTGAGAGGTGAGGCATTCACTGAACCCACATGCCACCATGCAGAGGCCTCCTGTTCCACCTGAACACTGGATGGGCTCTGGCTGAGACTTCATGCTGGCTCTACCAGACAGTACAAGAAATAATTAGTGATCAGTGAACACAAGTGGGGATCTTGGCCTGCTTAAATTCAAGGTCATCATTAATTCAACAAACATTTACTGAGCAAATTTCCCCCCAGGGAGTATAGGTTTTGCCCATTGTTCCACAGCAACCACGCTGAAGGACTCATTGTTTTCACCAAGATACTGATCCAGGGATTTGTGGATAGATTTCCAAGAGTAGGTGAATCCCCTGAAATTATGTACCAAATAGTGGGTGCAGGAGTCTGTGCACTTCTGGAAAGAACATCCAGAACTTCCATTAGCTTCTCAGAATATTAGAAACCACCTGTTGGATGTGAACTGAATGTTCTCCCTGTACTCAGCTGGGGTGCATAGGAATCTTGGCTTCAGAGTCCCTCCTGGGCCTCCACATAGAGAAAATATGATGACCAAGGGTATTCTCACCATTCCCCGGAAGCCCATGCCCTGAGTGCTGAGCAATATTTGCTGGACCTCCTTCCAACCACTGCTCCCTGGACCCTAACCCAGTCACAGGCTGTTCTGCGTTCGGCTAAAGATAAACCATTTTCCAACGACCTGGAACTAAGCCACACTCTGGGCCGAAGTTATAGAACAAGCGTTGAACCTGGCCAGGAAGAGTGGTGCCTGGGCTGTGCTTGGCCTCTGCTCTCCTACTGGGATGGGAATGCCTGGCCACAGAACCGTATCTCCCACCCTCATTAGTGCACCCTGCTCAGTGCCTGGCACCCAGGAAATGCTCAGCTCGTGTCTGTGGATTTGAAGTGAACAGGGACTGATAATTCTAGCCCTGGGCTGGAAGGGGAAACCAGACCATTTAAATTACCATAGTGCAAGGTAGAAAGGGATCCATTTCATGAGAGAATTGCAAGATGGGGGCTCAGGGCCTGCAGTGCAGAGGATGACAGGCAATCTTCAGCTAAAGGGCTGGGTGGGTTGATGGGAACACAGAGAAACCTTTCCAGAGGAGGAGCCTTAGGAATGGCAGGAGGTCGACATGGGGATATGGGAATAAAGGACATATAAAGGAGGGAAGTGGCTTAGGCAGGAGAACACAGGGCAGGGAGGTGTGGGGCAAGAGCAAACAGCTTTGTTATCCTGGAGCCAAGAGTTCCTGGAAGGGAGTGGCCATATTAGGTTGGAAAGTTGGTAGGTACCCACTGCTCTGTGTCCTCCTCTCCCAAGACTATCCCCCTTGGCCTGTCCACTGAGCTGCAGCAGGGCACAGCTCCTATGGGTTTATTGACCAACCCAACAAGTGTCAGAGCTGTGCTGGGTTATGCTCTTTACAACTAAAACCTCATGGGCCTCAGTGGAAGGGGATACTGCCTGTTAGTTCTTGGAGCTCTCTGCAGGCAGGGAGCAGATCTATAATTACTGAGGTAGCTGATACTCTTTCCCAGGGGATCACATTTCAACTTATAATGTCATCTGTAAGCTTCGTTCATCTCTGGTAATGAAATGAAGCAGGGCAATGTTATTGGATCTGAAATAGGATTGTTTTCTTTTGTTTTTCTCTCCTCCCACTCCACCCCCCTCACCCCTTTCCTCCAAAATTCGCCTAATCTGTCTTTGGCTGATCTCTGGCATTGTCAGTGTTATAACTCCTCACCACAGAGAGAGCATTCCAGGAGGCAATTAATAATGGAATTGTTGCTTAGACTCAAATCTCCTTTAAAAACTGGTTCAAATATCTCACTTCCTCCAGGCAGCCTTCCCAGATTGCCTTTCCCAAAGCGTTTGATGCCCTTGCTATTATATAGGTAGTTATCTTCTGTTGTTGCTAGTCCTAAAGGTACACTGTGACTATTTCAGGCCCTGGACCCTTTAAATCATCAATTATATTGAATTATGAGCATAAAGAAAAAAATTAAGAGCATAAAGTTCCTCTTTTAGGCTGAGGACAAGGGGGCAGGGATTCTGATGTCCCCTCTCCACCTCTGTGTAGAGACTGTCTCCTCCATCAGCCTGGGTGCTCAGTCCTCCCTCTCTGTCTCCAGAGTGCTTACCCAGGGCTTGCTGGGAGGAGGCATAAGCTGTACAGTGGATGGTAGATGGCTGGTATGGAGCCCAGGCCCCTCAGCTCACTTCCCCATAGGAAGCCAAGCATCACTGATTAGGGCAGAGGACAATGGAGGGGTCTGTGCCCTGAAAATCCTGGGGACCCTTTATTTGTGTGAGCAGGGCCTGTTGCTATCCTCAGCTCAGAGGGCATAATCCCTAAGGTAAGCTGTGTGATGTGCCTCTGCTTGGCTCTTGGAGAATGGTGGGTTCAGGACAGCCCTGGAAAGCTGCGACGCAGACAGTGCAGCCTGAGGCACCCCACCCGCACTGTGTGCGCCTGTTCTAGGTCCTCCGTACCCATACAGTCCTGGCTAGGAAGGAAAGAATATTCCAGATAAGGAGAAGAGCTAAGCCAAGTCTGAGCGGCAGCATGAGCGCATTGACAGCTAAATATTTTCATCACAAATTTAAAAAGTAATCACAAAAGCGTGCAATTTCTGGCATGTTGGAAATGTGACAGTTATAAAACTGAAACATTACTCTTTTTAGATGTATCCAAAGAAATATAAATACCATAGCAGTTTGATATTCACCATCATTTGTTTTAAAAGTACATGAAGAAGCTTTTTTTTACCATCAGAAATCTTATATTGTTTCTATTTCTTTTTGAATCTGCATTTTTATTCCATTTCTCCCATAGAATTTTATTCTAATATCTTTTTATGCTTATCATACTCTCTGCAATAAAAATGTGTGTATAAAAAAAATTAAAATGTGTGTATATATTAAAGTTAACATTAAAAAATCTCCTGTGACTATAACCTCTAAATGTTAAAAAAAACTTTTCTAGATTATGCATTAAAATAATTTTATTATACAATTGATCAAAATACCATAAATGTAATACAAATTTTAATAAATAACAAAAATACATTGTTATTGTAAATGTATCTCTTCATTGACATGGGAAGGCTTTCTTTTTTGTTTGCTCCTCTGTCCATGGATAAGTGTTATTTATTTTTAGAATAAGACAGTGTTTAGCTACAGTTCTATTCCTGTTTTCCTTTCTTGTAGATATACATGCTGAGAAAATGTGTTCACAAAAATATGGTGGGAATAGAAAGAGTTTTATTATAGCAATTCTTTGAACTCTTTCCCAGTTGTATACCAAAATCACATGGTGACCTATCATCAAAAGCTATTTTTAATGATCTATCAGCTGATAATTCAATTAGGTCCTCCATCTATTTAGCTGAATGCAAAGGATGGAGAATCAACTAACTGGGAAAACTTATTTTGAATAAATGTCATTGCACTTATTCATTTTCTCGGGTTTCTAGAAATTATATCAAAAAGTCTCTACTTAGACTTACGGAATGATTGTTAATTATATACTGCACTTTAGATACGGGTGTGAATACCAGGAGGCAACGATCCCTGGGAGCCAAGCATAGCGTGGCTGCCTGCCGTAGCGTGGCACTTCATGCTTCCTCAGTCTTAGTGTTGAGTCCTGGTTGCTTTCTGGGGTAAGAGGGAAAGTCTCACTCCATATCCTTGTACAGAAATAATACAAGTTTTGAAGCTAAAACATGTATAAAGATGTTCATTGCTGTGTTATTGATAATAACAAAAAATTAGAAACAGCACAGCACAAAGGGCTGGGAAGTATCTTCATAGTGTGTACCTCTCCCCGCCCCCAACCCCAGCTCAGCTCAATTTAGGCTGTGATGTCAGAGAGGGCAAAGTATACAGAGCAGAGCCCCATCATCCACTGTCCACTTCTCTCCTCCTATACCTCCCCCCTTCCCCTTTGCCCTCGAGAATGTACAAAGCTGGATATGAAGGCACGTGAAACCAGAAATGGAGGCCTGCAGGGCTAGGGAAATGTGAAAGAACTGAGATAACAGTGGGGACAAAAGACAGATTGTTTAGAAGTGACCTCCTGGGGGAAATGGGAAGATGGTGGTCACGTGGCACTGTTTCAGTTATGCAACATAACTTCTGGGGATGTAATGTACAGCATGGTGACAATAGTTATAACACTGTACATACTCTATACTTGAAATTTGCTAAGAGGGCAGATCCTAAGTGTTCTCACCACACACACGCACACAGAAAAAGAAAGAAAAGAAAATGGTAACTATGTGAGGTGATGGATATGTTAATTAGCTTTAACACAGTAATTATTTCACAATGTATATATATATCAAATCATCAGTTGTAGACCTTACATATATATACTTTTTATCTGTCAGTTATACCTCAGTAAAGCTAAGGGGAAAAACGACCTCCTATCAAATTAAAGGGAAGGGAACTAGCTGCTCTCTCTTGGGTGTGCTTTCTCTCTCTCTCTTACATACACACACACACACACACACACACACACACACACACCACAGATTGTTTTATCAATTATAAAAACTGTCAGTAAACGTGCTTGAATCCATATTTCTTTTAAATACCAGTGCTAAGAATAAAAAATGCTAAATAGCCATGTGTAACACGAAGACATTTTCATTCTTTGACTTCCTTCTATCCTTTCTTATGCACATCTTCTGTGTGTGTGTTGTGTGATCTGGGATATGGGGAAACAATGTATTACTATTAAATTATTAACATTTTACATTATATTCTTTCAAAAAATAATTTATGTTTACCTTACATGCTTTGAAATGATATTTACAATAATTATTTAACTCGATTGTATGCTTAAATCTCTTTGTCTTTTTCCCCTCATTCTGGGAGAGCTTCTTGAGTGTCAGGAAAAATTTTGAAAGACCGAAATGGGCAAGAGGACGCTGGGAGTCCTTTCAGTGGAATGTGGGGCATTGTATAAAGGACTCTTCAGGGTTATTAGATCTAATAACGTCCTGAGTCTTTCATTATTTCTTTTTTCTAGGCTATGTTACAACTCTGTAATATGAAGAAAACTGGTAGTAATGTAACTGATTCCTGTCCATGTAAAATGGGGAGAGGCAAGAGGGAGGTCTGAGCACCTATGGGGAGGAAGCGTTCCCAGTGTCTTCACAGAATCCTACCTTTTCCCAAACAACCACTTTTTTGAGGACTGGCCCCATGCCTAGTGGAATTCTTAATTTTTCTCCAGCATCTTGATTGTTATTCTTAAATGATTCACTGTGTCTCAGTGTAGCTTAAGCATTTGCCAAGGTGTACAAGAAGAAAAAAATGATTCCTGGAATTTTGATCTTTTAATCACTGCTCCAGACTGGTTCTGGGAACTGAGAGGTACCATCTGCAAAAGGCTTTTGGAGGAAATGGTGTGGGAAGAGGGGTGGGCAGGGTGGTCAGGGAGAAGAATACGTCCCCAGATCCATTAGAGCAATCTGGTGCGCCGTCCCTATAAGTTGAGCAGCCACTATGAGGAGAAAACCATTTCATGGTGTCTTCACCAAGCCTAGATATTTTAACTTCATTTCCAGGTCCATCCTTGTCATTCCTTTCTTGATTTATTTTTGGTTTTTTGGCTGTTGGAACAGGAAAATCTCTTCCCTTTTCAAATAAACAGCACTGAAAAAGATAGGATAGGAAAAAGTTCTCACTTAGAGCGTCACCTCTAAGCTTCCAGAAGAGAAGCTGCTGCTTCCACTCCTGGGCTCCAGCTTGGACCCCTTGTAGCTTGGGGCAGGGAGGAAGGAAGAGGGATCTTAAATTCTCACAGATGCATATTGGTGTCAGGTTCCACCTTTTCTGTGAAGTTCTCCCTGGCCACCAGCCCACTGTCTTTCTCTGTTCCCTCTGAACTCCTACCTCACTCACTTTTTCATCCATTTACATTTCATTGGGGACTTGGGTGAGTAATATGAATCATACGATTTTCCAATATGGAATTTGTGTTTTTCCAGCTATAAACTCCTTAATAGCAAGGACCCTGCTCTGACTTCCCTTTTGGTCACCATGCCCTTAGTGTGGAGCTGGACTCATGGTAATAGTTTAGCAATTGCTTGAGTTGACCTGAACTCAAACCATTGCCTGGCCACAGGCAATAATACAGCATGATTTACATTTCTGAGGGTAGATGGAGAATGCTTGGAAGTGGTCAAACTCTGAGCTCCTTTGAAGCCCTGCAATAATATCATAGGGGATTATACTAGTTCCCAGAGAGTTGCTTCTAAAACTCCCATGCTTGGGCCTGGTACTGGGGCATCGTCCCACCCCCTGTTGTTCAATGTACTTTATGTCAGCCCACTCACAGAACCTTCATGGGGCTTGGCCATCCTGGGCTAGTATCTTTCTCCCCCCATTCCTCTACCCTTCTCTCTCTTCATGTGAAGTCTTCCTCACTGCTCTCTGGCCATCCTCCCCCATCTCCCTCTCCTGTGACTTCTCTGGATTTTGGAGAAAGCACATCCTAACCAAGCATCTTCTTCCCCTTCCTGACTGGGTAGAGGAGAAGTTTTTCTTTTCTTCTTGTGCGAATTATTCTTCTCTATTCAAGGCAATAAATACTGAGTTCAGTCTATTATGCACTTGTTGTTTCATAGATGAAGGTATTGATCAATTAATTCCACCTGAGTCTGGGTATAGGTCTTGTGCCTTACTGTGGGCTCTCTGTTTGAGCATCCATTTCTATCAGGCCCAACGGCAATGATCCTCTCAGAATGGACTCTCTGGGACTAAAATGCCCGGTGTTTGTTCTCTGTGTCTCTGTGTTCTCTTTTCTTTCCCCTGGGTAGTTAGTTCATCCTGCCTCTGAGGGGTCTCTGTGCACCCCATCTTCTTACTTTTACTTTGCAAATTGGCTCCTAAGAAAGGATCTAATAGGAGCTACACCAAGATCCAAATACACTGCTGACTTCCTCAGTGGGAAGGTAATGGAGGGACAGGCCAGGTCAAATCAACTGACTATATCCCAGGGAGAAGGGATACCAGAGAAAGGATGTGGGTAAAGGTAAGAGTAGGAACACTTTTTAGCATAGGGTGAAGCTGGTACCCCAGAAACTCCCATACCTAGGTGCCTTGCTGAGCCAAGTTGTCCTGGACCTGTTTAGAATAGACATAGCTCCAACCAAGTCTGGGGTATTTGAGTATTCTTATAACAGAATCTATCAGAACATTCTAGAGCCTGGGGGCTTCACTTTGCTGATGAGGAAACTGAAGCGCCAACAGAAGTGATGAATGGTCCTTCAATTTATGAGGGCAGAGCTGGACTAGAGCCCTGATCTCTTGATTCTCACTCTAAAGTTAGCTCATTATTCTCCTGTCCCCAATTTTCATATCTATGCTTGATTGTTTATTTCTACAATCAGCTTTTCTAATTTCACAAGAGTCCTGTAGTTATCTTTATTGAGATAGTGTTAGATTTAGAAAATAACTGAGTGGAGAATTGATATTTTTACAGTGATGTATTTTCCAATCTAAGATTATGGTATTATACCTTTTCATTTTTTCAAGTCCCTTTTGTATGTTAAAGTTTTCTTCATACATTTCTTGCACATTTTAAAGGTTATTCCCAGCTATTTTATACTTTAATTGATATTGAAAATACAATCTTTTCTTCCACTATATCCTCTAACTGGTTGATACTTCTATGTATAAAAGCTGTTGTTTACCATACATTAATTTTGTAATTGGCTTCTCTTTTGGATTCTTGGACCCAATTCCAATGTGCGTGTTTATGTGTGTGTGGCGGGGAGGGGGTTTCCCCACACACCACCAAGCAGTTCTCAGACACCAGCAGGGTGTCAGAGAATTCAACCCAATTCTGACACTGTCTACCTGGAGATAGCATCAGATCCCACAGGTTGACGGTTCAGTCTTACAAGACTGTCCCCCACCCCCCAACTTCAAATGCCAGTGCAAGCCCAGTTTGTTACCTGTGCTTCTATCTTAATGGCTACATATTAGAGGTTTCCATGAACTTTTCCTTGGACTTCAGACACCAGTTTCAAGTTCAGGTTGCCACCTGTACTTCCAACTGACTGGTTATAGATGGGAGGTTTCCACAACCTCCTTCTCAGGTTTGATTAACTTACTAGCGTAGTTCACAGACTCAGATTTTACTTAATAAATCACAGGTTTATTATAAAAGGATATAACTCAGGAACAGCCAGAGGGAAGAGCATAGGGAAAGGGTGCAGGGCTTCCATGCTCTCTCTGAGCATGCTAGTCTCCCCACATCTCCATGTGTTCACCAACCTGGAAGCTCTGTGCTTTTGGGTTTTTATCAAAGCTTCACTACATAGTTATGATTGATTAGACTGTTGGCCATTGGCAATCCATTCAGCCTCCCGCCCCTCTCCTCTCCCTGGAGGTCAGGTATGGGACTGAAATTTTCAACGCCTTATTCACATGGTTGGTTCTCCTAGCAAGAAGTCCCCATCCTTAGGTGAGGCCCTAAGTCACCTCAATAACATAACAAAAGACACTTTTATGGCTCTAATCACTTAGGAAATTCTAAAGGTTTTAGGAGCTCTATACCAGAAATGAGATGAAGACCAAATATATATTTCTTATTATAAACAAAATATTGCTGCTTCATTACCAAATTCTCTTGTTTACAGCAGTTTCTCAGTTGGTTCTCTTAGGTTTTCAAGATATACAATCATGTCATTTACAAATCATGATAACTTTGCCTCTTATTTTCAAATTTTACACCTCCAACTTCTTTCTGTTGCATAATTTTATTGGCTACTATCTACAGAGCTTTCTCTTTTTTTCCCCCATGATTTAATTTTAATTTTTTTAACATCTTTATTGGAGTATAATTGCTTTACAATCTTGTGTTAGTTTCTGCTGTATAACAAAGTGAATCAGCTATACTTATACATATATCTCCATATCCCCTCCCTCTGGCGCCTCCCTCCCACCCTCCCTATCCCACCCCTCTAGGTGGTCACAAAGCACCGAACTGATCTCCCTGTGCAATGCAGCTGCTTCCCACTAGCTATCTGTTTTGCATTTGGTAGTGTATATATGTCCATGCTACTCTCTCACTTCATCCCAGCTTACCCTTCCCCCTCCCTGTGTCCTCAAGTCCATTCTCTACATCTGCATCTTTATTCCTGTCCTGTCCTGCCCCGAGGTTCGTCAGAACCATATATTTTTTTAGATTCCATATGTATGTGTTAGCATAGGTATTTGTTTTTCTCTTTCTGACTTCATTCTATATGACAGACTGTAGGTCCATCCACCTCACTACAAATAAGTCAATTCATTTCTTTTTATGGCTGAGTAATATTCCATTGTATATATGTACCACATCTTCTTTATCCATTCATCTGTCGATGGACACTTAGGTTGCTTCCATGTACTGGCTATTGTAAATAGTGCTGCAATGAACATTGTGGTACATGTCTCTTTTAGAATTATGGTTTTCTCAGGGTATATGCATTCCTATACGCTAATGATGAAAAATCCAAAAGAGAAGTTAAGGAAACACTCCCATTTACCACTGCAACAAAAAGAATAAAATACCTAGGAATAAACCTCCCTAAGGAGACAAAAGACTGTATGCAGAAAACTATAAAACACTGATGAAAGAAATTAAAGATGATACAAACAGAGGGAGAAATATACCATGGTCCTGGATTAGAAGAATCAACATGGTGAAAATGACTATACTACCCAAAGCAATCTACAGATTCAAGGCAGTCTCTATCAAACTACCAATGGCATTTTTCACAGAACTAGGACCAAAAATTTCACAATTTGTATGGAAACACAAAAGACCCCGAATAGCCAAACCAATCTTGAGAAAGAAAAACGGAGCTGGAAGAATCAGGCTCCCTGACCTCAGACTATATACAAAGCTACAGTAATCAAGACAGTATGGTACTGGCACAAAAACAGAAATATAGATCAATGGGACAGGATAGAAAGCCCAGAGATAAACCCACGCACATATGGTCACCTTATCTTTGATAAAGGAGGCAAGAATATACAGTGGAGAAAAGACAGCCTCTTCAATAAGTGGTGCTGGGAAAAGTGGACAGCTACATGTAAAAGAATGAAATTTAGAACACTTCCTAACACCATACACAAAAATAACCTCAATACAGATTAAAGACCTAAATGTAAGGGCAGACACTATAAAACTCTAGAGGAAAACATAGGCAGAACACTCTATGACATAAATCACAGCAAGATCCTTTTTGACCCACCTCCTAGAGAAATGGAAATAAAAATAAACAAATGGAACCTAATGAAACTTAAAAGCTTTTGCACAGCAAAGGAAACCATAAACAAGACAAAAAGACAACCCTCAGAATGGGAGAAAATATTTGTAAACGAAGCAACTGACAAAGGATTAATCTCCAAAATTTACAAGCAGCTCATGCAGCTCAATATCAGAAAACCAACAACCCAATCCAAAAATGGGAAGAAGACCTAAATAGACATTTCTCCAAAGAAGATATACAGATTGCCAACAAACACATGAATGGATGCTCAACATCACTAATCATTAGAGAAATGCAAATCAAAACCACCATGAGGTATCACCTCACACCAGTCAGAATGGCCATCATCAAAAAAATCTACAAACAATAAATGCTGGAGAGGGAGTGGAGAAAAGGGAACCCTTCTGCACTGTTGGTGGGAATGTAAATTGATACAGCCACTATGAAGAACAGTATGAAGGTTCCTTAAAAAACTAAAATTGGAAAACTATCATATGACCCAGCAATCCCACTACTGGGCATATACCCTGAGAAAGCCATAATTCTCCAGAGCTTTTTAAATAATAATGATAATGGGTACCCTTGTCTTTTTACCTAACTATAATGGAATTGCTTTTATTGTTTTCCCTTTAGGCAAGATGCTAACTTTTGGGAAAGATATTTTATCACACCAAGGAAGAATCCGTCTATTCCTCTGTATGATCAGGCCACCCAAGATGGCTGTTCTCTTGCTCTCTGTACATCCCCTGCTTGACCAGTGCCTGCTTTACCTACACCCTACTCACATGACTGACCTTCCTACATAATTGACCCCATCCCAGCTAGTGATTGTTCTAATCTTTAAATCAGAATATCTCCACCATGATAGCTTATGAAAAGGGCAGTGAGGGGCATGCTCCTCTGCTAGTTTCCCTGGTAAACTGTGAGCCAACCTGATGTCAATTCCGCCTATAACTGGTAACCTTCCACTCCCCCCAGGAGAGAAGACTGCTGCCATGTCCTACCCTCTGTCTGCCACATGGTAGGGTGTCACTCCAAGACCTTGTTTCTGATGTGTAAACTCCCCCATCCATTAAACCATTGATGTCTCTGTCACTGACTCCAGGCTCTTTCTTTGGTCTTGAGGCTGGGCGGGCACAGGGCTTGCAGGCCTGTGGGGTGCAGCCCAACACCCTCTTGTATTAAGAATTTATGAAACAAATCTGAATTCATTGAAATGAATGTTGAATTGAAACGAATGTTGAATTTTATTCAAATGCCTTTTAAGCATCTATGGAAATGATTCATTTTTCTCCTTGGATCTTTTAATATGGTGAATCATATTAACAGATTTATGAATATTGAACCATCCTTGCATTCCCAAGATAAACCCCCACTTACATATGGGTATTATTCTTAAAAGGTGCCACATGAATCTGTTTGTTAATAAGTTATTTATGAATTTTGTCTCAATAATTCATCAGTGAGATTGACCTGTAGTTTTCTTTTTTGTGCCATTTATTAGATTTAGGGATCAGTGTTATGCTGCTTCAAACAAATTATTTGTAAACTCTGGCAGCCAGCCTTCAGAATGGCCCCCAATAATCCCTTCCTCCTAGTATTTACATCCTGTGTAGACTCTGGTACAGAGTTTGTCTGTGTGACTGATAGCATATGGCAGAATCTCACTTCTGAGATTAGGTTATAAAAGACTGTGGCTTCCGTCTTGGGTGCTTCCTTGCCTTTGGCTCTCTCTTGGATCACTTGCTCTGGGAGAAGCAAGCAAGTGGCTCATGTGGCAAGAAACTGAAGTCTCCAGCCAACAGCTAGCAAGAAACTGAGGACTGCCAATAGCCACATAAATGATCTCAGAAGCAGATCCTCCCCCAGTCAAGCTTGGAGATGACTGTAGCCCTGGCTGAGAGTCTGGCTGCCACCTTATGAGAGATGCTGATTCAGAGCCATCCAGCTAAGCTGCTCCTGGATTCCTGAGCCATAGAATCTGAGATAACAAATGTTTGTTGTTTAAAGCTACTAAGTTTTGGGGTAATTTGTTATTCAGCATTAATAATGAATGCATAAGTTTTTCCTTATTTTTAATTGCCCATAGCAGCTTACACAGCATTTGAAGTAAGATTTACTCTATGCTTTGAGTAAAGGATACAGTTTAGTACCATGGAGATAAAGGGAAAGGCACTCTAGGAATGGGAACTAATGAGAACTTAGATAAACCATGTATAGGTAACAGACATCTATAGACTACCTTGCTGAAAAGAAACAGAATAAACATTCTTCTTAAGCACACATGGAACATTCTCCAGGATAGACCATATGCTAGGCTATAAAACAAAGCTCAATAAATTGAAAAGGATTGAAATTATACAAAATAGCATGAACTTGGAATTAATAATAGAAAAAAATTAGGAAATTTACAAATATGCAGAAATTAAACAACATACTATTGAAAAACCAATAGATCAAAGAAGAAATCATAGGGAAACTAGAAGATATTTGAGTGTAAATGAAAGATACCATACTAAAGCAGTCCTTAGAGGAAGTTTTATAGCTGTAGATGCTTCCACTAAAAAAGAAGAAAGATCTCATATAACTGGATGCTCCACCTTAAGATATTAGGAAAAGAAGAGAAAACTAAACACAAAGAAAACAGAAAGAAGAAAATGTAAATATTAGAGCATAAACTAATGAAATAGAGGCTAAGAAGACAATAGAGAAAATCAACAAAAGTAAAAGTTGGTTCTTTGAAAAGATAAAAAAATTGACAAGACTTTAACTAGACTGATGAAGAAAAAAGAGAAAGGAATCAGCTTATTAAAATCAGAAGTTAAAGAAAGGATATCATCACAGACTTTCCAGAAATAAAATGAATGTAAAGTAGTACTGTGAACAAATATATGACAATATATTAATTTAGTTGAAATTGATAAATTCCTAGAAAGGCACAAACTACCAAAACTGACTTCATTGGTGAATTCTACTGCACATTTAAAGAACTAATACCAATTCTTCACAGACTCTTCCAAAAATAAAAGAGGAGGAAACACTTCCCAACTCATTCTGTGAAGCCAGTATTACCACGATACCAAAAACCAGACAAAGATTTCATGAGAAAACTACAGACCAATACTTATTACTAGTACAGATACAAAGACCCTCAACAAAATACTAGCAAATCAAATCTAGCAATACATAAAAAGGATTATACACCACGACCAAGTAGGCTTTACCCCTGGAATAAAGGACAAAAACTCCATGATCATCTCAATAGACAGAGAAAAAGCATTTCACAAAATTCAACACCCCTTAATGATAAAAACCTTAAGAAACTAGGAATAGAAGGGAAGTTCCTCAATCTGACTAAGGGCATCTACAAATCCCCACAGCTAACATTCTATTTAATGGTAAAAGACTTAAAGCTCTTCTCCTAAGATTCAAAACAAGACAAGGTTGTCTACTCTTGTCACTTCTATACAACATTGTGCTGGAGGTTCTATGCAGGAAAATAAGGCAAGAAAAGAAGTAAAAGACATCAAAATTAGAAGGGAAGAAGTAAAACTATCTCTATTCTCAGATGACATGATTTATATAGAGAACACCCTAAATAATTCACAAAAAAACTATTATCTCTAATAAGTGAGTTCAGCAAAGTTGCAGGATACATGATCAATATACAAAAATCAATTTATTTCTTTACACTAAAAATGAGTAAACTGAAACTGAAATTAAAAACAATTCCACTTACAATAGTGTCAAAATAATAAAGTACTTAGAAATAAATTTGACAAAAGAAATACAAAATTTATACTCTGAAAACTACAAAACATTGTTGGAAGAAATTAAAGACCTAAATAAATGGAAATTCATCTCATGCTTATGGACTGGAAGACATTTTAAGATGGCAATACTCCCCAAATTGATCCACAGATTCAACATAATTTCTATCAAAATTCCAGCTGATTTCATTGCAGAAATTGACAAGCTGACCCTAAAATTCATATGAAAATGCAAGGGACTCAGATTAGTCAAAATAATCTTGAAAATGAGGAAAGAGTTGGAGAACTCACACTGCCAGATTTCAAAACTTACTACAAAGCTTAGTAATCAAGACAGTTTGGTACTGGCATATGGATAAATATAATAGATCAATGGAACAGAATTGAGAGTCCAGAAATAAACCCTCAACTTTACGGTCAACTGATCTTTGACAAGGGTGCCAAGACAATTAAATTGGGGAAAGAAAAATCTTTCAAATGGTGCTGGGACACCTGGAGAGCCACATGTATAGAATGAAGTCGAACTCCTACCTCACACCAAATACAAAAATTACTTAAAATGGCTTCAAAATTAAAAACTTTCGTGCTTCAAAAGATACCATCAAAAAAATGAAAAAACAACCCACAGAGTGGGAGAAAAGTTTTGCAAATCATACATCTGATAAGGGACTTGTATTTAGAATATATAAAGAACTCTTACAACTCAATAATAAATAGACAAATAACCTAATTTAAAAATGGGCAAAGGGTCTGAATAGATATTTCTCCAATGAATATATACAAATGACCAATAATAAGCCTGAGAGAAGATGTTCAGCACCATTAGCCATCAGGAATGCAAATCAAACCCACAATGAGTTAGGATTTTACACCCTCTAGGATAGGTTTAATTGAAAATACAGATGATAACAAGTGTTGGTGGGGAAGTAGAGAATTAAAACCCTCATACATTCCTGGTGGAAATTTAAAATGGTACCGCTGTTTGGAAAACATTCTGGCAGTTTCTGAAATGGTTAAACATAGAGTTATCATATTACCCAACAATTCCACTCCTCGAGATCTATCCAAGAAATGAAAACATATGTCCTCACAAAAACTTCAACGTAAATGTTCATAGCAGCATTATTCATAGTAGTGGAAACAACCCAAATGTCCACCAATGGCTGAATCAATAAATAAAATGTATGGGGCTTCCCTGGTGGTGCAGTGGTTAAGAATCCGCCTGCAAATGCAGGGGACACAGGTTCTAGCCCTGGTCTGGGAAGATCCCACATGCTGCGGAGCAACTAAGCCCGTGCGCCACAGCTACTGAGCCTGCACTCTAGAGCCCTCGAGCCACAACTACTGAAGCCCGCGTGCCTAGAGCCCGTGCTCCACAAGAAGAGAAGCCACTGCAATGAGAAGCCCATGCACCTCAACTGGAGAAAGCCCACGTGCAGCAACGAAGACCCAATGCAGTCAAAAATAAATAAATAAAATAAACAAATTTATAATAAATAAATAAAATGTATTATATTCATAAAATGGAATATTTTTCAGCAATAAAAATAAAGTATTGATACATGCTACCGTGTGGATGGACCTTGAAAACATTATGCTAAGTGAAAGAAGCCAGTCACAAAGGACCACATATTATAGGATTCTGTTTATATGAAGTCCCTACAATAAGCAAATCTATAAAGACAGAAGGTAATTAGTGGTTGCCTAGGACTGGTAGGATGGGGGAAGGAAGTTTTTGGAGGTGATGGGTAAGAGGTGTAAGAGTTTTTTTGGGGGGTAATGAAAATATGCTCAAATTGACTGTGGGGATATATGTACAGCTCTGTACGTACTAAAAGCCATTGAATTGTACACTTTAAATGGGTGAATCATATAGTTATGAATTATATTTCAATAAAGCTGTTTAAAATTGTGCATGGGAAAGGGACTTCCCTGGTGGTCCAGTGGTTAAGAATCCTCCTTCCAAAGCAGAGAATGCGGGTTTGATCCCTGGTCAGGGAACTAAGATCCCACATTCTGTAGGGCAACTAAGCCTGGGCACCACAACTACAGAGCCCACACACCACAACTAGAGAGCCCACACCCCGCAGCTAGAGAACCTGCTCACTGCAACTAAGACCTGATGCAGGAAAAATAAATAAATAAATAAATAAAATTGTGCACGGGGAAATCAGGGATCAGTTTTGCATCTAAAGTGCATGTACGTGTTATGAGGAGGGTGGTCCTAGAATTGGCATAATAGGAGACAGGGTGGAGAAGTAGGGGAGTCCCAGCTCACAGAGAGGGGAAGGGCAGTAAACCCAGTGGAGAAAAAATCGGACAATGGTTGCAAATAGATCTTGTCTTAGATGCAGTGCCCTGGCCAGTTGGTAGTAGCTACCTGCTATGCTGCATTGAGAAGGACTCTTGACTCCCAGGGTTTCAGGGGCAAAGATGCCACAACTGACTACCACTATCTGTTTGCATAATAATGTTAGTTAATATTTATTGAAGAGGACCTTTGTGCCAGGCACTGTCCTCAGTAGTTTCTGTGCTTCCTCCCATTTGGTTCTCTTCAGTATTCTGAGGTAGGCATTATTATTGTTCCTAGTTTATAAAGAAGGAATATTTAGCCACAGCTGGCTCAAGATCACCCATCTGGTTAGGGGCAGCTCGGGAGTTAGACTCTGGAAGTTTGACACCAGAGTCCACTCTGTTATGCCACAGTGACTCTCCCGAGAGCATGGGAGCCTATTCTTTAAATCTGCCCGCTGGTAGGGGTCAGTCTTACTGGACATGATTAAAGGGGTATTTAGGAAGACTCATCTGCTTAAACATCTTTCCTCCATACTGTGCCTGAGGTCTGGAATCCCGTGGATTTCACTTCTTGGGTCAGTGTTGTTTGTTCAGCGTCCCCTGAGAGGGATTCCAGATCATCAGTGAACATCTTCTAGGGATTTACAGTCATTGGCTGGGCGCAGGGCCTGGAGGAGGAGAATGCCAGGGAAATGTCTAGGGGGATTCGGGCTAGAGAAACCAAGTCGTGGGGTGCACACAAAATCCCCTCCAACCCTGACAGTCACACCCTTTGGCATCTGGCACTTTTGCCTGAACCTTCCCATACGAGGAGTTTCTAAGGATGCTCTGTGCCTCCGCGTGCTTCATGGCTACGCTAATGCCTCAGGAGGCTTAAATGGACAGGAGTGTGCTGGCCTGGACCTAGGTGTGCTTGACTTTCCTGGGTGACCTGAATGCAAAGTTGCATGTGCATTTTTTTTTTTTTTTTTACAAGGCAGAGGAAACCTGCAGCCCTGACTGGGATAAACTGGTGCCTACCAAGGCCTGGCACCCCATGGAGTCACCTGCACAGCCTCCCTAAGGTTCTTCTGCAGACAGTCAGTCATCAGCCAGCTGCCCCTGGCCCCAGCAGGACCCCTGGCCCTAGCAGGACCCCTGGCCCCAGCAGAACTCCCAGAGGGGGTGTGGGATTTGCTTGCTCAGGGGGTCACCTTTAGTAGAGATCTGGGCCCCTGTCTTGCTCAGCACAGAATAAACACTGATGGGCTCTGAGCCCAAATTCTGACAGGTTGTCCTACTGTGCTGGGGAGGTGTCCTGGGCAGACATAGGCAGAGGTGGTGATGTGGAGGGGTGAGGCAGGAGGGCGTTAGTTGGCTAAAATACAGGGGGAAAAAAGCATAACAAATGCAGAAAGGGATGTGAGAAAGACGAACGTGGGTTTTGTGGAACGTGGCCAGCACAGGAGGGATGTGAGAAGCCCCACACCCTGGTTCATATCAGCTTGTTCCTAGCCTGCTCAAGTTTCTCTCTACCCTCTTCTCTGAGTTTGCTGTCAGTATTGCCTGGGTTTATATATCAGCTCTACCACTTACTGCTTGTGAGACCTTGGGGAATTTATTCTCTGAGCCTTGGTGTCCTTGCCTATAAATTAGGTGGAATGTCACCCTAGCGTAGCGCACAGGGTTGTTGTAAAGGCTGAACGAGGTGATACATAAAGCACCTACTGCAGTAGGGGCATAGCAGGTGCTCAATAAGCGGTGTCTATTCTGTTACAGATATTTTTTTTAAATGTTTAACATAGAACATTCACCATCTTAACCATTTTTAAGTGTACAATTCAGTGGCATTAAATACATATGTAATGTGCAGCAATCTTCACTATCCATTTCTAGAACTTTTCATCATCCCAAACAGAAATTCTGTACCAATCAAGCAATAACGCCCTATTCTCCCCTCCCCTCAGCCCCTGGTAATCTTTAGTCTATTCTCTGTCTCTGTGAATTTGTCTAGTCCAGATATTTCATGTAAGTGGGATCATACAATATTTGTCCTGTTGTGTCTGGCTTACTTAGCATAATGTTTCCAAGGTTCATCCATGTTGTAGCACATATCAGAATTTCATTCCTCTTTAAGGCATCATAATATTCCATTGTGTGGATATACCACATTTTGTTTATCCATTCATCTGTTGATGGACATGTGGGTTGCTTCCACCTTTTGGCTGTTGTGCCTATGATAGATATTATAGTCGCACATTATGAAGAAGTAGTTTAGGGGATCAGAGCACAGACCCTGGAGCCACACTGCCTGAAGCCGATCTTTTTACTTACCACCCTGGGATGGTCTTAACCTCTTTGTGCATGAGTTTTCTCTTTTGTGAGATGGGGAGACTAGGCCTTTCTGCTCAGGGATCTTGTGAGGAAGAAATGAGTCAACGCATGTAAAGTAGCTGCAGTTGTTTCCGGCACCTGGTCAACATTCAGGAAGTTAGCTGTTGGGAGTTGATGCCTTTACACCAAGGTACCATATATGAGACCCATCTAAGTGGACTGGTGTTTTCTTACCTCGGGGAACTGGTGGTTGAAATTGGAAAATTGAAAAATTTCCAAGTGCTAGAAGTGAGTAGGTGACTTTGGAGATCACCTACTTAAACTCCCTCCTCTTACCAATGGGGAAGCTGAGGCCCAGAAAAGATGGGGACGTGGCCAGAGTGACAAAGGCAGAGCTGGAACCAGGCGCCTGCTCCCAACATCTAGACCTTGGCCTTGGCTCCAAGCCTAGTTTCACCAGCTCCCCTCCCCACCCTACGTCCCCCTCTGTGGATACCTCCCTTCTCCAAAGGTCACACTGAGTGACCAAGAGACTTAGGGGCCCGCCTCCCCTTTGACCCTAGCTCAGACACAAGGCCAGCTGTTTGCTGCACTCTGAACACCTCCTGCCCCTTCTCTTACCCACTGTGCCTGGCTAGGGTGCGGAGAGAAGGGAAGGGAGAGCATCAAAAAAGCTTTACTTGAGAGTGTCTTTTCTAGTGGGGGATGGAATGGGCAGGGAGGAACCCAGGCCCGGCTGGCCCAGGGGTGGTGAGACTTTGGTCGTTTTCGGATTAGGTACCGGCACTCAGTCAGTGCCTCTGCCCTTCAGCTGTTTGTGTTCTCTTTGTTCATTTTGTTGATTTTCTTTGGGATTATTTTTAGAGAATTCCAGCCTGAGTCCTGCAAAGGGGGACAGTGGAGGTGCAGCCCACACCTGGGCAGAACAAGGCGGACCAGGTGACTTGATGGCACTGAGAACAAAAGAGCGTTGCCAGTGAGGACGAAAACCTGGGAGGGAAAGGGACCAGCTGCTAAATGCCCCTCCCCCTGACAGGCTTCTTTGGGAGCTCTTTGATGAAAGAATTCTCTGTTTGTTTGTTTATTCAAAGATGAAATGCCCCCCACCCCGTTGTGAGGAATTCATGTAACATAAGGAAGTTGTGCTGACCTGGGTATGGTGGGGAACGCTCACAGCTCCTGCCCCCAGTCCCCTGCCCCTGGCCAGGGGGTGGAGAGAAGGGAAGGGAGGGAGAGCATCAAAACAGCTTTACTTGAGAGTGTCTTTTCTAGTGGGGGAAGGAATGATCAGGAAGGAAGGACTGTGACAGCTGATGTCCTAGGGCAGCTTCAGGGAGGAGAGGGGAAAGGGCACAGCAGGAGGGGCCACTGTACAAGTGAAGGAGCAGCGGGGGGTGGCGCATGGCAGATTTTGTAAATCCGGTGTTCGTGATTCCAGGGTAAATCTTTGCTTCTTCCCTCTCTACCATTTTCTTCTCCTCCCCTTCTGTCTTCCCTGGTGTGCTAGTCATCACTGCAGGAAAGATTTTTTTCTTCAATTGTGGGTGGCATGGACAGGATAGTTATTACCTAGTCCCTTCCTCACCTCCCACCCCTCACTCAAGACAGATTCATTTGGGGTTGAGACTGAGAGGCAAGAGTTGGGTTCTAACTGAGGCAATGTGGGGTGAGTCTGAGCATCAGGCTGGGAGAAGCCTTCACCAGGACAGGAGGTGGCTCACCTCTGGAATCCAGGCTGCCAGTGGAAACAAACACCCAATGATGGGGCAGAGGGAGGAAGGGAAGAATCCTGCCCCTGATCCAGCAGCTGAAAGTGAGACGCTGATAATAGAGAGGAGGCCTGAAATGCACCCCATAGAAATGGAGCCATCTGGCACGAGCCTGCTGGGAAAGGAGGCCACATCCGGACTGCCAGGCCGCATTGTGCAAGCATGGGGTGTTACCTTCCAAGTCAATAGCACAGTCCCAATGGCCCCCTGGAGCTGGAGGCTGGGAGGCCTCTAATCTGCAGGCCACAGAGTGAGAAGGAGAACATCCAAGGCCATCTCTTTCTGGCCCTTGTGTGCAAGAGGCTCAGCTTTCCCCCAAAGTCCTGGGGAGCTGCACCCTGGACTTTATATTAGCTCAAATGGTGGTTTTGAGAGTTCTGTGGGCTCCTGACTCATGGTAATAACAGCCAACCTTATAGTACAAGTTCCGGGCACCGTTCTGAGAGATTTTGTTTAAATTACCTCATTGAATCTTCATAACCACCCTACAAGATAGGAATTATCTCCAGCTTAGAGATGGGGAGGCTGAGGCATGGAAAGCGGGGCAGAGCTGGGATACAAACCCAGCAGTTCGGCTCCAGAGCAGTGCCCTTCACTGTTGGGCGGCACTGCTCCATGGCTCCATAGCACAGGCCAGAGGAGAGATGTGGCCTTGATTGTCCACTGAGAAATCAAACGTCTTAGACATGTGGCCTGGGGTGTACAGTTGGTGCAGCGATAGCGTGCCCTCAGAACTGACCGTCACCTAACTTAGAGCAGGGTGGTAGTTATCTGCAGTTATCTGGAGATTTCCTGTGGGACACAGAACCATGTTGGCCTGATCACTGGTTCTTGCCCTGGGTCTGGCAACTAGGGAGCCCCCCCGTCTGGTAAAGAGGATTGAGGAGAACTGGAGAGCCTTTTGAATTCTATGCCTCCGCAGCCCTGCTCGCCCTTGCTGGGTGCTAGTTGGTGTCCCTGGGGATCCTTTGACCTGGGAATCAGGTTAAGCAGTGCTCACCATGGGCCTTGCCCAGTGCTCAGCTTGAATTGCATTGGGATCAAGCCCCTGGCCAAGGCCCAGAGAGATATCTTGGGCCTGGGACAGAGTTACCGCCGGAGGTACAGGAGCTTACATTGCGGGTAATGGCAAAGGCTTTGGATGAAGTGTCTAAACTGGCTTAACACTCCTTTGGTATTTCTTATTTTATAGATTTATTTCCTGTATGCATTAAGGATATACTCTGCCTTAATCTCTGGTCCCTGAGGAATGAAAAGCCAGATAAGATTTTTGTTTGTTTATTTTGTCTGTTTAAGGGCTGTACTCCTGTCTCCTGTGCTGGACTTAGCTGGTCTTCCCACTGGGCCTCCAGCCAATAGGCCCAGGTAGGCAGACTGGAGCTTCTAGTGATGTTAGGGATCAAGATGCAATTACTTCCTGATTTCAAAATATATTACAAAGCTACAGTAATCAAAACAGTATGGTACTGGCCTAAAGATAGATACATGGACCAATGGAAGAGAATAGAGAGCTCAGAAATAAATCCATGCATATACAGTCAATTGATCTTCAACAAAGGTGCCAAGAATATGCAGTGGGGAAAGGATAGTCTCTTCAACAAATGGTGTTGGGAAAACTGGATATCCACATGCAAAAGAATTAAATTGGACCCTTATCTTACACCATATACAAAAATCAGCTCAAAGTAGGTTAAAGACATAAATATAAGACCTGAAACTGTGAAACTCCTAGAAGAAAACATAAGGGAAAACCTTCATGACATTGGTCTTGGCAATTGTCTCTTGTTTATGACATAAAAAGCACAGGCATTAAAAACAAAAATAGACAAGTGTGAATTCATCAAGCTAAAAAGCTTATGCATAACAAGTGAAACAGTCAACAGAGTGAAAGGTAACCTATGGAATGGAAGAAAATATTTGCAAACCATATATCTGTTAGGGGGTTAATATCCAAAATGTGTAAGGAACCCCTACAACTTAAAAGCAAAAAACCTAATAACCCAATTTAAAAAATAGGCAAAGGACTTGAATAGATATTTCTCCAAAAAAGACATATAAATGGCCAACAGGTATATGAAAAGGTGTCCAACGTCACTAATCGTCAGGGAAAAGAAAATAAAAACCACAATGAGATATTACCTCACACCTGTCAGGATGGCTATTATCAAAAAAACCCAAAAAACACATGTTGAGGATGTGGAGAAATTGGAACCTTTGCACTCTGTTGGTGAGAATGCAAAATGGTACAACCACTATAAAAAAAGAATGAAGGTTTCTCAAAAAAATGAAAATAGAACTATCATGTGATGCAGCAATCCTACTTCTGGATATTTACCCAAAAGAAATGGAATCAGGCTCTCAAGTTGATATCTGCACCCCCATGTTCATTGCAGCACTAGTCACAATAGCCCAGATATGGAAACAACCTAAATATGCTTTGATCAAAGTCGATGCATGGATAAAGAGAATGTGGTATATACATACAATGGAATATTATTCAGCCTTTAAAAAGAAGGAAATTATGCAATATGTGACCACATGGATGAACCTTAAGGACATTATGCTAAGTGAAATAAGTCAGTCACAGAAGTGATACGTCGGTAAGTGCATCATTTCACTTATGTGCGGTATCTGAAATAGTGAAATTCACAGAAGAGTGGAATGGTAGTTTTCAGGGGCTAGGGGGAGAGTGAAATGGAAAATTACTAATCAATGGGCATGAAGTTTCAGTTAAGCAAGATGAATAATTCCAGAGATTTATTGTACAAAGTTGTACCTAAGGCCAACAATACTGTATTGTACACTTAACAGTTTGTTAAAAGGGTAGATCTCATGTTAAGTGTTATTTCCACAATAAAATGATTTTTTTAAATGCAACTAATTTTTGTAGGTTGATTTTGTACCTTGCAACTTTACTAAATTTATCAGCTCTAAGAGTTTCTTTGTAGAATCTTCAGGAGTTTCTACATATAATATTATGTCATCTGCAAACATAATTTTACTTCTTCTTTTCTTATTAGGATGTCTTTTATTTCTTTTTTCTTGTCTGGTTTCTGTGGCTGGAACTTCAAATACTAGGTTGAATAGAAGTGGTGGGAGTGGGCATCCTTGGCTTGCTCCTGGTCTTACATAAAAGTTCAGTGGAAAAACCATTGAATTTTCAATCAATCAGGTAATCAACAATTACAAGTGCCAACTGTGGTTCAAAGGATCTTGATTTAAATTTTTTTCTAAGCTTGCTTATATAATTACTGTGTTACCCTGGGTCCTGTTCTAACTCCATATACAATAAAATGAGGGACCTGCATTAGATTATAAGGTCCTGCCCTAATTCAACATTTCTTCTAAATCTGTAATTCTAAGACTATTATTTAACACCTACTAGACATTTAACCAATGGAAGGTATAAGAGAAGAAATACCATTCAATTATTGATCACTCAACAACTTCTATCAAGCAATTATTATATAGAAAGAAGTATCCTTATTTCCCTCCATGGGGAAGTTTACAATCTGTAAGGAAGGTAATACATACATATATGGGAAGTTCAATATCGGTAATAGAAATGTAACAGTGCAGTACAAGAAGGCAGTACATGATGCATTGGCAAATGAAGGGCATGGGAACAGTTTTCTCATCAAGCAGTTCATAGAGTAGCTGATATAACAAGATTTATTCTCAACAAAGGGATCACAGCAAAATACATGGCCAGCACGAGTGGCATTATGAAGAATTAGGTCAGGAATTCAGAGAAGAGAATTGGCTAGAATTGTTGGGGATGGGTTTTGGAAGAGATGTGTGTGTAGTGGATATTTGCAGGGGTTTGGCTCCTGTGCCCATTCTCCCTTATTTTGGAAACTATCCTGATTTCTTTCTGAGAAGCACCCCTCCCCACCCCCATCAGCCCAGGAACTGCAGGTTGGGTTACCGGTGGGAACACCAAATTCCTCCTTCCATCTCCCAATTATAAGATTGGTCCAGGGATGGACTTATGACCCAATCACAGCCAAGGAACACATGCAACATCTGCTGGGGCTATTAGGAGAGAGGAAAGTTCTCTTTCTCACTGGGCCTGAACTTGGAGTTCACCTTGCAATGCAGACCTCTTGCCACCACAAATGTAGAGTCTGTCTGAGAGTTGTGCCAATCTGGAGTAAGCAAGACCAAGAGATGACACCAGGTACTAGTGACTTCATACAAGACCCTGAATCAAGCCATGCCTGAAGACATACCTGTCCCCTGGACTTTTCAACTGTGTAGTCAATACATTTTCCTTCTTCTTATACGAACTTGGGGTTGGTTTTCTTGGAACAGAAAGTATATTGTTACAATGTGGCCCTTGAACTAGATTTGAGTGGATGGAGGTGAATGAAGAGGGCAACCCAAGCAGATGTTGCCATATGGATAAGGAAGTGGTATTCATGGAGCTGTATAGAAACGTACTGGAGAGAGGGTCTTGGTGGACAATGTGCAAAGTACCCTGCAAGAGAATATGTGTTTTCACTCCTCTGGGTACATTTATCTATGTTGACAAATGCAGTGGGATTACTGGGGGGTGGAATGTAATGCAAGGACAGAGGTAGAGAGAGAGGGAGCTCTAAAAATAATGAAATTACAACAAGTGTTCACTGAACACTTTACTATATGCTAGGCACTATGCTAAGCGTTTGTTTCCTCATTTAATTCTTTCAACAGCCGTGGTATTATTATTTATCAATATTACAGATGGGAAAACTGAGGCACAAAGAATTTGCCCAAAATGACCCAGTTAACAAGTGTCAGAGCTGGGATTTTAACCTGAAAACCCAAGCTGACTAGATCCTGACTACTTTACCTGCCTCCTTCTGCTTCTACAGATGTGGCCTCTGCCTTGGGGTAGCCGTGGGCCAGCAAGGTGGTGAGGGAGGAAAAGGACACAGCTGTTGCAACAGGGGCCACAGGAGAATACAGAATTCAAATCGTTTTTTCCCAGAGCTGGTCCTGATTTGACAATTTGTTCATATTCACTTATTTTTTTTAAAGTTTGTGGCTGGGCAAATGCTAGAACTCTGGCTCCTCTGCCCTCAATCAACAACAGTCCTTGGGACCGGCGGATGACTCCAGGTGGCTGCCCCTAGTCAGTTCTGACAACCTCCTGGGCTGGCGGAGACACCGAGAGGGGAGCAAGTCTTCTGGACCAGCTTCTCACTGGCCCCGGCTTGCTCCCTCCTCCTCCCTGCTTCTTTCCGGCTATGCATCTTTCCCTTGAATTGCCTCAGGAAAAGGAAAGAAGAAATGTTTTTTAAAAAGAAGTTTAATGAAACCAAACACTTGTATTTCCATCTATTGACATTGGATTTGTGCTTCTCCAGCACAGCCATTTGGGACAAGTCTTTAACTGCCTCTCTTCGCCTGACGGTCTAATGCAAACAGACCATAGAAAAATAAACTCTCCCCCCAAATATTATCTTAGGCCTCATTTTATCATGCTTCCTTGAGCTGTCTCTGTAAAAGGGAAGAAAAGAGAATGTGGGTTTTAGTTTGGGCAGGGCTGGAGAGGGCCCCCCACCCATTCTCCCCCATGTGGTCTGCTTCCCAGAGCACTCACTACCCATCCCATTTCCATTAGGCCTCACTCAGGCCCGTCTCCTCTCCAGTTCTTGTTCATTCACCTGTAAAATGGGCTACTAACACCTGTCTACAAGATTGCTGTAAGATAGAGGTGGCAAACACAAGTACCTCTGGGACTCAGAAAACAGGGAAAGTATAAAACAGGGTGGTAGGCTCTGCTCTAACTAGAGAGAAAATGCCCCTTACCCAAATGGTCTCATTCAGCTTAAAACAAACAAACCAAAAAGCCCAACAAGCAAAAACACTCTTGCAAGCCAAAACAAAACATAGTCCCAAGCTGGGTTTGGGCTTAGGGCTACCCGTTTTCAGTTCCGCGAGGATTTTGACAGGGTGTTTGAAAGATGTGGCTTAAAATCCATATACCTCTAGGATGGGTGATTGTCACAATTTATCTTCTAAGGCGGAGAAAATGAGGACCCTCTCTCCCCGCAGGTGGGCTCTGATGGGGTGGAGAGATGGGGAGAAAGACTATGGATGTGCAGAGCCTGGGAGACTTCTTAGGGGGTCAAACGCTTAGTGAGAGAAGGCTGGGCCAGTGGAGGCCATCCTGGCCCTTGTGACAGTGCGCGCCCTTGATCCTTTCTCTAGCCCCCAGCCTCTCCCCAGTTGGGAGCCTTTTTAACTATTAGCTGCCAATTTCTGGGTTCTGACTTCTGCCCAGTTCCCTATCCTCCTTTTCCTAGATTCTCTCCTAATTATATACTGTATCAATCAGGATGGGCTATTATGCTGCAGAAATGAACAACCCTAAGACGTCCATGGCTTAAAACAAAGGCTTACATCTTGCTTATGCTATGTGTCTGTGACATCTTAGCAGGGGCCTCAGGCTAACAGAGCAGCCACCTTCTCAGATATCCTCAGAGGCTGTGCGGGTGCTGACCGGCAAGCAAATGCTTTGGCATGAAAGTGATACATGCAACTTCCACTCACAGTTCACTAGCCAGGAGTAAACACATGCAACCTCCCAGCCACAAGGTGGGTGAAACGGCATGCTAGAAATATGCTCAGAAATATTTGATAAACAACATTCATAAAACAGTCCTTCCTTTTCGTGGTTCTGATATGCACAAATTTCAGTTATCATGATTTAGTTAAATAATACCAGTCCCCAACAAAATGGTTCAAATTTGCATCACCATAGTACATGACTGTAATTGCATAGAGTACAAATTTCACTGCCCACTCTTCAGGTCACAGACCACTTTGTAAACAACAAATGTGCATCATGATGTGAGCAATAGCGTCAGTTCTTTCAAAGTCTGTCTGTGATTGGTCACCATGCATCTGCCACTCAGTTCATGCACAGACAGCAGTGCATATAGCTACGTTGCCTCTTTATCTCCCTGTGATAAACTAACATGATATCTTACAAATATAGATAATCTATAGAGGGTTAGATAACAAAAATACAAGTACAACAGAGAAAAAGCGTTAATGCTGGAAGTGAAATTGGATGTGAATAGAAGATATGGAAATGGCAACCGCAAAACAAAGATAGGATGAGACATGGGGCCCTAGAAGTGATGTCTCAAACCATACTGGAAAGTCCGATGAGTATAAAAAACAAGATAAAGTCACTTCATCATCTTTTAGTTTATATTGCACTAGAAACAGAAAGCCACTTAAGGTTGAAACGGAGGTGTTTTTTTTCTATTTTGGATTGAAGACTGTAATATTTTAAAATCCTAATTAGTCTGGCTAGTATTCAGGCCGAAGCATTGAAGTAAGTTGCCGCATCAAAAGAAAAAGGTAATTACAAGAAGACTGAAGAAGAACTTTTGCTGCCAATAAAGGCTTGTTTCACTATTTCATAATTCAGCATGAGATGACTGATGTTGAGCTACTGGTGAAGATGCTAGCTCAGATAAGGATGCTACAGTGAAATTTGCACCCAAATTCCAAGAAAATGAACATGTCCCAGAGGAAGTGACGCCGGCGAAAAAACTTCACCTTAAAGGAATGCTCATAGACATTTCATGGCATTGCAAGAAATATTGCAAGCCAATCCAAATTTAGAAAGAAGTGTGGAAAAGCACTAAGGCATAGACAAGATGCTTGCTCTGTAACATCAGTTATATAATGAGAAGAAGAAGGCAGGAACTGTTCAAACTACTTTTGATAAGTTTTTTTATAAAAAACCAAAACCCTGTAATTTTCAATGTTTCTAATGTTTTAAATTACAGTATAATATGTAAATATTAGTTTTACTAGTTTTTCATTTCCCAATGCATTTGGAACTTACAGTAAGAGTTTTTCACATTTTGACAAAATTTTCTAAAGGTCACAGAACAATTGTAATTTTCCCCATCAATTATCAAGATCACTTTGCAGGGTTTCAACTTACACAGGCATTTTTATGGTCCTGCAGTATCCTGCAAAGCGAGGACTGCCTGTATATATACCTGGTTTGTGCAGAGTTAGATTACAATTCCTCCACATCTGCTTGTGCCAACTCAATTATGTGGAGTGTAAGGAAAATTCTGGAAAAAGAACTTGAGCCACTAGAGTTAGGTAGGTATAGGGGTTCCAGGTATAGTTCAGAGGCTGTTATCCAACCCCAACCTGATCCAGCCACGCTGATGGCCTCTGTGTGACTCCGAGTGGGAAAGAGCTTTGTGGGCAACATGAGATGAACTGCCCCCATTTAGGGCCCATGCCATCCTGCTGTGGGATCCAGACAAAGGGAATGTGTTTCTTTACTTATTTCATGGGAGGGTAGATATATGAAATACAACTGAAATAGATACTCAAACCCTGGTCAGGGCTGAGCACCCACGGGCCTCCTCAGGCCATCTGGGCCTTGTGGCAATGCTGGAACACCCAGAGGCTGTCTGATGCCCAGGAGCAGCAGTGCCAGTGAGAGCCACCAGTCCCGGGGAGAGTGGAGAGGGCTGTTGTCAGCGCTGGGTGCAAGCAGCAGCCTCAGAAGAGCGTTGAGAGCAGGAGCTGAACGACAGTTTGATCTGTTGAGAATGTGTGAGCTCTAGAGAGTTGCTCAGGTGTTCCGGGCAGCAGGGGAGGATTAGTGGAAAGAGCTTCGCAAGGGTGCTGAGGTTCCAAAGTTATATTTAAGAGGAGCTCCACACCAGGGCAATTTAGGCTATGTTAATAAGAGCTCAGGGCTTCCCTGGTGGCGCAGTGGTTGAGAGTCCGCCTGCCGATGCAGGGGACACGGGTTTGTGCCCCGGTCCGGGAGGATCCCACATGCCATGGAGCGGCTGGGCCCTTGGGCCATGGCTGCTGAGCCTGCGCGTCTGGAGCCTGTGCTCCCAACGGGAGGGGCCGCGGCGGTGAGAGGCCTGTGTACTGCAAAAAAATAAAAAATAAAAATAAGAGCTCATTTTCCACAGTAGCAGTGAGGCCTGGGGACACTGAGGTTGTGTACAGATAGCATGGCGGTATACTTTATTGTTCAAACTGGGAATATTTTTAAAGTAAAAGAGATTGCTATGAATAATTAAATCTTTTCATAATTACGTGTACTCACCCGTGTTACAGACGGAATCCAGGTCATTGTAAACTAGAGGTCTTATCAGAATTAGTGAAAATAAATGAATTTGTCCTACCTGGTGCTACATACAGGCTGGGTTCCCTGGAAGTGGACTTTGAGATGGAGATTAGTGGGCAGGACATGTATTAGGGAGAGCTCCTGGGATTAATACCTGTGGAAGGCAAGAAGGAAAGGCAGTCTTATCAAAGACCTCAGTGACTGGGGCTGGGACGACCTTCACAGTTTTTGCAAGTTGGTGTGAGGGGGACTGGCCTCTGTTCTCCACACCCACCAGTCATTGGATATGGCTGTTCCTGAGGGCTCTCCCCAGCTGAGGGTAGATTTCTGGAGGAGGTCTGACAGCTGGCAGCACTCCCAGCAGTCCTGAGGAGGGGTCAGGGTGGCATAGCACAGCATCTACCCCCCCAAAGGTAGAGAAGAGTTTGAGTACAAATATTACAAAGATATACACTTTAAGTTTAATCATTAGTCAAATCCTGCCAAGGAAAGATCCTATTGCATCAGCTTTGAAGAAGAGTTGGGACTTAATGTAATTAGCATACCAATGGCTCATCTGCAAAAAGAGGAACTTACTCTCTCAAACTGATTAAAAAAAAAAAAGCACTAACCTTCTTGGTACTTCTTAGAAAGCTTTTTCTCTAAGGTAAATGTCTATGTGGTAATGTTTGTATTTCAGATACTGACACAGGGCTTATAATGTTCTAGGCACAGTGTGATGTACTGTTGAAATGTTATTTAATTCTTATAACAAACCTATGAAGTAGGCACTACAGACAAGGAAACAGAAACCCTAAGATTAAGTAATCGAACTCAAGCGGTGGCGCCATGATTTGGATCAAAGTATTATACCTCCAGAGGCTGTGCTTGTAACCATTATGATATGCTGGCTCTTGATCCCACACTTTAATTTAGTAGACAGTACATCCCTGCAAAGTAATTTAACAAGTATTTATTGAGCTCCTATTGGTTGCCCATGTCTAATCTTTTTTTTTTTTTTAATTTATTTATTTTTGGCTGTGTTGGGTCTTTGTTGCTGTGTGCGGGCTTTCTCTAGTTGCAGCGAGTGGGGGCTACTCTTCATTGCGGTGCGCGGGCTTCTCATTACAGTGGCTTCTCTTGTTGTGGAGCATGGGCTCTAGGCGAGGGGGTTTCAGTAGTTTTGGCACACGGGCTCAGTAGCTGTGACTCACGGGCTCTAGAGTGTGGGCTCAGTAGTTGCGGCACACAGGCTCAGCTGCTCCACAGCATGTGGGATCTTCCCAGACCAGGACTCAAACCCGTGTTCCCTGCATTGGCAGGCGGATTCTTAACCACTGCACCACCAGGGAAGTCCCATGTCTAACCTTTGAGGAAAATAAAAACCTCTTTTCTAGGGTGATACAAAGAAGTAAAATAATAACAACTATAGTAATAGCTAACATGTAGTGAATTCTTACAATGTGCCAAGCACTGTCCTAACAGCTTTCCACGCATCACATCCTTTAACCATGCTGAAAACTTAGTGCCTGCCCAGAAGGAGATTCTGATTAGTTAGAAAGTGAGGCAGAAAATAGTTACATAACCATGTGTAAGACATGAATGATTAGGGACCCTGATACGCAGGACAGGCTGTCACTGGGTGAAGTGGTCAAAGAGGGACAGGCATGGTTCAGGTCTAGGGGAAAGATTACAGGGTGTCCCCCTCCAGGTAATTAAAAAATAAGCATTACTATAAACAACAAAATAAGAGTAAAGAAATACAAGAAAATTTATAATTTTCCCATGATGATTATTTCAGTACTTTTAAAAGAAATCTTCTGGTAACAAATTGTTTGGAATCAAACAATGCTTTTAGTTGTCCATGCTTTGCTGGTGCTAAATTTGGCATGGTCTGCAGTTTGGGTAATCCAGTTCTAGAGGAAGAAGAGCTTATTGTGGGCCTGTAGAATCAGCAAGCTTCATGGATCTTGAAGGATGGGTAGGATTAAGAAAGGGGAGAGAGGAGGAAAGGCTGTGCCTGGCTGGAGGGGCAGTGAAGAACTGGGAACCCTGGCCTCGCTGGAGCACATGGTGTGTGCAGGGAAGCAACTAGGTTGGGCAGATAGTTTGGGTCTGTATTTTAAAGACCTTGAATTCCTGGTCAAGGGGTATGTAATATACCCCATATGCTATGGGACTCTGTGGGAGGTTGATGCAATTTTGTTCCTGGCATTGTCTTTCCTCCCCTAAATCTGAATGGCCAGGAAGCCAGGGTACTCAAAGCCCCCTTGAGCAGAAGTCCCAAGTAGTGGGTACCTAGGGTCCCTGTGACCCCAGTGGCACTGGCCTATGCTGTGCTCTGACTCTCTGCAGTCACTGTTAACACCTGGGCCTTCCTCATTGCCCAGCTGCCCCTCTGAAGGGACCTTAGCAGCTCAAGGTTCTGGGCAGCTGCACAGAGTTGGGGGCTGACAGGAAGGGGCCCTAGGCCTCCCTCTGCCCTGCTACCCAGTAGTTCCCTTCTCTTGCCAAGAGTGACCCATCAGGTGTAAGCGCTCCAGCCATCTTGGTTTCACCTTTCCCTCCTTCCGCCAAACGGTTAAAGCACTTCATTCTACAAACACACCACAGACAAAGCCAATCTTGCAACTGCTCTGACCTGAAGCCTGCCGCAAGGCAGAAGAATGGCAAGAATGCATGGGGATGCTTCTACTGTGGTGCTTTTGAAGGAAAGGCCCAGGGCTTGGCTGTAGCCTCAGATAACGGAGGCAGATGTGGATTTTTAAAGACCTAAGACGGCAATGCTGTGTCACCCGCTCTCTTTCTCCTAGTAACAGTGGGATCATAATTGCAGTTCAGGGAAGGTGCCTCACAGTTTTCTACTCTGTCAGGCACTTTCAGCTGCTGTCCTAAATTGCTACTCTATTAAGAATTTCCAGATTATTGGTGGTTGCTTCCTTTTTCTGAAGAAAAATTCAAACATTGTTTTTCCACTTTCATTCTTTGCATTCAGGTCAAAGCCTCTGGCTTCTCTCTTTGTTAGAATGAAATATCCCAACCTGGCTGAATTCAGGATGGAAATGTTTGTGGATCTTTTGGCCAGGTGCCAGTAAGAGGGGCATAGGGGCTGGAGAATCTCTGAAAACCCAGAGGAGCTGGGTTCCCACTACCTGCAGGCGTGCTCCTGTGTGCATTTGTCCAGACTGCAAATTTTCCTTCCTGGCCTTAGTTTATGCCCTCTGGATTCACATTATGTTCCTGTCCCTCAGGCCCGGCCCAGCCCTTTGCATGAAGCCTTCCACAAGCCCCGCCAGGCCACAGTGACCTGTCCCTGCCTACACAGCAGTCAGTTGGGTACAGCCTGATCCAGGATTCAGGTACATGCTCTTATTGCTTAGCTGTGAGCCTGCTTTCCTTAAGAAGATGGAAAGCTTGATGAAGGCAAAGACTATGTTTTCTCAGCAGTGGGCTGAGTAGAAAGTATAGGTGAATGAAATGTAATTGTACCAATTGAAAGATGGCTTAGTCAAGGCCTTTCCTGAGGATGCCAAGCTATTATAAATAACAAGGTGGAAAACTTAACCTTAACAGGGTTCTTCTCAGGGGGAGTGTGAGGGCAAGTAGCACACACTTTGATCTGTCTCATGGAAAGAAGGAAAGTGTGGCTGGAAGAGACACTCGGAGGCATTCAGCAGATAGTTGCTACACTTCTTTTCTAAGGAGTTTGCCAGTGTGAACCACAGTCCAACTGGTTGGAAAGACAGTAGGGAGGCTGGGTTACATTTCCCCCGTCACCAGGGAAAGCTGGTATGGCCTCTAAATACCGATGCCCAAATGTGTTAGAAGGGCACCATCCTGTGAGCCTGCCCTGGCGCTCACAGCTCTCCATCTGGTCTGGTAGCCGTAACACAAACATAGTATATTCTTAATCCATCCTTTAAAAATAAATGAATGCACAAAACGAATTGAAATGAACTAATTGAGCCTTTCCTCCCCGGAGGAAAATGATTATTCATGTTGAACTCTCTCTTGGTTGAAAGGGAAGGGCTTCCCTGGTGGCGCAGTGGTTGAGAGTCCGCCTGCCGATGTAGGGGACGCGGGTTTGTGCCCCCGTCCGGGAGGATCCCACATGCCGCGGAGCGGCTGGGCCCGTGAGCCGTGGCCACTGAGCCTGTGCGTCCAGAGCCTGTGCTCCGCAACGGGAGAGGCTACAACAGTGAGAGGCCCGCGTACCGCAAAAAAAAAAAAAAAAAAAAGGAAGAGAGAACCTATTTCTGGCATTTGTGTTCTCTATCCTTGATAGTCTCAGTGTGGTCCATGGACAGCATCAGTATCAATACTTGGAAGCTTGTTAAAAATGCAGAATCTCGGGCCCCACCCCAGACCTACTAGATTTGAGTCTGAACTTTAAAGAGATTTATATGTGACGCTCTATAGAACACAGAGAAAATAATCTAATGGTCTAAGTCTGGAGTTTGGAACTACAAATAAATCCCTAATGTGAATAATGGCATCTCCAGACCATCTGTCAAGCAGTATCTTTATTGAAATCTACCATGTGCCTAGTCCTGAGTTAGGCACTGCAGGAAAGAAAGAGGCAGGGGCAGGTCCAGTGAGTGAGGGCCCACAATGGGATTTCAGCCCCGAACCCTACCCACCCCTCCCTGTACAAGCCCTGACTGAGGGGCGGAATTCTCTGCAGCACAGCCTCTGGGGTGACACCAGTCACATGGATGGCCCTTGTTTTAAGCAATAACAAGTCAGTAAGATTGAGCTACCAAATCTTCAGGGAGGACAGCCCAGTTCTAACCTCCGTCATAACATTTTTCTTTTGCGATGAAGCATTGCCAGGTTTGCTGAAAGCTCATTCAGTGTTGTTAAAGCTCAAGCACTCAGGCCTCCCCAGTTTCAGGGTGGGGACTGGGGATGTAGTCCTGGCCTATTAGCCCAGCAGCACAGCTGAGCTGTTGAAGTCTATGCTCCGTGCACTGTATCTTGTGAATGGAGTTGTTTCTGAACACAAAAATGTAGTTTCTGGAGTCAGACTGCCCTGAGTTCATTTCTAGGCTCTGCCATTTGCTAGCCTCGGGACCTGGTGCAAGCCTCAATTTTCCAACTATTAATAAAATAATACTTTATTTCCTGCTTAATTTGGATAAAATCAAATTTCTCTTTTTATGCATTTTTTTTTTTTTTTTTTTTTTTTTTGCGGTACGCGGTCCTCTCACTGGTGTGGCCTCTCCCGCTGAGGAGCACAGGCTCTGGACGCGCAGGCTCAGCAGCCATGGCTCACGGGCCCAGACACTCCGCGGCATGTGGGATCCTCCCGGACCGGGGCATGAACCCGTGTCCCCTGCATCGGCAGGCAGACTCTCAACCACTGCGTCACCAGGGAAGCCCTTATGATTTTTTTTGATGTATCTAAGAAATCTTTGCCAAGGTCATAAAATTTTTTTCCTTCTAGACTTTATATAATCTAAGGTTTTATATTTAGATCTATGATCCATTTTTAGTTTTGAATACGCTACAAGGTGTGGAGGGTACAGAGAGGTTCTTTCTTTTCTTTTTCTTTCTGTTCTTACCTTTTTTTTTCTTCTTGACCTATAGACGTGTAATCGTTCCAGTACCATTTATCAAAAAGACCATCCTTTATCCTTTGAATTGCATTTCCACTTTTGTGAAAAATCACTGACAATATATCTGTGGGTCTGTTTTTGAACTCTCTATTCTGTTCAATTGATCTCCATGTCTGTCCTTTGGCCAATACCACTGTTTTGATTTCAGTAGCTTTATGACAAGCCTTGAAACCAGGTAGTAGAGGACTACAGACTTTTTTCTTCTTTATAAAAAATACCTTGGCAATCCTAGGTGGGTTCTAGTTCCACATAAATTTTATAATTGACTTGTTAATTGCTACAAAAAAGGTTGCTGGAATTTTGCATTGGATCTATAGATAAATTTGGAAAGAATTAACATCTTTACAACAAGGAATGGATTCTTCTAATTCATGAACGTAGTACATTTCTCCATATATTTATGTTTTAATTTCTCTCAGAAATATTCTGCAGTTTTCAGTGTATAGGTCTCGCATATCTTTTGTTAAATTTATTTCTAAGTATATTTGTCACTCTTGTAAATTAACTTTTTTCAATTTCATTTGCTAATTGTTTGCTGTTAGTATATAAAAACAAAATTAATTTGTATATTAACTTTATAACATGCAACCTTGTTAAATCCATTCATAGTTTTAATAATAGTTTTGTAGATTCTTTAGAATTTTCTACCTAAGAAATCATGCCATCTGCAAATAGTTTGTTTTTCTTCCTTTTTGATGTTTAAACCATTTATTTCTTTTTATTGCCTTGTTGCAATGGCTGGCACCACCAGTATGATGTTGAACAGAAGTTATGAAAGTAGACATCCTTGCCTGTTCTCAGACTTACTGGGAAAGTGTTCAATATTTCATCTTTATACCCTTGATCATACTGAAAAAGTTCCTCTCTATTCTTTAGATTGCTGAGAGTTTTTATCATAAATACATGCTACATTTTTTCAACTGCTTTCTGTGCATCTATCAAAGTGGTCATATTATTTTTCTCCTCTAACCTGTTAATGTGGTGAATTATATTGATTAATTTTTGAATATTAAATCAACTTTGCCTTCCTGGGATGAACCCTAGTTGGTCATGACATATTATTCTTTTTTAGATATTGTTGGGTTTAATCTGCTAATATTTTGTTAAGAATTTTTACATTTATGTTCATAAGGGATATTAACCTCTTTTATATATGCATTTGACAGGTTTTAGTATTAAAGTTTTGATGGCCTCATAAAACAAGTTGAGAATTGTACCCCATCCTCCTCTATTTTCTGAAAGAGTTTGTGTAAGTTTGAGCTTTTTTCTTCTTTGAATGTTTGGTAGAATTTACCAGTGAAATCACCTGTGCCTAGAATTCAGCTTTTCTGTTTCATCTGTGTAAATGTTAGGGATTTAGAGTTTTAAAGAATTTTTTTATTTCCTCTATTTTGTAGAAATCATTGATATAATTTCTTTAAAACATTCTTTAAACATACCTTTAAAACATTCTCATATTCTCTTTTTATTATTTTAATGTCTGTAAGATCTGTTGTGATAATCCCTTTTCATTTCTGATATTGATAATTTGTGCTCTCTTTCTCAGGCAGTCTAATAAAACTTATCAAATTTTTTTGTTCTTTACAAAGAGACAACTTTGGGGTTTGCTGATTATTTTTATTGCTTGTCTGCTTCTTATTACATTCATTTCCACTCTCATATTTATTGTTTCTTCTACAGTCATCCCTCAGTATATCTGCAGGGGATTGGTTGCAGGACCCCCTCATATACCAAAATTCACGGATGCTCAAGTCCCTTATATAAAATGGCCTAGTACAGTTGGCCCACCATCTCCTTTGTTCCATATCTATGGACGTGGACGGTAGGCTATACTTTGGTTTACTTTAGGTTCAAGTGGAATCTTCAGTCGCTGATTTTAGACCTTTGTTCTTTTTGAATATAAGCATTTAAATCCATAAAATTCCCTCTAAGCACTCCTTTACTTACATCTCACAAGTTTTGTTGTATTTTTACCATCATTACATTTTAGATATTTTCTTATATCTCTCTGATTTCTTCTTTCACCCATGGGTTCTTTAGAAGTGTGTGTTTAATTTCCTAATATTTGGGTTTTTCCAATGTATCTTATTTTTATTGATTCCTAATTTAATTACATTGTGATTAGAGGATACACACTACTATTATTTCAATCTTTTTATTTTATTAGGACTTTGTTTTTAGCCTGGATGTGGTCTCTCTTGGTGAACTTGTACAGCTGAAAATAATGTCCTTCATTTGTTGGGTGTAGTGTTACATAAATATCAGTAAGTTGTTCTGAAGCTCTAGGTCTTTACTGAATTTTTTGTCTGGTGGGTCTATCAGTTGCAGAAAGAAGTGTTAAAATATCCTGTTATAATTGTAAATTTTTCTATTTCTTTTATTCTGTCATTTTTTGCTTCATGTATCTTGAGCTTCTATTCCTACACACGTGCACATTTATGATTATTATTGACCATTGTACTTTAAGTTTATCCCTTTTTAAAATTTATTTTTAAACTAGTTTGAGGAAAAATTGACAATTTTAATTGTATATATTTAAAGTATACAATGATGATTTGATATACATATACATTATAGAATGATTATCAAGATCAAGACAATTAACATACCTATCATCTCACATAGTTAACACAGTGAACTCTTTCTTTGTGGTGAGAATGCTTAAGACCTACTCTCAGCAACTTTCAAGTATTTAATATCATTATTAACTATAGTCACCATGCTGTACATTAGCTCCTGAGAACTTATTCTTATAACTGAAGATGTGTACCCTTTGACCTATATTACCACATTTCTCCCTCCTCCCCCAGCTCCTGGAAATCATGATTCTATTCTCTGTTTCTGTGAAATCAGTTTGGTTTTTTTTGTTTTTGTTTTTCACATCCCACATATAAGTGACACCACACAGTATTTGTCTTTCTCTGTCTGGCTTATTTCACTTAGCATAAAACCCTCCAGATTCATCCATGTGTAGCAAATGGCAGAACTTCCTTCCTTTTTATGGCTGAATAATATTCCACTGTGTATATATACACCATGTTTTCTTTATCCATCCACACTGCCCAGAAGGCTGCTGTGGATGGAAGCTCATTTCACTTTCCCCGGTTCTTCTAAGCCACAGGATGGTTTGAAGACCTTGCTTGCTCTATCTGCTTTGCCAGCTCAACTCCTAGGAGAGGAAACCTCTTCTGTTTCCTAGGAGTTTACTTCTTATTCCCAAAGACAGCAGGAATAAGAGAAAAGAAATCATTCTTGAAGAATCCATTGCGTTGCTTCATTTTAAAAACCATTGCTGTTTCTAAAACTAGGATACATTTTTGGAACTCTCCTGCCTACAACCCAGGCCAGGAAACATCACTTAATTAGAAATTGCACACTTAACAAGAGTTGGGAGCCAACGGAAGCAACTTCATCCATCCCAAGCACTGGACAGGGAGAGACATAAGCAGGAGCACGTGGTGTTGGCATGTGCTTTTATTGAGTGTGATGTGATGTTCAGAAAGTCTGCAGCACGTATTCCCAGCGGAAATTCTTTCAGTAACAGTGCATTAGCCAGTCAGCCCTCTCTCCCCATCGTCTCCCTTTTCCTCCTTGTTCTTTCTCTCGCACAGTCATGGAATATGAGCGTCTCTCCTTGGCTGGGTCAGGATGGGGCATCACCTTCTTGACCCCATCAGCGAATGTTTGTCGTGTTCTGCTATTTTCTCTGCTGGGTGCGCATGCGATAACAGGATGGAGGGCCGCTCTACTCCGGGGCTTCCTTGATTTACAGCCCGCAGTTTAGATTCCAGTTCCCTCAGCATATTAAAGTAGGACGCAAACACCTGCCCCCGCCCACCTCCAACTTCCTCATCCTGTTTTCTTCTGCCCCATTTCCTCCTTCCCAAACAAGTGATTACCTAAATCTACTGGTAAAAGGTTTGCTGCCTGGAGTGGTGAGTTTCTCTATTTCTGAATGTTTTTCTTGCCTGAGGCTCCCTGGGTATTTGGCATGGAGAGCACGTGTTAAGCACAGAGCAGAGCATTTGGGTCTGAGGAGAGGTGCCCATCCAGGCGAGGGAGCGGGTATAATTTCCAAGACGCCGGGACAGCATGGCTGCTCAGGCTTTGCTCCGGGCAGGTTTCGGCGCAGTTTGGACAGATGCTCATCCCCACCGCCCCCCTCAGAGAGCATCAACAGTGGTCCTGCCAGAGGCAAGGGAGGTCTGGAGGCCCTTCTAAAACAGGCCAGGACGTCCTCCTTAGGTCTCACCCTAGGAAACAATGACACATGTAAACCCACCGCTGTCTCAGTGTCACTGGTCCGCTACTGTGCAAAAGTTTAGCTCCAAGAGCTAAAATTGAACTTTCAGTCCCAGAGCCCCTCTGTGGGGTCTACATCCTGCTCCCCACTTCCTGCCAGACAAATGATGCCTCCTTGAAATTTTAGACATTCGTATTCTCACTAGGGAAAGAAAAGAAACCTTCGCTTTCCAGATTCCTCCTCTGAGTGGACTGCGGGAGATGTCTGTAAGAAGTTGAGGGTAGATATCTCAGACAGGAAAGAAAAAAAAAAAAAAGCACTTTAAATTGACAAATCAGTCCAAACCGCTAAGGTTATAACTCTTTTTTCCCCTCTCCAGCAGAATAGTAAAACAGACGCGTTATTGGCAGCCCATTAGTGCTAAGAGAGGCCGTCTCCAGCATGACATCAGCCCACGGCTTGACCCAAATCTATTATTTCACCAGAGAGCCATACGCTGCCGGCTTTCCAACAGTACAGAAGACACACATGGGGGAGAGGGGAAGAAGACATAAATAAGACACAGATTGGAGACTTTTTGATGTGTTTAGCACATTTTTGTGACTTCCTTTAATACCACAGACCTTGCGTTCTTCCATGATTAGGAGAACAAAAGACAAGCCTGAGCTGGAGGTGGGGAGGAGGGAGACCCATTCAATAAAAAGTTCCATTTGCCTAATTAACATTTTTAATTCAAACGCCCAAAAGGGGAGGCAGAAATGGGACGAGAAGAATGCATACCGCAGCTGAGTAACTTCAGATATAAAAAGTCCCTTCATTATATCAGTTGTTTTTTAATTCATAATTGAACTTAAATAAAGAGCGACCTATAGGCAGCTGTTTCTAATATCGAGTCCCCACCGCACATGAAAGACGCATTTATTCCTGCAGCAGCCTCCCTACCCTTGGGTGTTATCAGCTGAACATGTTTTGAACCTACCTAATGCATTTGAGGTAGCTTGGGTTTATTTTTCTTTCAATAAAATAAATGGTTTTGTAATTAAATTTCTGCACTGCCTGTGCTTAATGGTTACATTGACAAGTGCTAATGTATGGCAAGAGAATGAGTTTGAAATGAAACATGCTGTTTTCAAATCTGCAAGCAATTTTGCAGTGGGGCAACCTAACCCCTCGTGCCAGCGAAACATTTTCATTAATCGGCTCCCGCGCCCCTGTCCTCTCGGCCGGCCGCGGGAGGACACTTTTTAGCTCCCTCTCTGCCCACCCCACCCCGCTCCCACCCTCGCCTTTTTCTCAAACACACGCGGACTCGCACACACACGCACGCGCGCGCACACACACACACACACACACACACATAGCATGAAGCGAGCCGTTGTTTGAAACCATTTTGTGGTCTCTGGCAGGCGGGCCGGTGGAAATTCGCTGACTTTACACCGTGAAATGTTACAGCTGTCTCCTCCGAAGGGACTGGCTGCCTCAACGTTTCAATCCCTGGCAGCCGGTCAACAAGAAAATCTGTCCCTCTGTTTTCCTTTTTTTTTTTTTTTTTTTAAACTTTTTCCCCTTAGCTAAATTTATTTTTGAATAAATCTTCTCATAGAAAATAGAGAGCGGTTATTACATCTCTGGACTCTGTCGGTGCAAACCATTTCAAGCCATGGCAAAGGAGGCGGCCTTCCAGCCTTGCGCTTGTAGGAGGGTTCGTGCGGGGAAACCTGGATGGTGGTGGTGGCCTTGGCTGGCTCCGTTTACACCCCACCTGGGGATGGGAGCCTTCAGCGCTCTCAGGCCCGTGCAGGTACAGGCGATGGACTCGTGACCCGAGGCCCTGTCCCTTCCCTGGAAGGTCGGTGTTTCATCTGACCACTAGAGGGACGGCTTCCCAGGGCGGCGGCTGCTCCTCTGGAGCCTCCTAGGCCCCCTCATCAAGTGCTGGGAAGGAGGTACCAGGCCCACTGCCCTGTGGGACATGCGCAGATGGAGAGCCACGGGGTCTTTGGCTCAGGGGCTGCCCACAAGGTGTGCTGCTGGCATCTTCCCTCCAGACGGGGCGGGGGAGAGGAGCCAGGGCCCACCTGTAGGAATGCTGACTCACCCTCGGGGCAGGCCAGAATTACAAGCTGTCCCACCCCAGCATGGCTTCCTCTTGCCGCGTGCTAGGACACTGTTCAGGGGAAGGGCTTCTGTGTGGTCCTGGCCTCCCTGAATTTACTGCAGTGGAAGATAGAGGAGATGGCTGCTTGCAGGTTTTGGGAGCATGAGGAAGGATCTCAACATCTCAGAGCTCCCCTGTCCCTTTCCAAAGGTGCAAATTGCCTTTAATAGGGGACAAAACTTGCACTTCATAAGAGGCTTCACTGCAGAAGTCTTTGGCAGGGAAACATAGGGACTCAGATCTTCACTACGATGTCAGCGATGGGCAAGGCAAAAAGCCCGTCATGAGAGGGTGATAGAAAAAGCATCCAAGTTTACCAGCATCTGAACAGCAGGAGGGGAACTCTTGGAAGAGTGAGGGCAAAGCAGTGGGGGGTGACTGGTGCCATAGCCAGCAGACACCTTCACAGTGGCCCTGTGAAGAAGTAGGAAGCCCCTTGATGAAAGGACTGCCAGCAGACTTATGGAAGAGGTAGAGACTTAATATAATCCAGGGTAAAGGTGCAGAGGAGAGGCCCATGCCCCAGAAGGAAGAATGGAAAGGTAGTGAGGAAGTGAAGCTGGAGGGCTGTTCACGTGGCCCGTGGCTGAGTCTGAGCTGGGATCCTGATGAAACTAAGGTATAGATACTGTGAGAGCACGTCCTCTACCACTCAAGTGATTATACTTTTCACCCCATACAACACTGGAACACTTTACTCATTCATTCACTCGTGCATTCAGCAGAGTAAATTCTCACTGTGTGCAAGCCATGTTGCTAGGTCTGTCAAGTGCTGTAATGGAGATACAAACAAAATGCTGCGTGACTTCAGGGGAGGAAGCAGTGAGCTGTGCCAGGAGGAAGAAGGAGGAGGAGATGAGACTGAAAAGATGGGGAGGATTTCAAAAAGAGAGAATGATGTTCCAGGGTAAGGAACCAGCATAAGCATGAAAGACACGGCATACCATGGAGGTATGAAAGTAAAAGTTGTATCTAGAGAATGATAAGTGGTCTCAAATGAAAGGAGAAAAAGACAAGTGTCTGTGGGCTGTGGGGGGCTGTCGGTGGGGGTGGAAAGGGTGGTGGGAAATGGAATTGAAGTTGATCTGGGGCCATATTGAGAACTGTGGTCAGCAGGCTACAGAAGCCATGCTTTATTTTGCAAACCACAGTCACCTCTTAAAGATGTTGGAGCCTTGAGAAGGGGGTGAGTGGGTGAGGGGGTGGTGATGTGACCCCATCTGTGTGTTCATTATAGATGCCGTGAGCCATAAAAAAGAGCAGGCTGAGGAGGGAAGACAGTGGAGGCAGGGGGACCAGAGGTTATCTCAGTAGCCCAGGTCAGAGAGGAAGACAAGACGCTGCAAGACATTGGCGGTGCTCCTGGAGAGGGGGAACGGGTGCTGGGGGCCCTGCAGAGGTCAACCACGAGATGTGGTGGGAGCAAGGGAAGCACCAGCGAGTCGTTTGCTATTTTCGGGGTGCCTGGGAGGATGCCCACAGCCATGACAGAGACAGAACTCTGAGAGAAGTGGTTTGGGGGGAGGGAGAGAAAAAGCCATCCGTTCCAGTTGGATATGCGGAGCTGGAATCTTGGCAGTGACTCTCATGAGGCAATATCCAAGGGACAGCAGCGGGAGAAAGGGACCAAAATAGGACAGGAACATCCACATTGAGAGGTGCCAATGCAACGGACAAGAGGGAACAGCAGGGGGAGTAGGAGAAGAGCCAAGAGGGAAAGAGAGGAGAGTTTTGAGAAGAGCTGGAACACATTTCTGATGCTTCAAGGGGGCCCCAGCAGGGGAGATGCTGGGCTGTTTGGGTTCAATAAAGCAATAAAGAGGACAATGGTTACCTCTGGGAGGACAGTCTAAGTAAAAAGGGGGTGGGAAGTAGAGGCAGCAAAAGTGAATTTAAAGAAATTTCACAGTGATAATGTGAAAGGAAAGATTTGCGGCGGGGGGGTGGGGCGGAGGTGATGGGCCCTTGAACAATATTTAATGAGGAATTAGTAAGAAGGGAGAGATTGAAAAGATATCAGAGAGGGGTCTCTCTGATGGAGCACGATCGGGGCAGGTGGGAGCAGAAAGGGGTGGAGGGATTGACCTTAGAAAGCAGCAAGAAGGAGGGGTGATGGGCCAGAGATAAAGGCAAGGGTGGGGGTGAGAGTACTGGCAGCCTCTTGAGGAAGGAACCGATGAGATCATGTGCTGAGAGTGGGCCGGGGATGAAGGTGATGTAAGAGTGGGATGACTTGGAAATTGGAGGCAGGCAGGAAATGGGGTAGAAAGTCAAACAGTAATGAATAATAGGGCATGGGCAGCATTGAAAAGCAAACTGTAGATGGAAACCTGGCTCCGTCCAACATGCGTGGCCGTAATAACCTGTGCTCCAGCCATCCTGGCCACCTGGGAACAGGAGCAGAAGCAGAGAACATGTGGCTGGGGACACTCCGGCTGGTGACGGCACCACAGCTGCAGTGGGAAGCCAGAAGCAAGGGCCTTAGGGGCCAGCCAGGGAGAATCTGACAGCAGGAAGCCTTTCAGTTGACATGGCTGGGCTTCACCTCCAAGACCAGTACAGCCTTGTCTTGGGCTGAAATTTGGAGAGCAAATTTGGAAAAGTTTTAAACAAAAAATACAGACCACTGCCAGAGAGAATTGTAAACTAGAGGTTTAGAAAACTAAGTCCCAGAGCAGCCTCCCCTTCCCCTTGGTGTGCCCGTGCCGTGTGATCGGGCAGATCACTTTCACTTTTTTTTTTTTTTTTTTTTTTGCGGTACGCGGGCCTCTCACTGCTGTGGCCTCTCCCGTTGCAGAGCACAGGCTCTGGACACACAGGCTCAGTGGCCATGGCTCACGGGCCCAGCCGCTCCGCGGCATGTGGGATCTTCCCGGACCGGGGCACGAACCCATGTCCCCTGCATCGGCAGGCAGACTCCCAACCACTGCACCACCAGGGAAGCCCCACTTTGACTTTTTACATCATTACTCCTCCACGCCTACCTCTGGGACACATTCTGTTTATTTACTATCTTCCTGGAAAATAGGTGTAATTTAAATAAAGGTAACCTCGCAAAGAAAGAGGTTTGAAAGAGGTTTGAGGTTTAGTTCTTGCCCTCTCATTGCAGCAGTAAAAGAAAACAAAAACAAACAAGCAAAACCTGTTTTGCAAAAACTGCATTGGTCTTTTGACTTGTTCTTGAAGTTCAGTGGGGTTGCCTAAGCTAAACAGATACTGAACAAATGCTATCCAGTTTAGCCTGGGAAGGTAAACCCTGTCGGAGCTGTGGTCAGGTCATCACACCCATGTGGCTGGAGGCTCCTAACTCTCTGTCAGGGCAGCATCTAGCCTTGACCAGAGTGGAGAAAGGATCGGAAGAGCTGAGACTCACTGTCCAGGGCCTCAAGCAGGGGACAAGCCCAGAGGAGGGGACACAAGGCACCTTGTTGCCATCCACCATGACTCACCTAACTGACAGAAGACAGTGATTCCATGGGGTCTGCTCTGCTGTACCTCTTCCAAGCATCTCCAGGTCCCTTCCCAAAGCCCTAAGGAGACTTTTGAAGCCACTCTTGGCCACCTGTTGACTTTAAGCTCAGGCACTGTGCCATTGGCAGGCCAGAGTGAGACAAAGAAAGTCAGAGCCCAAGAAAGGCCTCCATGGTATCGGCACTCAGGTTCTGTCCAGCCTGGAATCTCGTGATGCCGAGACACCTGGGCGTGGTCTGGTGCGGGGACCACGAGGAACCTCTTCCACAGCCTCTAAAGGCGACGCATCCAGCGTTCGTGATGCGTCCCAGTTCTCCAGGGAACTCTTTGTATTTGCCATCAGAGCCGCGTCTAGAAAGAATGAATTGCAGAAGTTGACTTCCACTGTCTAAAAGGTACACGTCTTTCTCTTCCAAAGGATCCACCGTACAAGCTGGAATTTGATGACCAAAGAGAGGAAGAAGTAAATGCCCATGGTTGGGATTTACGATGTATTAAACCCTTTGCCAAGTGTCCGTTCTGGCTAAATTGTTTCACAGCGTACCAGTTATTTAGGCAGCATCGTCCCCTTTTTACAACTGAGGAGCTGGGTTCAAATTTGGATTAAAAAGCCTAAGCTTGTTTTCGAGATTTCCTCCTCCTGCCAAGGCCATCATGCCATTGCGTGCTGCCCTATAACAACTTCCGTCTCTCCAAATTAAAGAGTCCTCCTATGCTAATGTTCCCCATGTTGGTTTCTGTGTGGAAAAGGACTAAACATCTAAAAACATGTTGGCTGGAAACCAATAAATCTTTCATCCAAGTAGTCACTGATACCTATGATATGCTCAACAAGTGAAGAGACAGAACCCATCTGCAGGGACACAGCTGCCTGCTTTGGATACAGAAAAAGAAGTCCACTTGCCTCATCTTCCTTGCAGCCAGGCTCCAGAGGCACGGATTGTCATTTCAAGATGCTGAATAAACCTCATGAAATAACTCTTAGGACCCGGTGAGCTCCAAGGGGCACCATCCTGTACCAGGGAATCCCAAGGCAGCTTTCTTTGGACCTTCTTCCTTGGAGGTGAATGTGCCAGTGGGAGGGAGCCACTGTTCGATCCCCCAATTGAATGTACCTTGCTCTGCTTCTGTGATGTCTCCCCTTGAAGCCGGAGGAAGCTGGCTAACATTGGAGAGAAAAATGGGCGTGTTCTGGTGATAAAAAGCAAGTTAGCTCCGCGTGCTGAGGCAGCTCACGCTTTGTGTAGCAGAACTGATTGAGCGCCATGATTCACGCCCCCCGGCCTTCAGCCCTTGTTAACACTTCCAGGAAGGAGGCTGCACAGAGAAAGAAGGGGAGAGGGAGGGAATCCAGGACCGTTCCCACCATGAGAAGGTGCCAGGCCTGGGACAGGGGAGGGCGGACCCTGAAGGCTGGCTGTGAGAGGGGCAGGGAAGGCTGGGTGCTTTGAGGACAAAGTGCTCATTATGAGAACTTTCTTAATGACTGTAAGTCCTGAGGGAGGCGTGTGAGCAAGGCCTGGCACCAGCCATGCTTGCATGGGGCCTCCTGTCCACATGGCAAATGTGTAGGGAGTGAGGGAGGAGAGTGAGAAGAGACCTCGTGGCTGCTGAAGGTGACTGATGGCCTTGGGACAGCAGATCTGGCTGCTGTGGGGTCAGGGTTTACTGGAACGAGACACAAAGATTAGTGACTTTCATTTAAGAAAGAACCCTGGTTCCTGGTTTCTGGAACAAAGGTTCTTTGTGGTTCTTTGAGAATTTCATTTGTATTCTCCACCTCCAGACCTTTGCTCATTACCTTCTTCCCTCTTTCCTCATGTCCAAGCCCTGTTCGGCCAGCTCAGGCCTCTGTGAAGGCCTCTTCATGAAGTCATCCGTGATGGTCTAACCTGGGCCTTCCCCCCCGCCCCCGATCTGCTGATGTGTCCAAAGGCAGAAATCATGTCGGTTTGAGAGTCTTCATGTGTTCAGGGTGAACTCTTGTCTTCTCGAAGCCTCAGTGTTACTCATAGATGATGGGGGAACAAATGTATAAAACAATCTATTAACACACTTCATGGAGTAAAATACAGAATTGGCCAAAATGTTTAAATTAAAGCTGAGATGTGAAAGAAATTTCACAAAGGTGAAGGGCCACTTTGAGCCACACCCAACTGGACACCTGCCTGCCCTCCTTTCCACTGGGGGACTTGGGCAGGCAAGTTGGAGAAGTGGGTGGTGTGATGTCAGGAGACATGGAGGGGGTTCCCCTTCTCTTCGGAGAAGCTGGACAAGGGGGAGGGGAAGCCTTGCTGATTAACAGCAAGTGGAAATGGTCTCATCAAATGGCAATTCAAAAATAACAACAGCAAATACTGTTTATCACACGCTGCCTACGTGTCAGGCGCTGTACTAGTTGCATTACACATATCATTTCACTCAAGCGTCACACCAGCCAATGAGGTAAATATCACTCACTTTACAGCTGATAAAACCAAGCCACCATGAGGTAGAATAACTTACCCCAAGTCAGAAACCTAGTGAGATCAAGGTTGAGGATACAATCCAGGTCTACGGAACTCTTACTTCCTACGCCATGCTGCCCTGGGTGCATTAAGGAGGAGACTGCAGCCTATGTCTCCACACTTCATCATGGGCCTTCCCTAACATTTCGTGATTCTTGCATTGGCCCCAAATATTGACCTTCCCTGTTGCGGGTACAGACTCCAGTTCCAGTGGGGATCTGAGATTATCCTACCGGTGCCTCCCCATCCTAGGGCTCCTGGGCCAGGTGTGTGGGAACCTCAGCCCCTGTACCAATATCTGGAAGGTCTCACAGGGCCCCAGCTTGACTTATCTAACCAGAGATGAAGTGGATGATTTGGTCCATCCCTTACCAAGTTTGGAAATCACCAAGTCAGATCTAAGAGCCCGTAAGCAAGAGATAAGGATCCGTTCAGAGGGCAGCCAGGGGATGGCTGGTTGTTGATCTCTACACATGGAGAGATTTTTCAGGGTGAGAAATCAAGCCCCTTTGCTGGGACAGCTCATCTCCAAGAACTTTTCCATCCAGTTAAATGTCCAGCTTGATACTTCTCATTGTGGTCACAGTGAGGAACCCTGGTTATTTTTAGTAACGCTCACCATGGGCATTGCATTCATTTATTCCTACAGCATTTTATGATATGTCTGACCCAGGAAGATGTGGCTGCAGAGGAGGGTCCTCATCGTCTCCCCTCTTTCAGCCTTCCCTTTCCTCGGCTCTTCCCTGCAGCAGGAGTAGGTTTTGACATCCCATCTGTTCAGATGTGCCCCATCTCCCAAAGACCCTTCTAACTTCGATGCTACGGGGAGTTTCCAAGTCTGCCGAGTCCTAGCGTTGTCCTTGGCAGGGACCATACCGCTCCACTGAAATGGCTTGGGTGAGCCGTCGGGCCTGGGTGCTGCTTCTCTGGGCGGTGCCGAGAGCAGCCACTGGAGCTTTCCTGACACCCTTCCCAGGCTCCGTGGGCTCTGGCGGGCCCTGCGTCCCACCTCTTCCAAGCCCACTGGCTTCCTGGAGCATCAGCAGACTTGAGCGTCTCCCAGGCCCAGTGCCCACAGGGACACCATTAACTTTTTTTTTTTATTGCGGTACGCGGGCCTCTCACTGCTGTGGCCTCTCCCGTTGCGGAGCACAGGCTCCGGACGCGCAGGCTCAGTGGCCATGGCTCACGGGCCCAGCCGCTCCGCGGCATGTGGGATCTTCCCGGACCGGGGCACGAACCCATGTTCCCTCATCGGCAGGCAGACTCTCAACCACTGCGCCACCAGGGAAGCCCGACACCGTTAACTTTTAAGCTTTATCTTCATCCCCTCTGCCCAGCTCACCTGGTATCTCTTGCCCTCACTGTTCTCTCTCAGCTGCCCCTTCTAGTGGCTTCAGTCTTTCAGATCAGAGGCGAAAGTTCATTCATCCACTCAACCAGAATTTGTTCAGAGTATCTCTGCAGCTCTGTTCATTGTCCTATAGGCACATGATGAACAGAGCAGTGAACGGAACATGAAAAATCCTGCCCTCATGGCACTTACATCCTCACTCATCTAATTAACTTTTTAAATGAAGTTGTTAGGAATCTAATATGCTCCTCCTCTCAGGATGCCTACTTCTTAAAAGAAGAATCTGGAGAAGTATAGTTTAACCCCAAGAGAAACAAAGTACCAATGGTGGAATTCCCAGTTCATGTAGGGGCGATATTTAGGACTGAGAGTTCTCTTTGGTCCTCTGGAACAGGGCTTGGCAAGGTACAGCCCGTGGGCGGCCCATCACCTGTTTTATATGGTTCACGAGCTAAGAATGGTGTTTACATTTTTAAATGGTTAAAAAAAATCAATAGAAGAGTCATATTTTGTGACATGGGAACATTATGTGACGTTCTCATTTCAGAGTCCAAAAGTTCTCCTGAAGCACAGCCACGCCCCGTCATTTACACATTGTTCACGGCTGCTTTTGTGCTGCAAAGGCAGTCACATGTTTTGCAAGTGGTCCCTAAAGCCTAAAACACATACTACCTGGCCCTTTACAGGAAGTGTGCTGAGCGCTGCTCTAGAACGGCCATTTCTTTCCCATGTGCATAGAGCTGGCCCAGTCAGGCAACCAAGAATCTCTTTCTCAATCTGCCTGTGGAAGAGAATCATAAAGTGGGACTTAATGTTGGAGGTTGAGAACCTGTTGCTGATATCTGTTTTCCCTTCAGCACACAGGGAGACAAGCCCTCCTGGGAAGTGTCCAACAAATGCAAGATTCCTTCCCGGCAGAATCATCAATGCTGTTTGCCAAGTTCAGGAGTAAACCTCCACCTTGGGAGGTTCTGGGCTCCTCGGTTGTGTGGGGAGGGAGGGAGAGAGGGGGGTTTATCCATGTTCTCAGCTCTGCAAGGTCAAATAATAATATTTATGCCTGTGGAAAGAATATGGGACTAACAGAGGGAATGGGTTCAAATCCCCACTCTGCCACTAATTGGTCGTGTGGTATGCAGCAAAGTATTTAACCTGTAGAAAGCAACCTCCCTTCTCTCATCTGTGACAGGGCCCGCCTTGCCTACTTCAAAAGGCTGTTAACAAATGCAACCAGACATGTGAAGGAGCCTGATAAACCAGACAGCAGCATGCAAATCTATCATCTTTCCTCTTTCCTGAGTGCACAGCAGTATTAGCTGAACCCTCATCATTCTTGTTTGTCGGTGGAGACCCAGAGTCAAGTGAGATAGACCTAGAACGGTGTTCCCTTTGACCTCAGTCAAGGTCTGCCTGTCCTGAGGCCTCACCTCCCACCCCTCCCCCCAGACTCCACCTACTCTCTTGTGGTCAGTTTTGGGGATTCTTAACCATGTGGGGAGCGTAGGCCTCACACAGCCAAATAAGAACAACAACATACGTGTGGTTCTTCCTGCAGGACTGTGTCTCTGAGTTTGGAGGATGCCACAGCTGCCCTCCACCCAGCCCAACCCCCTGCATCATATGATGACCAGTCCCCTGGGCTGATTTGCTTATTCTCCCCTAGTCTGTAGCCCTCTCAAGTGCAGTGAATTTATTTCCCACTATGTACTCCTGATTATCCTAAGATGGACAACTATCTATTTCAGGTAGTTTAGGGTTGGGGAGAGGGTGAAATGTGCAGAGAGGCATGAATTTTTAAAATTCAAATCTCCCTCCTTCACTGGACTATAAGCATCTTAGGGGCAGAGCCTACTCGGTGCCTGGCGCATGGTAGGGGCTCAGTAAACCTTCTTTGAGTGAATGAATGAATGAATGAATTGTATCTTAGGATTTAAGAACAAGACCTCAGGCCATTCTATTGATAAATTTTATGAAAAAAATTTATCCCTTCTATGAGAAATGCAGCATCTACACACAGTAGGTGCCTAGTACATATCAGTAGGTGGTGACGACGACGAACATGAGGTTGAAAAGTCAGCCTCCCAAACCTCAAAGCCAAATGAACAGAACAAATGTGAATAAGGTTGAAGTTTAATGGTATCATTTAAAAAATCTTTCATCTGCAAGACAGCTAGATCTTCTACTTCATATTTTCTTCAAGGATTTAGCTGCACTAGGATAATGATAACTTGGAACTTGGACCTATGATCCGGGAAGTTTGGGGTGGCTGTTTTCATTGGTTGCATCTCCTGAGAAAATTCTCAAACTAGGAAAAAATACTCTGACAGTGACACACAAAGGCTGGTACTTATAACTACCATCCTCGGTGTCTAGAGGAAAGGAGTTTTACTGACGGGCCAAAGAACAGATGTCAAATCCCCAGCCATCCTTCTGCCCTTTGCTGTTTGTTATGAGTCACCCTGGAGCCTGTCCATCCTGGCACCAGTGTTCATGGGAAGCATCGATGTGTGACCAGAAGTGCGTGCAGATGGATGGGCTCACGTGAGGATAGCCGGAAGCCTGGGCCTCGGACTTCCATTGGCTCTGGGCTTCCTGCTTCTTTGGTCACTTTGCTCCCCTTCCGCCACACCCCTCCTCCATCCTTTGTCCTCCCCTCCCAGGCTGGATTTTCACAATGAATGTGGACTCTCACTTCAGTTCCTACAGCCCTGGCTCATCAAATACAGAAGTAAGGGCTGCAGAGACACCTTTGCTCAGGACGTTTGTGTGATCCATGCCACCCATGGGTAGCAGGAGTTCTAAGAAGGGAGGGGGCCATCTCCTGGACAGCAGCGGGAAGAGGTGAGTGGCTTTCCTGGTCTTTTCAGTTGGTGCCCCAGGAGAGAACCCTGTAGCCATCCTGACTTTCCCACTCACTCCAGAGTTTTCTGGGGCTCCTGATCTGTCACCTCCCTTACTATTCTGAACTAAGCACAGACAATTCCTCTTTCCTTTTATTTAAACCAATACAGTGCTGGGATTTTGCATAAGGCGCTTTGCTATAAATCGAAGGAAAACCCAGACACTTGGAATATGGTTCTCTAAGCTTGGTGGACTTCGTTAGCCAAAATGCCTGGTCCTTCTCCTGTCCTTATTTAACTCGCTTCCTAGACCAGCCACAGGGAGCTCTAACCTGCTAAGCACATTACGCTTTAGTAGGTACAGCCAGTTTCCAAAGTGGCTATCCCATTTTGCACCCCCATCGGCAGTTTAGGAGAGTTCTGTTGCTCAAGATACCAGCCGTCTTTGTTGTTGCCAGTCTTTTTAATTTCAGTCATTTTGGTGGATGTGTATTAGTATCAAATTGTGGTTTTAATTTGCATTTCCCTGAAGAATAATAACGTTGAGCATTTTTCTTTATATTTCTTGGCCATTCAGTTATTCTCTTTTGTGAAAGGCACTTCAAGTCTTCCACACATTTTTAACAGGATACAAGCCCTTTGTCAGATATATCTACCGTGAAAATCTTCTGCCAGTCTGTCGCTCGCCTCTGCACTCTCTTCATGCTCATATGGCCCAGTGAAATCTTCTTGTAACATAAAACCACAGAGTCAGGAGGACTGAATCCACAGTATGGCCAGCTGCTTTTACTTGACTGCATTTCCAAATCACTTTTCAGAAAGTCAATAATATTTATAATTCAGCACCACAGAAGGTGCCCTTGTGCCCCTTCTCAATCAATACCCCCTACAAAAGTAAATTCTATCCTGACTTCTAGTGCTAGGGCTGTGTTTTGCCTGTCCTTCGTGTAAATGGAATCACACGATGTGTACTCTTCTGTGTCTGGCTTCCTTTGCTCTACATCATATCCGTGAGATTCATCCACTTTGTGTATTGCAAGGGTTCGTTCTTTTTCATCGCTATATGATATTCCACTGTATAAACAGACTGCAATTTGGGTTGTTTCCATGTTGGTGCTACAATGAATGAAGTTGATATATATTTATATAACTTTATATAATATTTATATTTATAAACATGTAAAGTATATAAAGCTATATTCTTGTACATCAACTGATGGGCAAATGCAATCTTGGGCCTCTACCTAGGAATGGAGTTGCTGGGCCTTAGGTTATGAACAGATGCTTTGTTTCAGTAGCTATTGCCAGTTTTCCAAAGTGGTTGTACCACTTTATACCAATTCCTACCCACAATGTAAGAATTTCAGTTGCTCCACATCCTCTCCAATGCTTAATATTGTCAATGTTTTGTTTTTATTTTTAAATTTTGGCCTGTCTGTTATGTGTGTATCTCAGGGAAGTTTTAATTTGCATTTTCCTGATGACTAATAACATCGAGCACCTTATCATATGCTTGTTGGCCATTTGGATATCCTATTTTGTGAAGTAGCTGTTGAGTCTTTTGTTCATTCATAAACTTTGGTTTGTAGTTTTCTTATTGATTTGTAAGAATTCTTTACATATTCTCAGATATGAATCCTTTGTCACATAGACATGTTGTGAATATTTTTCTCACAGTCTGTGGTGTGCCTTTTCATTCTCTTAATGATGATGTCTTTTGATGAATGGAAGTTCTTAATTTGAGTGAAGTTCATAATATCAGCCTGTTTCTTCACCTTCAGGAAGACCCTCTGCTTTGGGTTCTCTCTCTCTGCCCTCGGTTCCCAGGCTACAGGATGTTCTGTCCTAACCTGCAGATCCCTTCTGCTCCACTGGCTTGCTAGAGATTCCCTGGGGGGAGGCTATAGCATTTCTGACTTGTGCCTGGACTTATTTCCTCTGTGGCCACAGGTTTTGGAGGCTGGAACTGTCATCCTCCTGGGAGACTCTCTGCCTGCCATCAGCAGTCAGTAATCCTTCCCTAGGTCCCTCTGCATTTCACATTCCAGTCTGAGCCCCACCCCAGGCTCATGCACCAAGCAGAGGTGACCCACTCACCTTACCAAGTCCTTCCTGGCTCTGGTTATGCCTCCCCCTCCCCACCCCACTTTGACAGGTGATCTTTGACACTCCCTTCAGTGTCCTCTTGGCAAGGGAACACTTCTCAAGATCTCCACTCTACTGGATTACAATATAAAGTTACTTTTCACCTCAGACCAAGTCTAATATCACAGGCTCAACGTTTAACTTCCAAATTTGGACTCAGTATAATCCAATCAAAATAGATTCAAACGGCTATGACCACTGCATATGTCTAAAGTACTACTAGAACCGCTCTTCCTCCTAAGGGGTCCTTCACTTGGAAGTCAAGTGATTTGGAAACGTAATCAAATAAAAGCAGAAGTTCATAAACTTGGGTGTGAAAAAATTACATCTTCATTTCTACAAACCTCTACTTGAAAATTAGCATTCCTTTTCATTATGAACAGAGCATTGGCTGTCCCTGTGACTTTGTCACCAAGAGAAATCACAGATACCTTTGTATCACACTATAGTTGTTGACGATAGTTTGAATTATCACTCACACTTATCCCTATTTCAATATAACGTAAGTTATTAGACCCACCAGTAGATTTTACATTTAATGGGTTAATACGGAAGCAAATATAATACTGTCTCACAAATTTGTTTCTTAAAATTATTCTGATAACTTTAGTTCAATATCCTTTGTGCATTTAAGAGCATTTTTCTGAGGAGTCTATAGGTTTTACAAAACTGCCCAAAAGGTCCCAGGCACAAAAAAGATTTAAATACTCCAGTTGATAAGAGACACTCTTAAATCCACAGCAACTTTGAAGTCATGCAGTGACCTACACTGATGAATCAGCAGCTGTGCTTCTGGGTCAGGTGGTGCTGAAAGTCTGATCCTTCTTTGTTAACATGTTTCTTTGGCATGGGGGTAGGAATGGGAGGATCTCAAGGGGCCCAGGCATGTGGCTCCAGTTTTCTCTGGATTCTGGCATTCCAGGGATTCTTAGAGAACAGGGCATCTCTTCTGCAGGTCAGAGGAAATGGGTAGCTCTCCGGCTAAATAGATTTCATGCTTGACTTCAGGGGAATAGCCCAAATGATGATCTGTTTGGGAGAGTAAATTAGAGGTAAGCGGGCATGCTGGTTTTATTTGGTTTAACTTTGGCTGGTTTAGTTGCTCCCCTAAGCATTTCAAAAGAAGAATATAGGTTGTCAGACCTCTTTTCCCAGCATTGCTACCTCTCCCATCCCTCAATTCAAATTCTGGCCAGATCCTGCTTCTCAGGAGGCACTGACCTTGGATTAGCTTGAAGAGAAGGCCTTAACAGGATCTCTTCTCTCTCCAGGCCAATGGAAACATGACTGTCTCTTCCCTCACAACTCCGAATACTGAGTCTTGACTTCACTCACTCCTCCCACCCCCATTTCTCCTAATCGCTATCCTTACTTGCATTTCTTGGACCAAAACACTCATGATGAAGAGTTGTATTCCTTTCTTAGAAGCAATGCTTCTGTGTTCTCATTTGATGTTAAATAAAACATAAAACGGAAGAGGTTTGGTAACATCACGTATGAGACCAACTCCTTCGCTCATGCCGTGAAGAACCAGTGAGGTCCTAGATCCTAAAAATTGGGGACGTATGTATGCTTCAAGTTGCTATCTAAATATCCTTAAGCAGCGCATTCCTCTTTGATCCTCCGACCCCCATCCTTCACCCTCCACCTACCCAATGCATCCTAACCTTCCATTTCATCATACAAGCCACTGGAACAGGGAGTTAAGATGGTTGTGAGTCAGGTGGAACACTTTGTCTTCTGTAAAGAATCGTGTTGACATGGCTACAGCCACCTCCTCCTCCCCATTAAGGTCACTTACTTTGAATGTCTGAATGCATTATTTTCAAAGAAAAGATACTGTAGCAGTTTGTGTGCATGGCATTCCTCCAAGGTGCTGCAAGTTCTCTATAAAAAGCTAAGCTGTCGTTTGTTGTCATCAGGACCACTAGCCAAATTGTTGAAGTTGCTGGAGTTTTATTAGTTCTGTTCTGCAATAGTCCCTCTTACTATGGAGACAAATGGGGGAACTCTGCCTTCGTGCTGGCTTTGTATTATTGTTCTTAGATGTGTAACACAAATGAATGGTTCTGAGCTGTCTCCAGCCTGTAGTGACGGGTGTCAGTTTCTTGGACACTGCTCGGAAATCTGTGACTGAGCAGAGTGGTAACGATCCAAAGGCAAGCTGCCATAGTACGAGCTCTGGACTCTGTCACGACCGGAACTAAGCGGTTCTAGTTCTGACTTTTCCACTTTTTCAGTATGTGACCTTGGGTAGGTCCTTTAATGTTTTTGGTGCCCAATGTACTCATCTATAAAAGGAGAGAGGAGGTCTGGGTAAGTCCCTTCCAGCCCCCTCATTTTATTATCCTAATAAATGCATCACCAAAAAGTCCCCAAAACATCCCCATTATAGCAATCAAGAAAAATAACTGTGATTCTGTTTTATATGGTGTTAAAGATTCCTTTTTGACTTTCAAGACTCTTGATGACTCAGTATGTGTACCCCTGAAACTCTACTAGATCCCTGTAAACTATTTTTAAAAATTGATTTGGGGCCAGTATTGAAATCCTGGGTCTTATTATCTGAGTCTCAGATACTGAGTTATAAGAAGGTCTATTCAAAATGGTATGTTTTTCTTGCAGCAATTGTTAACGTGGTCAAATTTTATGATGTTTTAACATTCACTGCCATCCATTGTCTAAACACTCTTCTATAACGCAGGGAGTGTGTGAGGTAATAAGTAGAATGGAATTCATTCTGGGTTTGATTTCATCTGCTGATTCTCGTGGAAGGCCTCTCTTGTATTTGTTCCTTCTTTGTCTGCATGGCTAAGGCAAAGTGACTTGGAAAAGCTCAGACTCTGCTCATGATCTTAATCTCTGTGATTCTGGGGAAGGAAGAAATGTTGCTCTCTCTTCATCCCCCAGTTTAACAACTGTAAAGTGTGGTGACATTTCACATGAAGAGAAATCTATTCACTGGCACTATATTTTTTGACTGATTAAATATTCACCACGTTGTTTCCTTACTTTTCAAATACGGAATTTCCCCACCTGTGCAATCATGTTTTTACGTTACATTACATTTACTTGTTTTATTTTACAATGTTTCAAGAAGGAATAAAGGGGAAAGAGGGCCTCAGAGGACACAACCATATTTCACAGCCCAGTTGCATCTCAGGCAAAAGGCAGCCCTGTCCAAGCTGCTGCTGAATGCTACCTTTAGCCTATTTAAGACTATGGGATGCCACAAATGGATTCTTAGAAGGCTGTCCTTTTAGTCAAGTCATTCCCCCCATTGAACAAGGCTCTCTCTCTTACCTTCCCATTTCTGGCTCCTCCACCACCACTCCCTCCTAAGTACACACGAACACTTGTACTTGGACTACATTTTCCAAAACACATACTGAGAGTTTCACTTACGGATTGCTTTGCTACACTCCAAATGGCCCAGCATTTTTGTCGATGAAAGAGCGTAAATCATGCCTTACGTGGGATACAGTAGGATGTGATGTTTAGAGAAAGGAAAATATGCTTCCTTATAGAAGCACCAGGCACTAAACCATCTGGCTAGGAGAGAAAAATTTCAGTCACTCATCCTGATGTTTTGTCTACACAGCACCAAACATCTGGAACCTCGGTGACAGACTAAATTTTTCATTTTACATCCAGATGTTTTTGCATTATGCTGAAACAACCTAAAAAAGTCAGCTATATCTTTAAGAATTCAAAGAGTAAAAGCATAAAAGTTGTACTATTTAAGTTTTAAGATAGAAAAGATGAATGAAATAGAAGCAAACTTTTGGCTGGTTTTTTACGCAATATGCTAGTGTAAGAAAAAAGCCACACATTTTCCAACTAAGAGATTAAGAGAATTATGAAGAAGTATTCCCAGAAATACTCTCACTAAAAATGCAATGATCTGGGCTGTAGTTCCAAAGTTGAAATGCTCCAGTTCTGCAAATTGGGATAAGACTTGTACAGTTAAAAGATAAGAAATCATTCTCCAAAATAGTTGCTTAAGAAGTGAGTTGCCTTCCAAGTGGCTCTCTGTGAATACATTTATTCCACGCACATAAAGGGGAAGGCGGGACCACCAATGGGTTATTAAGGTTCTAACAGGATTTGCAAGGAGACTCGTCGGACCTTTTAAAGATGCATTTTCGAGAAATGCTTTTAATGATTCAAAATGAAAAATCAGATTGCATCCACTGGAGCCACCTTGAACGTCTGTCACAAGAACACAAGCAGAAAGGAATGTTTAAACGTTCTGCAGCACAAACATTTGAAAAAAAAAAAATTGGGGGTTGTTTGGAGAATTGCATTTGTCTTGTCCTCTCTCGTATTAAATGGAGTTGGGTCTAATGCTTGTTAGAAGACATGTTCAGAACAGAATTCTTGTATTAGAAGACACAGAATTTAATATGACTCTCAACTGCCAACGGGCTTTGTGGGCATTTCTATGCCATGAAAATTCCAATATATTTTTCATTATCTCCGCAAGGCCTAGAGAGCGTGTGCATAACACACAGCTGTGTTCCTGAACTGAACTGGCCTGGTGCATGATTTTTGCTGACTCAGCACATGGTTTCTCTTTTCCAGATTACTAAAACAACTTTCCTCTGGGGTACAGGCTTCACAGACAGCAAAGGGGAATAGAAATACAGAGGGGCCTTATTTTCACCCTTAATTATACCAAGTCCAGAGGCAAATGCAAAATCAGACTGAGCTCTCCTAGGTTTATGGAATGAAAACTGCCTCTCTCCGGACCCTACGCTTGTGGGACTCGCCTTAGGGTGGAACACATCTTGTTTTTCACCAACGAACTTGCCCCACGCCTCTTCCCCTTAGGGTGTGGACTCTGAGGCAGGCATCCTGTGCCTTTTTAAAGCTTGTTTACAGTATTTTAAATGCAGCAGGTCAATCTCTTTTTGTGGACTTGCACCAGCAGATATTTCTTAAGAGTCGCGCGTTGAGGAAGCTGCAAATCTCAGACGCTGCCTGCACACCTGTAGGGCCTGGAGTGGCGTGGGGCCGCAGCACTTGTCCACCCACTCTGCCTGATTCAGCGCTGGAGCCTTCAGATTTCGGGTTGTGCGTGCACACGGACCACAACATACATGCTAAAGTGCAATGGCCACTTCCTATACACATTGAACGATCTCGAAGTTCAGGCCTGTTTCCTGACACACTCAGCTATCTGGTGCGGTGGGAATCGCTGAGTTACAAGTTGGCTCTCGGAACGGGGTCAAGAAGAATACTGTGAACCTCGAGTCTCCCCAAAGCTCCCCCTCCCCCCCCCCCGCCCCGCCTTTGGCCTCCCCCATGACCGGCTCGCTAATCAGTGCAAATGTCGTAGGCAGCCAGGCCCACAATCGGCATTCCAGAGAGCGAGGACCACCAGCCGAGCTTTAAATAAGTGCAGATGTGACAGGCAGGAGACCCAAAGAGGGCCGCCTCTCCACCCCGCACAGGCCGGTGCACACCGCCGCGGGCTTTGGCTGTGAGCGCTGCGGGCAGTGTGTCGGGGAGGAATGGGGTGCGCCGCAAGTAACCGCAGAGGGAATGGAGGCCCCGAGTTTGAGGGCAGGGAGTGGTGGGTGCCCCGTCGTCCATAACTTCCTTGGCCTCGTCGCTTCTTCCCTAAAGTGGCTGGAGTATAACCCACCCTCGCGAAAGCCTCGGCCGCCAAGAGCCCAAATGCCCGGCCTTGCTCGGGAAACCCCGACCCTGGCTACCGGGTCTGCTGGGGAGGCCTCGCTCTTCCACGGCACGGTCGGAGCGAGCAGGATGCGCTCTGGGCCTGACCCGCTAGCGACACCGGAGAGCCGGGATCTTCTCCCCTGCTTACCCCCAAACCCCGCAGAATACACCGTCCTGTGGTCCCGACCCCAGCCTGGAAGCTCGGCGCCAGAGCCCGGAGCTGGGCGCCGAGACTAAGGAGCGATGTTGGCGACGTCCTGGCCGGCAGCCCGCAGTGTTAGATCCCGCGAGTGCGGGCGGAGCGGAGGGAGAGGTCAAGCCCGGGTCAAGTCCCCAAGCCGGGGTCAGGTTTGAGCGGCGCTTCCCTGGGGCGGGATGCGGCGTGGGAGCCCGAGGCGCGGGGCAGCCACGTTTCCGCAAATCGCCTGCTTCTAAAGGGCTTCGGGGAAAGCGGAGAGAGGAGAGGAAAAAACCCGGAGCCTTGATCATTCCGTACTTATTCACAACCATCCCCCCAACTCCCCTATGTCGGGACGGCTCCACTAATGCCGTCCGGTCTCGGGGCTCCCAGGCCGCGCGGCCACCCTCGCCTAGGGTCTTGCCCTCCGACCCGGGCCCTGAGGGTTCGAGCAAACCCTCGTTCGCCTCTCCCTGTCTCCACGGGCCCACTACCGTGGCCCAGGAGGTGGCGGAATCGGGGCTGCAAACCACTTGGCGGCAGCCCACCTCCGCCGCCGGACAAGGCGCCCAGGCCGGGCCCCACACCGCCCCCCCACCCCGAGTCCCCTGGCCCCGTGCCTGCCCGTCTCTCGGGCCCCAAGCTCGGCAGCCCCCGCACGCCGCCGCTAAGGCAGCGACTCCCCTCGGAAACCTGCAGGTCCGGAGGGGCGGCCGCTGCGCCGGGTGCAGGGCCTTCTCCACCGAGCTGCCCCGCTGCCTAGCCAGCCGCCCCAGGCCGTCCCGTCGGCCTCCGGCGAATCGGAGATATGTTTCGGCGCCTACACTCCGCCCAGCGCCTCTGGACATCCCTCGGCCGCGGGGCGTGCTCGGCGGGACTCCGCGCAGACGCCGCCCGCCGGAGCCCCGGGTCAGCGAGCGTTGCCCGCGCCGCCCGCCGACCCCGGGGCCCCGGGCGTTCCTCCCTCCCGGCTGGGCGCAGCGCGAAGGGCTCCAGGCGGAAACCGCAGGCACCCGCCGACACCCAACTCTCTGCGCTCCGGCTGCGCTGCGCCGAGAGCCACGTGCGCCAAACGGGCGCCGCACCCGGCCTGGGGCGCCGCCCCCGGCGCCGGAAAGAGCCTCCGCGCCGCCGCCACCAGCCCGCCGCGCCCTTGCCGCCGCCCGCCCGACCGCCCGCACCTGCACCCTCCTTTCCCGCTTGCCTTCCATCCGTGCGTAGAAATACCACGAATTTTTAAAAAAAAAATTTTTTTTCAGAGATATGCACGAAAAAGACGAGGGGGATCCGACAATCCGAGGGTGAAGGCACAGAAATTCGAACTGGCCCAGAGGGACCTTGCTTGGCGCAGAGACTCATTTACCGAGCGAGGGAGGCGGCAGCGATGGGTATGCGGAAAGGGGAGCTATTCTTAAAAGACAGAGTGATAAATAGCTGCAAACGATGTCGAAAAGGATCCAAACTTTAATTCCTTTCTGTGGACCTGCCCTAATTGAAATTCCGATTGTAAGCAAAAACAAAAACTTGAATTTATTGATGGAAGTCCTGTTAAAAGAGGCCAACAGGAGTACGAGACACACGGCGATTAAATCGCTAGGTGATGAGACTACTATACTATATTTTTCGGAGACTTTCTAAGGAATTTTTCTATTACTTTTTTAAGGTGCAGAATTCAGCTAAACAACTTTCCTTACAGCTAACAATCCCGGATAATACGGTTACTTTCCTGATGTAAAAATTCTTAGTAATGTATCACCCAAAACAGCATTCACAGGTTCCGACTGTGTAACATAAACAGCAGAACATAACCAGGCTGAAGAACTGTTAAGTCCCCTTATGTAAATGACTAATTCCATCATTCAAAAATAGTTGGTTTGTATAGTAAATCTAAATCGCAGGGCCAAGCTTAGCTGCCCTTTGATGAATAATATTTACACTTTACTGCAACCTCAAACACGACACACTGCAATGTCAGTGTTTTGTTCTTTAGAGGGGATAAATTGTCCTTCTCGGCCGCCTCAGTTGCTCAGGAATGAGACGTGCTAAACATTCATATGAGGATATTTTGGAAGATGGTGCAGGTGTGGGCTGACTTAAATTACTTGCTTTCGTGTTTTTCTAAAAGGTCAAATGTAGGATCTGGTTTTAGGGAAGGCAGAGAGAATAAGATTTCCTGACATGAGTTAAAATGCCCATGTGCCCAGCCTCGGATGGAAGAGATAATACAAACCTGATAAAGCATTTAGCTGATGCATCCTGGAAAACGATGTGCCTATCAGCATGCATGTCATCAATCAAAAATTATTTAATATTTGCATTCAATTAACCAAATGACTCCACCAGTTTGAGAATTTTCACAAATGAGCAATTAGTAAAACTATCAGTAAAATCTTCCACACCCTGTCACTCATTTAGTGGTAAATTATTGAGCAGTATTTTAACTTGTAGGAATATATAGTAGTTTGGGAATTTGTGGTTAAAAATGGAGTGCAAGAATTTCACAGTTAAACTTTCTAAACTAGTAGAAAATACTAACAGGATTACTAGAAGGTTTTTTTTAAAAAATCATTTTAGAACAAAGACTAAATCGGAACAGCTCCAACATCTGAAGACATAAATGAGTTGAGTATATGGTTTCTTGAACAATTTTCTGTATAAAATAGGTTAGTGGCCTTAAAAAAAGTCTCTGCTTAATTAAACATAAAATTGGCTATATTAAGATATGTTATTTTTGTCTTATGTAACTAGAATTCCTTGCATACCAACTAGAAACTAACAGCTATGTTGGCTATATTCCCTAAGTATCAGTAATTTAAATTCCCTGAATATAATTGACCTCATTAAGTTGAATCATAGGACATAAAAGCTACTGGGGAAACTCTTTATGTACAATTATGCAGATCAGTAGTAGTTTTTAAGTCACTAATAACCAGACACAAATTTTCTGGGTTGAAGGAGAGGCTGTAAATCTATCTTGTATAATTTTCGAGCCATCTTTTAATATGAGATAAATTATAGCATATAAACATCCTTGGGATCTGTGTTATTATAAGGAAATAATTTTCTTTGCTGTCAGAGATGCCCATGAGGGCAAATTTTGATTATATATTTGAGAGCTGTCAAATTTGATGACTCAACACATAACTTCAAACCATTTCTCAGAAAGGTTCTCAGACTATTAATAGTATTTTACTTCTGAGAAATGCATTTAAAAGTACAAAATTAGTGGCATTAATATTGAAGTTTTGTATCTGTACGTGGATACGAAAATATGTGCAAATAAAAACTAAGGTTCAGGTAAAGGAGGACATTAAAAATTACGCTTGGCAGAAAAATAATCTATTTTACCAACAATTCTTGCAGTATTTTCTCTCTCAAGGTCTGCCCTTTACAGTGATGAAACTGCTCAGGGATCTGTTCACCGACCTCACACAATTGCAGCTGTGTGTATGTTTTGTGTGTGTGTGCGTGCACATTTCAATCTCCATTCGCCCTTGCATGGCAAAGAAATAAGGGAAGAATGAAAATCTTGAGCTACTCTGACAGACAATAAGGACTTATAGTTTATTAATCAGAGAATTTAGCTTATCCTCTCCGCTATTCATCTGAAATTAATTAAGTGTGTAGAATTACAAGGTGGGTGTATCCGAGACAGCAGGCCCTGCTCGGACTAATCAAAAGGGCACATGTTGAATGAGCACAATTTAGTTAAGGTTAATCCAGTGAAGATGATACCTCCCTGGTCTTAATTACTCTAGGTGATAGACTGTGGAACGGCAAAGTAGGAAGGAAGGGAAATTTGGTCCTACTGAATACCAGGATTTTCTAATTTAATTGAGCTTGCTCTGTTTTCACAGAAGCAAACAGTTTGCATTCAGGCAGCAGGACCACACTCTCTGGATTCTTGTTTAAGTTGGGTAAAAGAAAAAATAATTGTATGTGTATTTTTAGGGAAAACAAAGATGAACGTTTCAGAGTTGTTGGTGATAATGTGCCTATCATTACCATCAAGTCAATTCAGAATTTTTTCAGTAGATTCTTTGTGATTTCTGCTGGGGATGGTTTACTCTTTTGAACTTTCTTCTGAATACTGATGCCGGTCAATGTGCTGAAATAGAGACATTTCTGTACCTACAAGACTACATTAATGAAATGAATGTATGTATATTATTAAAAACAATACAGTTTAAAATATTAATAAGTGCGCAGCAAACCACCATGGATGAATTGTACAAACATAATGTTGAGCGAAAATGCAGATGCAGGAATACATCCAAGAATCCATTTACATAAAGATCAAAAACAGACAACACAAATCTGTAGTGTGACAAGTCAGGATAGTGATTTCTGTTTGCAACGGGAACATAAGACAAGAGGCGCTTCTGGGGAATGCTGCTAATGTTCTGTTTCTTATGCTGGGTGCTAGTTACACAGGTGTGTCCACTTTATGAAAATTCATCAAGCTTAGGAATTTGTGAATTTAAGATTTGTGCATTTTTCTGGACATACGTTTTATTACACTAGAACATTTACTTCACAAAATGAAAATGAATGAGAGAAAAAATACTAAGAAGTAAGGGAATGGGATTGTGAGACAATACATTTTTAAAAGACAGAGGAGTGAGGGCTGCAGATATAATTCTGGAAGAGAGAAAATGCATTAAAATATCTAGCAAAATATTAGTAGTAAGATTTTAATGTGTTCACTTTGCCATCTTAATATCTGCACACCCACACAAACACATCATGCCTCAGGAGCCAGCCTTCACCCAAATCGGGATCTTCCTTGTTTCTTTTGCATATGTTCATGTAAAAGTCTGATTAAGGTGTTTAAGAATCTTATTTTTTGTCACTGTTTAAGATGCAGCCCTCCTCCTCCCCCCAAAAAAGCTCCTTTTCTCCTTGCGCATGCATTAAAAAAATCATCAGATGATTTTCTCGTTGTCAGTTTTGTGATATATTTTCTGCTCGAGAGGGGGTATCTGTTTCTGATTTATTAGCATTTGATCCCCTAGTTTCCTGCCATTGATCAAGCCTAATACTTAGCTCAGCTGATGAGTTTTATATGAAAACTGATATTTCAGGAAGACGGAAGTTTGAACCCTATATTTTCCCCGTCATCTCTTTCAGAGTTTGACATACATGAGAGACACCTAAGCAAAGCCTGGAACCATATTTATTTTTCATTACATCTCCTTGGTATAAAACTTTTTGGAAATAAAACACGTATTTATCAAGAGAAGAGATGTTTGTCCAGTGTCATCCACATCCTGTCGATTGTATATACATTTACACCCTTTCGCCAAAGCATGCCTTCACCCCACTGCTGACCGGCTGGCCACCATTCAATCTCCAGTGAAGTCATGGTGAATAACGTCAACCCCTTGGAAACATCTGTATTTGATCAGTTTGCACAAAACGGGGGACTTCCTAATGCTGGACTTCCTTGAAGTCCGATACGACAATAGTTGATTCACCAGTGCTGCCCAAGCCTCCCTCAGGAAACCTTTTTATTCTCTCTGAGACTATACAATGCCCAGACTAAACCCTACTCACATGAACCCAGGGGCCTTTACAGTTCCTCACCTTCCAAGCTGGCATCATGCTGAGGGAGGCTTTCCCTTCTCCAGCTGGGAAGATGTTCTAGTTGTTGCTAAAGGTAGGACGATGTGTGACCCTTTCTCCATTTCAGTCCTGGGAGAGAGTAACAAATGGAATCAGATCAGAAAGTCTTCGACATGTTGACAGTCTGTCAACTATTCTAGACCCTGATAGGGTCGGCTCCGTGCTCCCAGGTGCACAGTAGTGGAGGGTTAGCATTAACCTGTGTGTGTGTGTGTGTGTTTCTTTTCTCTTTTTTGTTCCCGACCATATTTTCAGCATTGTAATGCCAACATGTTATTCCAACAAAAAAAATCTAAAGGACAACTGTAGAGCCTCTTTTTCTTTAAAGCAAAAAACAACTTTCGCAATAGTCTGATAGCCCCAAGATGGTATTTTGATAGCCTGAATATTCATTTTGTTCACCTCACTAGAATGACAATTTAAATGCAAAAGAAAAATTGACAAACAGTCTAGTGTAAACTTCTAAACATCAACCTGAAGCAGCATAAAGGGAATTTCATTGAAACTGGGGACAGCATTAAAATTCATTCTACTGATAGAGAATTTAGAAACCCCCCAGTCAAGTGTTTACAAAGTTTATTCACCACATTTAAAAAATATACAGGCCTGACTGTCATTCATGTACAAAGAGGGAAGAGCAAGAAACTGACAAGACTAATTAATCAGTTATGTTTTCACTGATGGGCTTCTGAACATAATAGGTACCGAGCAGGGGGCAAGAGACCCACTAGACAGTCCCCTTCTTTGTGAGCTGTCGGTCCAGTTGAGGGGACAAGATAAAAACGCATGAAAATGTAAATAACAGAAAAAAGCAAGAAGTCTCAGGTAGCCAGTAAGTGGTACAGTCACTAAAGGGCAGATTATCCATCCTTTCCCGATGTTAAGCACATCAAAACTGTTCTTGGTTTAGGGCTTGATGCCTGTCTGTGGTCCCATCTCAGATCTCCATGCTGTTGCTTCCCTGGCCATCCATCATCAGCTGGGCTGGGGTCAGACAGACCTGAATTATCATCCCAGCACTTTGGGGACCTAGGGCAAGTTCCTGAACTGCTCTGGGCCTTACTTCCTCACGTGTAAATAATAGTACTACCTCATTGTTCAGTGAGACAATGTGCTTAAAGCAATGCCTGGGACATTACACCATCCTCAGCACAGTCAGCTCTGACTGACATTCATATTCCTGCCGTTCCCCAACCCTCCTACATCAGCCAGTTGTGTTCTGTTTAATATCGACTGATTCCATTTGGAGAAAAAGGAATTGTTTTGAAATACTTCAGTAAGCTGCTTATTTTTCATGCTTACTGCTTTCAAGTCTACTGGCTCTCCCAAACGCAACCCGACTTAAGAGGGATGGAAATGTAGGGTGATTCACATCACCGTGTTTTCCCCTAGGTGCAAAATAACACATTGTACAAATAAAGGAATAGCTTTTTCCACCACAGAATGTTTAACTTTTTAAAGGTCTTGGCAATGGGTGTACAAACACTTCTTGGCACCAAGGCCACCATTTGGTCCCAAGTGTCAATATTCTGGAAAAACCCGACCTTCCTGCATAGTTTGAATGGGCTTTATGCAAATAACTCAAATACTTTTTCTCACCTCAGTCTAGTCCCACGTGTTGGCAGTTTTCTTACTCTGCTTTTGAATCTCCCAATGGCCAAAGGACCCCTCCACCTTCATTCTCCAGCGACCTCCCTTCTCAAGCCGGGTCTCCATCTAGGGCTCCTCCTCTTCCGCATCTTCTGGGTCTGCCTCTGGCTCTTCAAGACACT